>NC_056731.1:908368982-908690232 GCF_019279795.1 Protopterus annectens | reverse complement strand
AAATCACAAACATGCTCTAAAATCAGGAGTTTAAACTGTATAAAAGTTGTGCAAACAAGCCTGTGTTTAGTTAAAGCATTCTTAGTGTCCAAATTCCTGATAGTACCACAATGCTCCTTTATCCTGCTAGACAACCTACGTGTCTTCTTGCCTATATAAAAGGAAGGACACAAAATGCAAAAAGCGGCGTCAACAGCATTTACTGTATTACAATTGAAATGTTTACTGAAAATTACTTTGAAGTTGGAATGTTCAAACTGGTAAGAGACACTACTAAATGCATAATTGCAGGCTACGCACGAATTGCAAGTGTGCATGCCTGGGGCATTATCACCTTCCATGGTTGAAAACCGTAAAAAGGGAGAATCTTGATTCTCAAATGAGGTGCGAAGAATATTTTTTTTCTTATGCGAAAAAGTAGGTCCATGACCAAGCTTATCAGCACTTTCCTGGCTGTTCACCAGAATGCTCCAGTTATTATTTAAAATGTTTTTAATAGAGCTGGAATCCTCGCAGATCAGAGTCTGGAAACTTACAGTCCAGTCAGTAGCAAAAAGCTGATTGGTAGAAGAAGTTGAGGGAATGTCTGTATTGGCTGACATGTGCTAATCCAACCCAGCAATAGGTCCAAGGTTCGGATTGGTAGAACTGGAGGCGTGACCCTCTGAAGGCAGTTCCTTATCCAAATTAGAATCTTGGAACTGCCTTCTGAGGGTCACACCTCCGGTCCTACCAATCTGAACCTTGGAACACAATTGCCAAAAGTTTCTTCAGTATCTGAGCATACTGTATCTCAATTTGGGTAAGAGTTCTAGATGCATCGGTTATTGGTCTGCTCTCTTGAAGAATAACTGCACGAAGACTGAACTTTGAAGCATCACATGAAAGAATTACTGGTTTGTGGACATCATAGTATCTCCTCTAAGGTGGACTGAAAATTTTCTGTTTCAGTTCATTAAATGCTCTCTGGTGGTCCAGCCATGATCAGGCAACATTTTTGCATGTCAGCTCTCTTAAAGGTGCTGATAATTCACTGAAGTCTAGTATAAACTTGCCCAAATACTTAACCATACCAAGGCATGGACACTGTCTGGAGCTGGCATCTCACTGGTGAGTTTACCATTGATCAGGACAGTACAAAACACTTTATTCTTTGCCACCAAATCTCCTCCATTAACCTTCTCATCAACCACTGATGCACCATCTGCATAGAAAGTAGAGTTGCAGCTTTCTATATGATAAACTTGCTTTCTTGAGTGACCTTTGTTAATAAATGAATGAGGCTTGCTTGATTTACAAACCCTTTGAAAATGGTTCAATGTTTTACACTTGTGGCATCGCTGACCAAATGCTAAATACTTTTCTCTTTTAGACTCATGATTGGCACCACAGTTAACAATAAGATTTGACTTGGGTTTTGCTGACTCACCCTTATGCTGTACTGAGTATGTCCATTTTACTGAACTGGTCTTAGAACTTGCTGGAAAGTTACAGGCTCACCCTGGGACTCCTCCAGGGACTGCAGCTGCCATGTGCTTCGGCCTCTTTCTGCTGGCCACATGCTGTCTACATGTGGTCTACAAGCTGCCGAAACCATGCTGTTTTCACCTGCAAGCATATTTGTATGCCTATCTGTAAGGTCATGTATTTGACAAATCTCTGTAGCTTTTGTCAACTTTAAATCACTGTCACGAAGCAGAATATTTCTCAATAAAGCATTATTAAAACCACATGCAAGCCTGTCTTTTATCAACTTGTCTTACATGTCACCAAACCTGCGCGTTTTAATTTTATTTCTCAAGTCAGTAATGTAAGCTGCAAAAGTTTCTCCTGTCTTTTGGTCTCTTGTATAAATTAGGTGCCTCTCTAATGTAACATTTGTCTGGGGGTTAAACATTTCTCTAAGTTTACGTTTCAAGCACTTAGGATCCTCCGTTGATTCAGCTTGTACGACAATATGGTGGTCTTATAGGTTCATAGGTTCATACTAGGCTATCTGCCCAAGGGCATTTATAAGCCTAGCCCATAGTTATGTGGCTTTCGCCACCCCTTTAGTTTGAATAAAAACTATGCCTATCATTTTTCTGTGCCTCTGTCAAGCAGTGACACTGAAGTAATCCCTGGGGTATATCTGCGATCTCCCATCCATTGGTCAAGATTCCTCTTGAACAAGGCCAGCGAGGTGCTCTGCCTCACATGTACCGGGATTTTGTTCCACAGCATAGGGAGTCTCTGGGTGATGAATCTGTCCCTCCAGCACGTTCTATTTATAACCGTGTCAAGGTTTAACCGCCCTTGTGGTTCTGAGGGATCTAGATTTTTGAGGTGAAGCATATTCATCAAATCTGGGTTTGACATGGCCTTATATGTCAGGCACAGGTCACCTCTGAGCAAGCGGTATGAGACTGAATAGAGCTGGAGTTCTTTCAGTCGGGCAGCATAAGACATATTTTGAGACCCTTTATCCTTTTGGTGAGGAACTTTTGGGGCCTTTCAAGCTGCAGCAGGTGTCTGGTCAGATACATTCCGAACGGGGCATTGTACTCAATCATAGGTCTAATGAGTGATGAGTACAGGGGACGATGACCTCCCTTGATCTAGATGTGAATCCCTTCATGATCAGGTGGGTGATATAAAGGTTTTCCTAACTACTTTAGCAACATGAGTGTCAAGCGAAGGCTACTGTCAACTTGGGTCCCCAGATCCCTGATGACTTTTCTGTGCTCAGTGGATTGCCACCTATATGGTAGCTAGGGGTAACCTTGTTTTTCCGAAGGGTATGACTATGCATTTTTGGCGTTTAACTTCAGGCCATGGCTCTGGCACCAGTTATCCGTTTCTGTGAGGCCCTTCTGGAGGATATCTGTGTCAGATGTGTTTTCGACTATGGCGCCCAGTTTGCAGTCATCTGCAAACTTTGTCAGCCATAACCCTCCTGTGTTTGCTTGTACTTCAGAAAAGTAGATGCCGAACAAGAGTGGACCCAGGACTGAGCCCTGTGGGACACCACTTGTGACAGGCTTTGAGTCTGACATGGCTCCAGCAACTCTGACCCTGTGGGTCCTGTCACTTAGCCAGTTTGCAACCCATCTTGTGATGTATGGGTTTACATTCAAGCTGATGAGTTTTTCGATGATACCTGAGTGGGGTATTGTGTCGAAGGCCTTTGCCAGGTCGAGGTAGGCTGTATGGACTGCCTTTCCCTCATCAATGGCCTTGGTGACTATCTCGAAAAAGTCAACTAAGTTTAAGAGGCAGGATCTGCCTTTGACAAAGCCAAACTGGGTTGGATCCAAAGTCTGCAAGTTCCCTATGTCTTTATTTATGAGTTCCATTATGATCCTCTCCATGGCTTTGCAGATAAGGCTTGTCAAGCTAATGGGGCGGTAATTTCCAGGGTCTGTGGAGGCACCGCCTTATGAAGTGGGACCACAGTCGCCGTCGCCACTCCTTGGGTGTATCCTGAGGTGAGGCTAAGATTAAACAGCTGTCCTAACTGTGGGTTTAATTCCTCGTTGAGTTCATGAAGCACACAGCCGGGGACACCATCCGTCCCATGGATGCTGTGTTTTTGCCTTAGTGAGGGCAGTTCTCACCTGGGCGTTGGAGATGTTTGGGGGCTACAATCCTCTGGAATAGATATCTCTCCTTTTGGGGAGGGGAGAAGTTTGCACTGAACCTGTCAGCCAGTATGTTAGCAATGTGTGTAGGTTCAGTAATTTTCACATCATTTTGAACTAATTCTGAATATATCTGGGAGTTTCCTCCTAGGTTTCTAACATAGCTAAAGAAGGCCTTATGATTGTCTTTAGAGTCCTTGGCGATTTTTCTCTCAAAATTTGCCTTGGATGATTTTATGAGAGCTCTTAGTTTTTTACTTATAATGATCAAAGGTGTCTTACCTTTCAAGGATTTTGCTCTATCTTGTAGTAGCTTCCTCCTTTTGTTGTAGAGCTTGTTTATGGCTGGGGTCCACCAGACTGGACGCTTGCCTTTGGTACAGAGAGTCTTAGTTTTGTTTGGGATTGCCTGATCCATGCAGTCCTGTAGGTGCTGGTAGAAGGCATTTGTAAGTGATTCAGCGGTTTGAGTAATGTTTACCACTGGCTCAGGGGCCTTAAAGGAGACCACACTAGTTTTTAGAAGTGTGAAATCGGCTTTTGAGAAGTTTTTCACTGTGGTCTTTTTTGTTTCAGGTGGGGCGGGATGAGGACCTCCAGCGAGATTAGTTTATGATCTGATCTCACCAGTGAGGGGTATACTTCGGTGTTGAACATTTTGATCCCATGTTCGTGATGATGAGATCAAGTATGTTTTCTCCTCTTGTGGGGATGGTGACTAGTTGTTCCATGGCATTTGAGTTTATGAACTCCAGGAATCTTTGGGTTAGAGTGTTCGGGCTTGAGTAGTTCCCAGTCTATATTAGGGTAGTTGAAGTCACCTAGTATGATGGTGTTTGGAGATACATTTATCCCTCCAATGTTTTCAGGAAGGCCATGTGAGTTTCCTGAGTTTGAGAGGGTGGCCTGTAACATGCTACAAATTGCAGAGCAGTCTTGCCTATGGTTAATTGCACCTGGATGGTCTCCGATGCATCGTGCGTTGCCACCAACCTTGAGGTGTGGGTGTCCTTTATGAATATGGACGCCCCCCCTCCTTTCTTGGTGTTGTCCGGATTTTGGGGCCAGAACGCATGATATGAGGTGAAACCTGTTAGTGCTGGGGTGCTCTCAGGAGCCTTGAACCAGGTTTCTGTCACAGCACAGACATCGATGTTCTCCATATTGAGAAGGGCCTCGAGTGCGTGCATCTTGAGATTGAGACTTCTGGCATTGAGCAGCATTACCCTTAGTTTTTTCCTTTTGGTGTTCTAGGGTGGTAGGTTTAGAATTTGAGCCTTGCCTAAAAAGGCACTATGGGGGTGGCAAGAGCCTTTGCCAATATCCGAAGCCCAGGGTAACAGGTGCAAGCCGTCCCTTGCGAAGCAGCGTGGCTTGTCCAGCATGTCATCCCAGGCAGACAGACATTGGATCCCCTTTGAATGACACCAGAATTTAAGCCAGTTATTAAAGCTGATCATCTTATCACTGTATTGTGGCATCATTCTAGGTGAAGGTAGGATACTGCTCAAGGTCAGGGTCATACCTGCCTGGGCTACATAATCAGAGAGCTCCTCGATGTCCCTTTTCATGTAGTCCAAGGAGGTACGTCTCAGGTCGTTGACACCAGCGTGGACAATGACTGAGTCGTACTTGTACCTGCTGTTGAGAGACCTGAGTGCTTGCGTTATGTGGCGGATTCTAGCGCCCGACAGGCAGCTTACTGTGACCTTCTCCTTACACAGTCTGGTGAGCGGGACGTCAGTGTGTCTGACTATGGAATCACCAATGACAAGTGTGTCTGGCATTTTGTTTGGCCTTAAGGGCTGTGGCTGTTTGACACTCTGACTGTGTGGTCTATGTGTTGCATGTGTTGGGTCGTGAGGTGGTAGTTGTTTGGGTGTCTGCTTTGGTGGGCTCTGCTGTTTTGGTAAATTTTTGATCAGAGCCTCCGAGTATGTCTTTGTGTGAGTATGTGTATGATTTGGAGTTGTGATGGTGCCATGTGTGACTGGGTATGTATTGTGTGTGGTTACCTTCTCCTCCTGTCTGGTTTTGCCAGTCCTATGTTGAGAGAGCTCAGCCTCCAGTTTGGCCGTATAGTTGCATCTCTCGCATGTATTTGTGTTTTGTGGGAGAAGGAGAGGATTGTCTGTGTACATAAGGCAATTGTAACATTGCCTCAATATTCCCAGGTTCACCAGTTGAGCTGGAGAGGACACTAGCAACTGATCCCTCAACATACTAGAAGTAGTAGATAAAGAGACTTTCAAAGGACTCCGGGGGAAGTGGGTTTTAGGCTGGTGGGGTACTATCTATAATAAGAGTGCTTTATCAAGGTGCAAGTACTGTAGGAGTAAGTGCTAGGCTTTACAGATAGAGAATAGTCTACTTGGGAATCAAGTAGAGATGAACTTTTCAGTTGTAGGATATGCTGGTTAGATCAGCAGTACAGTTTAGTGTGTTTTATAGCAGGGGGCTGAAGGGAGCTAGGAATTGGCCCAAAACGACCAATGGACTACTAGTTTCTGGCTGAAACTTCACCAAATCGGACAAAAGGCGCTCAGTGCTTCCCACTCCCACTGGTAAGCAAAGAAACTTCCCTCCTTCCTAATAAGGCTATGGATCAGTAACAGGAACTAAAAACAAAGCCCAGGGATCAGTAACTCTGAAACTGGACTACTCTAGTTCAGTAAGGCGGAAAACAAGAGATTTTTGTTTTATTACAGAGATAAGGAAAAAACAGACAGTAAATGCTATAAATGCTGTAAATCGGCTAGCGCACTTTAGTGTGTAGCCTACAGAAACAATTTGCAACAATTAGTAACTTAAAGTGCAATAAACAGTGTAAAATGCAGAAATCACTTAAAGTAGCAGTAAAACAGGCGAAATGCAGTCGCTAGCTTAATAACAGTGGAAAGCCACAAAAATACTTATATCTGGTAGAAAGTCACTCTTTTAGCTCTCTGCTGCTTGGATCACTCTGCGGGCCACCACGAGGATCTGTGCTGAGTTGGTACAAGCTGGAAAACGCGTGTTTAGCGTGTTTTATAGCAGGGGGCTGAAAGGAGCTAGGAATTGGCCCAAAACGACCAATAGACTACTAGTTTCTGGCTGAAACTTCACCAATTCGGACAAAAGGCTGCTCAGTGCTTCCCACTCCCACTGGTAAGCAAAGAAACTTCCTCCTTCCTAATAAGGCAATGGATCAGTAACAGGAACTAAAAACAAAGCCCAGGGATCAGCAACTCTGAAACTGGACTACTCTAGTTCAGTAAGGTGGGAAAACAAGAGATTTTTTTTTTTTTTTTTTTTTTACAGAGACAAGGAAAAACAGACAGTAAATGCTTTTAAGCGGCTAGCACACTTGAGTGTGTTAGCCTACAGGTAAAATTAAGCAACAAATAACTTTTTAAGAGTGCAAAACAGTTAATCAACACAAAAACAGTTTAAATAGAATGCAGAGCTGTATAAACAGGCTAAGATGCAGTCGCTAAGCAGTAAATATTCAAAAAGCCAGAAAAATACTTAAATCAGTTATAGCAAATACAGTTATAACAAATGCTCAGAAATATACTGTATATTTCCAATATGTTTGAGAAGGACAGTCAGAACACAAGAAGGTTCAGGCGAAAAAGAAAAAAAAAGTTTTGTTTTACTTTTTGAAAAGGGAAAAAGGAGGAACAGAAGGCCTTATCAAATGTTCTCTCTGTATTAAGAAGAATGAGCTAATGACACTAGACTGGGAGGTGTGTCACAGTAGGGGCGGGCAACTGCAAAGCCACCAAGTATAAGAGCAAGTCACCAACAGGGAGGGAGGGAGGGTGGAACAAAATAGCCTAAGCCAGCAAGCCGTACAGATTCAAATGAAAGTTTTTAACAGATAAGGATTTGTGAAGATTCTGAATAGACAAAGTGCTTTATATATATTAAATTATAAAAACAGTAATCTGTAAAAATAATCAAAAGATACTTATATTTTGTAGCTCAGTTGCGGTCAAACAACTTCTCCAGCCTTCACTGTGTGCAAAGACAGAGATCCTACCAGAGTTAGGGCAAGACCAGAACAACAACTTTTTTTTTTTTTTTACAAGAACACAAAAGAACCAGGCCCCACTAGCCAAGAGATAATTACACAGAGTAAATGATTCAGTTTATACAATAGCCTAAGACAGCAAGCACTACAGATTCAAATGAAAGTTTTTAACAGATAAGGATTTGTGAAGATTCTGAATAGACAAAGTGCTTTATATATATTAAATTATAAAAACAGTAATCTGTAAAAATAATCAAAAGATACTTATATTTTGTAGCTCAGTTGCGGTCAAACAACTTCTCCAGCCTTCACTGTGTGCAAAGACAGAGATCCTACCAGAGTTAGGGCAAGACCAGAACAACAACTTTTTTTTTTTTTTTTTTTTTACAAGAACACAAAAGAACCAGCCCCCACTAGCCAAGAGATAATTACACAGAGTAAATGTTTCAGTTTATACAATAGCCTAAGACAGCAAGCACTACAGACCCTAGACACTACAGCATTACCCTTATCCTGCATATACTGCTGGTGCATACACATATGAACACTCTCAATGGCTTCTGATCCCACTAATTTAAGTAAAATCAATGCCCTCGTGCATGCATCTTTATCGGAAAAAGCTGCTTGTATTAAAATATATTACTGCTCAAATACTCTCCAATTCTCTGCAACATTATGATCAAACACAAGTGAACTAGGTCTGCAAAATGCCTCTGCCATAGCAACACATAGTAATAAAGACCCTTGGAATTATGTATGAACATAATGATCAAACACAAGTGAACTGGGTCTGCAAAATGCCTCTGCCATATCAACACATAGTAATAAAGACCCTTGGAATTATGTATGAACATAAACGCATATATGTCAGAAATGTATGCCAGAACGTGTAATTATGCCCAGTAGCACAGTAGACTCTTCAAAATAACTGTGCTTTGTAAAGTAAGTCTCTGTAGCACAAAAACACTTTAAAACCAATATACTTTGCGAAACCACTTCTTATCAGTGTAAGAAACACTTTGAAATTACTGCGCTTTGCAAATAAATGTACACAGCACAAGAAACTTTTCAAAATGACTGTATTCTGTCTGCACTTTGCAAAATAACTGTACTTTGCAGACAGTGAACTCTTTGAAATAATTGTACTGTAATAAAGCACACACTGCATACGCTTCACACACTGAAATACTTCAAAGAACTCAAGTTATGCTTTGAATAGCTTTGGTCAATGCAAAATAGTAGCTCATGTCAAAACATGGTCATTTACTAAAACATGCAGTTGCCTTGCTTTTTTAATGCATATTTTGCCCTTTTATTGTTTTCGTTATGCCCACATGAACTTTTATCATGCTCATTATACTTTTCTTGTGCTCATTTTACTTTTAACATGCTCGTTATGCAAATCGGAAGCAACTCTGAACACACACATAAGTCTTTCTGATAATTCTATCAAATATCTTGGTTTCAAATATTTTATTTAATCAATAATGTGTTTTGTACCATTCGTTTGATTAATAATGCGTTTTGTGCTACTCATTTGATTAATAATGTGTTTTGTGTGTTGCGAATGCTTTGTATCATTTTCCTTACAAAATAAATCATTTATGCGACTTTTGGCTACCTGAATATCGTTTCTGGTCTTTTTAATCATTTGAGCACTGTATCACTCAACCTGTTCAGTGTACCTTGACCATTAATTCTGCACCTCACGGCTTGAAGAAGTTGCACTCTGTCCTGGTTCTGATACCATGTCGCTCGTCCAGTCAGGATAAAACAGAACAACAGTTGTGGGTTTGGTTCAAGCAGCTTTAATGTATACAAACTCATCAGGATTGAGGCTTAGTGACTTAAACTTAAATAAACCTATAAACAGACTGACTACTGCACTCATTTAAGTTAACACTCTGGCTGTTCTGTCAAAATGACACTGCTGCCTGCACATGCTGTCTAATTATATGCATGTGGCCTCACTTTGAAATGCTTCTTAAAGTTACAGCACATACTCTGTTCTACAAAAATGTTGACGTTCATAACATTGATCAAAAAATAACCAAAACGCCACAGCATCAAATAGCCAGAAAGTCAAACGTCGGAATATCACTGTGACAAAAGGGAAATACTGCCAGCTCAGCTATCTGGAATTTTGTAAATAATCATATGGCATTAGTGAATATCAACATGATTCATATGCTTGTCTTACAAATGTATTAGAACTATAGGTTATGTTTATATTAAACTATTGATACAGAAAGCTGTGTTGAACAGGGTTTGTAAAGTACTGAGCTAAAATGTAACCACAGCATGCCCTTCTGGCTTAGAACAGAACTGTATATAAAGTGTTGTAATTGTGTAAATGTATATGTTTTAACAGTAAAAACTAGAGCATTTTATTTATTTATTTATCATTTGTGACCGGGAAAGTCCGACTAGGTTCCACAGAGCCTGTTTTCAGCGGAGGCCTGGGGAGAAATGCTCCAGATGCATGTCTTTGGAATTTGGGAGGAAACCGGAGTACCTGGAGGAAACGCACGCGAACACAGGGAGAACATGCAAACTCCAAACAGAAGGCACCCCAGCCGAGAATCGAATCGGAGAACCTCTTGCTGTGAGGTGACAATGTTAACCACTGCATCACCCAATATAGAGGGTTAACTTGTAAAACTTCCCGAAAATCAGTTGAAATTAATTTGCTTTGCAATTGTTTTATAAAAGTTATCTCTCAGTTTCAGTTCAGTAGCAGACACCGTGTCTAGAGCTAGTAGTTTTTGTATTGTCTTGGAAGATAAATAATTACTACGTTTCAGATACAGAAGTCGTCTATTGCTTTATGACTTCCAACCAGCTGCACAGCTCTGAGCAAACATCTGAAGGATATGTATTTTTCACACACAGATGTTAAATGGACAATGGGGGTTTAGCTTGGGAACTAAAGTCAGATGACAAAAAATGATGTCATCTAAGATAACCCAGCAGTAGTATTTGATATTAATTTAAGAATTCTCTGAGAGAGAGACTGGGCATTTTGTATTTTGTCTTTGACCTATAACCATCACCACTTTCTGCACTTATGCCTACATGTTGTTCTGTAAGTATGTTTTTATGGCATAATAACTCTCTTAGATTCAGGTAGGAATACAGTAAAGTATAGCTTAGATGTTTTCTTTATTTGAGACTGTCCTACAATGTTGTAATTATTTCCTGTGATTTTGAACTCTGAAGATACTTTGTTGATTTACTGTGTATTGTCGTGTTCTTTTATTGTTTATTATTAAATATATTTAAACCTGTCTTTGTGGCTGATATCTGTGAGACATATTTAAGCTGTTAGTGTACTTGCATATCTGTATGGTGACACTGTACAGGCCACTCCTAAATAGCCTTGCTCTCGGTCAGACTACCATTTGGATAACAGTAACATTACACAGTAGGATTGGACATCCTTTGTTAAGGACCTTAAGTTGCTGATAAAGAGTTGGTTGGTGGCAGTTGGAACTACCTTATAGCCTGGGCAAAAGGGGGCATAGCTAATAAACCTGTACAAAACCTTTATTATTCCATTCAGTTAATTTTTGAATATTTGTGGTAATAGGAAAATCTTTTGTAATAACTAATTTGTAAATCAATTCACGTTATATAAACCTAATCTTAAGAACATTTTATTTATATATATTATCACATAATGAAAATATTGGTTAAATGTCTTAACATATTTTATTTTTATATTGTAAACAATTGCATATCATCAACCAAAGACACTTTCCATTAAATCGAGTAATCTTTGAGAAAGTTTATTTTTTTTAAATATATATTTGTGTAACTCTTTCCAGTTTGCATCGTAAAACTTCACCTAACCATTGAACAGTTAGCTTTAATTGTGCAGCATTATTATAAGTTTCCAAATCAGATTATTTAATTACTCCTCATATACTCCAATGTCGTATATGGTATTTGTATGGTATTCTAACTTTTTGGAAACCATGAAACTTTAAAAAATATTAAGGAAAAGTATAATGCTTGGATTGTATGAAGGAAGTAGAACCATTTTAATGACCTGAAGTGACTGTCTTCAAATGAACAAATCTGTTTTTTCCTTATAAGCACTAGCTTATTTATTTCCTCTAAAATTTCTTCATAATTCCTATTTCAACATTCCTCTCAAGATTTCCTTATAATAATCCCTAAATAAACCATTCCATGTGTTTTTTTCCGGAATGTTGTGAAATAACAAACCTATTAACTTTGTTAGAATTTCACAAAATGTATTTACTTTTGTGCTGTTAAAACTTAGAGTTTCCAGGTTAACTGAATCAGCTTGTCCAAATTAGATAAAATTAATACTATATCATCAGCAGATACCATTACTTTTGAAGAATAACTTTGTTTAAACTTAAAACCGTGAATATCTGAATCGGGGCTAATAGTCATGACTAGGATTTCATTTCTTAAAGCAAACAATAAAGGAGAAATGGTTTAACTTGGTTTAGTTCCTTTCCTTGTCTTAACAAAAATCTGATAAAAAAACTTAATTTTATATATGCTTTCTTGTTGAAGTAGATATTTTAATTGATCTGATAACTTTTTGAGGAAAATCATGTAATTGTAATACTTCAAACAGTTGCTTCCATTTAATAGAAGCAAACACTTTTTCAATGTCTGCTTATCAAAGCTGCCTCATTTTTATTTTTGTTCAGTAAATCAGTTAAAGATGATATTCTTTTAATGTTATCCTGAGTTTGTCTTCTAGGAATAAACCCCATTTGGTCTTTATCAAAGTGGGAGTAAAAGATTTCAATCTATCTGATAATAGGGGCATAAAATTTAATAATCGATGTTTAATAAAGAAATAGGTCTGAAGCTGCATAGTCTGTAGGATCCTTACCACTTTTTAATATTGGATCAACTATAGAATATTTTCAAGATGGAAGCACAAGTGAGTGTTTTTTGAACATCTAATAAAACATAATGGAAGAAAGAGAATAATTTTTAAGGAAATTTATACAACTCTGGTATAAAGCCATCTTTTCTGGGCTTTATTAATTTTAATTTATTTAATTTCTGACTGTAAATAAATATATTAAATTATGTAATAAAATATAAAAAAAAATCTAATATCGCACATGAAATCCACTTTGATTCCTAGTTTAAGCAGGTTAGACGTAATCAAACTACATTGCAATAGCAAAGAAAGAAAAAAATATTAACACCCTAATGAGCTAGATACTGTATTTTGAGTACAATTTCAGTGGAACAGTTTTATAGTAACATTAATCTTGCTTATTGAAAGAAGCTTCTCATGAAGTTATAGTTAACTTTATAAAAAAAAAAAAAACAGTCAGCTAAAAAATGCAGCATTTAAATATTTGATCTGAAGTAGGAGATTCATTTGTCTGCAACCTGTGGGTTATGGATCCGATATCGGATCCGAACCGGCATGGTTTACCAGCTATGGATCCAAGCTCTCAGCTCCTCCCCTCACCCATAATACCCTGCTCTACCCTCATGACCCCAGATCTCGTTTGCCACGCATGGTGACCAGATTGTTTTTCCAGCTCTCCAGCTAAGTGATAGTTTTCAGCATTTAAATTGTAAAATTTAAATAATTTTTTGGTTGTTTTGTATGAAAGTGTAGGTTTCCCTTTTTGTATTATTACTTTTTTTAGAGTTTAATCTAAAATTTATATCCCTCCCCTCGCTGGTAGCGTAGTGTGTGTGTTGGGTCTGTGAGTGATTTTGTTTTAGTTACTTTCCTTAGTTATAGTAACTGTTGTTTGTTAGCTTGGGATGTCTGAGCAGCCCAAGGCTATTTTCAAAATGCTCGAGTGTGGCCATAAGCTTTCCCCAGCTGATGGCCACACTCGGTGTTAATGCCTGGGGGTTGAACACCTCACATCTGGATGTTCCATTTGTGCAGGGTTCAACCCCAGGGCATTGAAGGAGCGGAGGTCCAAGCTTGTTTTGGCTGGCCTTTTACCGCCGGACTCGGCTCGACCTCCGCTCCTTCGGGGTAACCGTCCCCACGGTTATTCCCTCTGCGGCTCCCCCTCCACCTCCTGGGACTCAACCTCCCGCTTCTGGTTCGGAGGAGAGGGATGCTAGAAAAAGGGACCGGAGGGAGAAGCACCATAAGCGGCGGGCCGAGACCTCTGTTTCGGGCTTCTCCCCCGGCTCCATTGTCGGCTCGATCTCCTCCTCCTCGGCTCCGGTCTCCAGTGTGTTTTTCACCGGGACCTGAGGAGGAGGAGACCCGATCTCCGTCGAGGCTATCGAGGAGGCACTCAAGGCCTACCTCGGTAGCCTCGTCGAGATCTACGTACAGCCTATCGGAAGCTGATCTGGACCGGATGATGAGAAGGTTCATCCAGGCCCAGATGCAGATGGAAGTGCTCTTGCCTCCCCCCCCCTCTGGGGGGGAGCTCGACCCGCTTTTTCAAGCCGATTGCTCCTTCTTCGACCCGCTACCCGGGTTCGGAGCAGTTGGAGCCGAGCAGCTTTGGAGCCGGCGGTGGGTCGGCGCCGATAGTACTTGGTACTTCGGATCCGACCCTGCCCTCGAGTGCATCGGATCCGACCTCTCGGAACCTGGATCCGAGCCTCGGATCCGGGGGGATCAGTGCTCCATCGGCGCTGTCTGTGTCGGAGCGCACTGTCCCTTCGGATCCGAGCGCTTCGGCGCCGGCTCCGATCCACTCTTCGGATCCGAGAGGGAGCCGATTGTCGGATCCTTTGGTCGAGGTCGGCTCCCCTTCGGCGTTTGATGTAATGGAGAGGGCCCTGTTGAGGGTCTCTGGACTCCCGGCACTTGTTTCGGCTCCGTCCCGCGCTCCCTCTGCACTGGGTCAGGCTTCCACCATCCGGCCCTTGGGACAGCCCGCTTCTATGCCCCAAGCTGTTCCTCTGGAACAGGTTGCTGCTTGCGAGGAGTCCTCTGACAGCCCCCCAGAGGATGTTCCTCGCAAGCATACGTGCAAAAGGAGGCACATTGACTCCCCCGAGTCTCTCACGGAAGACACGGATTTGGAAGAAGGGGAAGGCTCCCCATGGTCACCCCCCGAGGATGTCTCATTTGGAGACATCATGGAAATGCTCCGTATAAGGGGGGGGTGGTCTGCCCCCAAGTCTTCCTCGGACGAGTCCGTGTTCTTGGAGGCATTTGAAGCGGGCCCGTCTACCTCTTGTGTGTCCCCTCCTGCCGACCCCCTGGTGGACCTCATTACCACCAGGGCGTGGAAGGAACCGGACACCGTGGAGCCAATTCCTAAGAGGCCCGACAGGATCCTCAGCCCTCCGTCTGACCATGCCCATTGGAGTAAGGGGCCTCCGGTAGATGCCATGTTGACGGCGGCGGCCACCAAGAGGGAACTTGCTCAGGAGAGTCCCTCAGTCCATCCCCTGAGCAAGGAGTCTCGGATGATGGACCGCTTGGGGAAGCGGATGTTTAGTTCAGCGACCTTCTCTGTAAGGGCGCTGAACTACCTGGCACACGTCATTAGGATGCAGCGAGATCTCATTAAAGAATACGCTGCATCTCCCCCAGAGTCCATGGCGGAGGAGGACAAAGTGCTGCACTCCACCCGCATGGCCACTCTTAGATCAGTTACCAATACCTCTATGCGGCTACTCTCCCATGCCACGGAAGGCGCCGCTAGAGCTGCAGGGGCAGGTCTAGTCACTAGACGTCAGGCCTGGCTCCGACATTGCGATTTTTCTGAGCCCTTCAAAGCGTCATTTGCGAACGCCCCCTTTGATGGTTCTGCCCTCTTTGGCAAAACCGTTCGCGACACTTTGACCCAGAGCGAGAAGGACGGGAAGACGCTGTCTGCCGTCGAATCCGCTTCTCTGCACCCCAGAGGCCCTATTCTAGGAACCAAAAGGGTCAGAAGAAGATGTGGTTCCGGAAGTCGCAGCAATCCCAGCCTGCTCCGGACAACCAGTCCTTCCGTGGCAGAGGAGGACAGGGAGGACGCCGCCCTAGAGGCAGAGGGGCTCCCAGGAACTTCGGGTCCAGAGAACCCTTCTCTGAACGGCCCGCGCAGCAACTCTGAGGGGTTGCCCGGCTGCTCCACTCTGGAGGCAGTCGGGGGACGTTTTTCGGGGCACCTAGCGGCATGGGAGTCCATAACATCAGACCGCTGGGTTCTCCAGATCATATCCAGAGGATACCGCATTCCCTTTCGTCACTTACCAAAGTTGAAGTCCCTCCCAGACGTTCCACCCGGTCAATGGTAGGCCGCTTTGGCAGAAATTGGCCATCTGCTAAAGAAAAGAGCCATCCAGCCCGTCCCCCCAGACCAGATCGGATCAGGGTTCTACTTTTTAGTGCCAAAAAAGACGGGGGATCTAAGACCAATTTTAGACCTTTCTCTCTTGAACCTGGCAGTCCCCAAGGAAAAATTCCGAATGGTCACTCTGCAATCTATTCTCCCCCTTCTGGGAGAAAATCACTGGATGTGTTCTATAGACCTCAAAGATGCATACTACCACATCCTGATGGACATTCGCTCCAGGAGGTTCCTCCACTTCCGGCTGGGAGCCAGTCACTACCAGTTCCGGGTCCTTCCCTTTGGTCTCACCACAGCCCCCAGGGTGTTCACCAAAGTATTAGCAGTGGTAGCGGCCCACCTGAGGCTTCAGGGGGTGCAGGTCTTCCCCTACCTGGACGACTGGCTCCTTACCGCCCCAACAAGGCATCTACTACTATTGGCGCGAGACTCCTTTCTCCATCTTGCTCCCATTCTGGGCATCACAATAAATACAAAGAAATCCAACCTGATGCCCACACAGCTCTTAGATTTTATAGGGGCCAGGTTAGACACAAGGAGTTTAAAAGCCTTCCTCACTGCGGACAGAATTCAAAATCTGCAGCTCCAGGTGCGGGCCATTCTCCACTCAAGTTCTGTTCCGGCGGAGTTGGTCCTGAGGGCTCTAGGGTCCATGGCATCTGCTATAGCACTTCTTCCTCTTGCCAGGCTCAATATGCGCATCCTCCAGTGGACTCTCTTAGTACAATGGTCTTACCTTGCTCTCCCTATGCATCATCCCATTGCGATCAGCAAGGCTTGCAAGCGGTCCCTCCTGTGGTGGCTTCACTCCCAGATCTCCACGGAGGCCGCCCATTTTGTGCTTCTCCCCCTCTCGCCACGGTGACCACTGACGCCTCCCGCCTCGGGTGGGGGGGCATTTTGCGGGCCGGACCGTCCAAGGCACGTGGAACGATTCAGAGACCTTACTGCATATCAACGTTCTAGAGATGAGAGCAGTGCTCTTAGCGTTGCTAGCACTTCAGGACTTTCTTCCCTTGGGAACAATTGCGATTCAATCGGACAACATGTCAGTTGTCTGGTACATCAACAAGCAAGGGGGAACGAGGTCTTACCCTCTTTGTCGAGAAGCCATGAGAGTTTGGGAATGGGCAATCTCCACCAACCGCTTTCTAATAGCAACGCACATTCCGGGTCGGTCCAACATCCTGGCGGACAAGCTCAGTCGCACCATTCTGACTTTAGATGTTCACAGGCAACTTAGATTTTATCTAAACAGAACGGCTGGTCATAGGCAATCCGACCAGCTGTTCATTTCCTTTGCTAAATTTAATTTGGGCAAGCCAATTTCTAAAGTATCTCTGTCTCGCTGGATTTCACAGTGTATCTTATTGGCTTATCAAGCTTCAGGAAGGCCCGCACCGGAGGGTGTACACGCCCATTCAACCCGGTCAGTATCTACCTCGGCAGCCTTTAAGGCTAGGATTCCTCTAGATGATATTTGTGCAGCAGCCACGTGGGCTTCATCTCATACTTTTATTTCCCACTACAAGTTGGATCTTGCATCTAGGGGTAGAGCATCCTTTGGCTCCGGTGCTCGGAATATCCTTCCATGATGGCCGCCCAAGATTCAGGTAGCTGGGGACTCTGTCCCACAGGTTGCAGACAAATGAATCTCCTACTTCAGATTTAGAATTTATGTACTCACCATAACGTTCCATCTGAGTAGGTGTATTCATTTGTCTGCAACCATCCCGCCCTCCTATCCCCCTGGCCTTTCAGTTTCCTGCATATTATGTGTTACCCTTTTCAGGGTGTTCTTGCTGTTGGCAAACTCGATCTGATGTCATGAGGGTAGAGCAGGGTATTATGGGTGAGGGGAGGAGCTGAGAGCTTGGATCCATAGCTGGTAAACCATGCCGGTTCGGATCCGATATCGGATCCATAACCCACAGGTTGCAGACAAATGAATACACCTACTCAGATGGAACGTTATGGTGAGTACATAACTTCTAATTTATGCAGAATAAATTCTCATTGATGACAAAATAAAATCCCATTTCTAAAATTTCTCTATATAAGTAGGAAAAAGCCTCTTCCAGTGTACAATATTTTCCTCCATTAAATTGAGCAGCGTAAGTAGTCATCTGCCTAACCCTTAACCCAAAAGGGGTATATATCCATCATTCATATGTTCATAGGTTGATACTAGGCTATCTGCCCTAGGGCACTTATAAGCCTAGCCAGAGTGTGTTTGGCTTTCGCCACCCTTTTAGATTAGTTGACTGTGCCTCTGTATAGTAGGTCACAGAAGGTAGCCATATTAAGGTTAGTTTACTGTACCTCTGTCTAGCAAGGACACAGAAGAGATCCCAGGAGTAAACCTATGATCTCCCATCCACTCGTCAAGATTTCAAGTCAGTGAGGGGGCTCTGCCTAACATGAATTGGGATTTTGTTCCAGAGTGAGGGAAGCCTCTGGGATATGAATCTGTCCCTCCAGCATGTCCTATTTATTTCTGTGCTGAGGTTCAAGTCCCTGGAGCGTGTAGCTCTAAGGGATTTGGATTTCTTGAGGTGGAGCATATCCATTAATTCTGGGTTGGACATGGCTTTATACGTCAGACACAGATCGCCTCTGAGTAGGGGTACGCAACTGAGTAGAGCTGGAGTTTCTTTAGCTGAAGTGTATAGGGCATCTGTTTGAGTCCCATGATCCTCTTGGTGAGGTTCTTTTGGGGTCTTTCCAGTTGCTGCAGGTGTCGGGTAAGGTACATCCCAAATGGGTCATTGTATTCAATTATGGGCCTGATAAGTGATGAGTAGAGGGGCACAATGACCTTTCTTGATCTAGATGTGAACCCTTTCGTGATAAGGTGGGCTATATAGAAGGTCTTTCTAACTGCTTTGGCAACGTGATTGTCAAAGGAGAGATTACTATCTACTTTGGTCCCCAAGTCCCTAATTAATGGATTACCACCTATGTGGTAATTTGTGGGCACTTTGTTTTTCCCAAAGGGGATGACAATGCACTTTTTGGCATTTAGCTTTAGGCCATGGCTCTGGCACCAGTTATCCGTCTCTATGAGACCCTTTTGGAGGATGCTTGTGTCAGCCAGAGAGTCGATTATGGCACCCAGTTTGCAGTCGTCTGCGAACTTTGTCAGCCATAGTCCACCCATGTTAGCCTGTACCTCGGAGAAATATATACTGAACAAGAGAGGTCCCAGGACTGAGCCTTTTGGGACGCCACTTTTAACTGGTTTAGAGTCTGACATGGCACCTGCAATTCTGACCATGTGGGTTCTATCCATGTGCCAGTTAGCAACCCATCTTGTGACATAAGGGTTGATATTTAAGCTGGTGAGCTTATTTATGATGCCCGAGTGGGGTATTGTGTCGAAGGCTTTTGCAAAGTCCAGGTAGGCTGTGTGGACTACCTTCCCTTCATCTATGGCTTTGGTAACAGTTTCAAAGAAGTTCCTTGTCATATCAGTCTAAAGTCTAAACTGTTAAACCAATTCAAGCCACCTGAGATATGGTCAGGTTTTAAACTTCTGCATTATTGGAGCTGGTTGTGAATAGCTTGATATTAAAATACATTTTCTACATAACTTATTTGTATGACATGTATGTGATCAGGAATACATGTTGAACTGTTAGGTGTGTTGAAATAAAAGTATCGTATCAGTTCCAACAAATAAATTCAACAATTAGATAATCCACACAAATGATGCCACGGATATGAATCCCTATATAATAAAAGAATTCAGAGTCAGAATTCAATTATAATAAAGTGCTGATTTCCTATACTTTTCCATGCTGTAATGCCAATATGTTATTGGTATGACTGAGAAAGATAATAAAATTCAAATCCCTACTTTAAAGTTTAACTATGTGTATATAAAATATTAAGTTAAAGAACATCGTAGTATATTCTGTCAGCATCTCATTAATTAATGTTAAAATTGACAATAGTAGAGCTTTTCCAAAGCAAGTGTAAAATTGTCAGTTTTCTCCCATCTTCCTCTTCATTCTGCTGACTATATCAAAAACATGCATCTGTAAGATGAGCTATATAAATAACCATCTTTTCAGACAAATTATACAGTTCATCTAAATGTATTATTAATATAACTATTTATGTAATATAAACACAATTCAAAAATCTTAACATCAAATAACACCCAATGTCATTTCCGTGTTACAAATCACCTTTAAGAGAATAGAGAGAGGAGGTAAATATGAAATGCCCATACAATGCAGTTCATACCTGCCTCTTACTGCCATGCCCATTTTACATCATAGAAATGCCAGAATGCAAACTATGGCCTTCTTACATTAATTAGAAATACAAATATAAATCTATCATTACTTTATCTTCCATCCAATAAAAACATACATCTGTGCTTTCCCTTAATGCATCACTATTTAGTGACAGAGTCCACAATTATCTACAACCCAGTACAAATTAGATTAATATAAAACATCCAGTCTGTTGTTGTAAATTTTCATTCTCTCCCGAACGGATGGGTTTGGATCCAATCCTCAGATCTGACTCTGCCATTACTAAAGCTTGTGGTAACCATGAACTCTCAAGCTTCTCCCTTACCCATAATGCACCAATCCCAGATTACCTCAGATCTCATTTGCCGCTTTCAGTGAAAGACTTGGTTGACCTTGCTCTGGAGATTTTTGAGATAAGTGATTATTTTCTATCTTCCTGTATATTACTTGTCCCTTGCCTTCAAACAGCATCGTATTTCTTGTTACCATAGTTGGTAAATTTGTTTCCTTATCTTTGCCTTTCATACTTAGCGTACTTCTTAAATTGCTATAGTTAGTAATTTCCTTTGTACACTTAGTGTAGTGCTTTTCTTTACCATTTCCTTTTCCCTTTCTTCTTCCAAAAAAAAAAAAAAATCCTGTTCTTTCTTAAAATTTCTTCCTATATAGTTTGGTATTATAGCAGAAAAAGGCCACACTGGGTTTAAAGAGTTTAAGTGCAGGCACAAACTACAATGTCTGATGCCGAGACACTGTGTGTTTACTGCCTTGGGTCTTTACATCTCCAAGAAGATTGTTGAATTGCAATGGCTTCAATCCCAAGGCTTTGGTAGAAAGAAGAAATAAACTTATACAGAAAAGCTTATTACCATCTGCTTTTGGAGAGGCAATATCTGGGGCTCAATTCCCCCAAAAGTAAAGTGTCAAAACCTTTGTCTCCAAAACCATTTTTCTCATCCTCCCCAGTTTCAGAACCATTGAGGAAAAGGCATAAGTTAGGTCCAGTCAGATCTAAGAGTTCCTCACCCCCCCCCCCCTCGGATCCAGAAAAGAAAAAAGTTATGGAATCAACCACCTCGGATCTGGCAAAAAAAAGATATCAGATCTGGCAGCCTCAAGCCTTTATATATCTACCAAGGACAAGATACTCTGTCCATGTATTTGGTGCCTTCAAGGTGCCCTCACCCTTTTTAGAGCATCACCGACTCAAGTCCACCTCTGTTGTTTCCACTCATTCTTCCAGAAGGGAAGGAGGAAGATGTGGAAAGAGTGGTGCGTAAGATCCTCTCTCCACAGAGTAAGACGGGTACCTTATCGGCTCCTACTCCTTCTGGTCAGGAGGTCCATTCTTTGACTACACCACCGTACAAGCTTCTCCTCGAATTCTTTCATCTGTTTCAGAGTCCGTGGATCCAAGCCTTCTGGCTCCATCTGGCTCAGATCCAAAGACAGCAGTATCTTCAGATCCAAAGTTTACTCTGAGTGCTCCAGTTCAGTCGGATTCAGAGAATTCTCAGAGCTTAAGCGTCTCTGTTGGATCTGAGATGTTGGAGTCATCTCTGCATCTTGGAGGCTTGGCATTGTATAGCTCAGCTCTGGCTTCTACCTCAGGAAGATCGCTTTCAGAGTTGGGGAGGACAGTGGTCCAAAAGCTTGTCTTTTTGGCGCTGAGGTCTTCTCTTTCTCCGGAGCGGTCTTTCTTTGAGACTGTTGAGGGTTTTTCTGCCCTGGCAGAATGGGCAGATCCAACCCCTTTGGATCTTCAACCTTCTACCTCTATGTTTCTGCGCTTGGAGCCTCATCACTCTTTACCACAAAGAAAGCCAGTCTGAGAACCCCAGGCTTCCCAGCAGGGTATTATAGTTTCTTCCAGTACCTTCCCGGAGCATCCGACTGAGGAGGCCCATCAGAGAAAGTGCTAGAGGAAGCACTTGGACTTTTCTCAAGAGTCAGTCTTGGAGAATACGGACTTCAATGAAGTGAAGGGTCCCCACAGTCTCCTCCTGAAGATGTCTCATTTGGAGACATGCTTGAAATCTTAAAACAGAGAGGTGGTTAGACACCCAACAATCCTTCGTCTCAGGAGTCTGTATTTCTGGAGGCTTTTGGTACTGGTCTGTCTACCTCCTGGGTTACTCCACTTGCCAATGAGCTTATTGAAGTGGTCTCTTGGTGGATGTGGAAGGAACCTGACACAGTTTAACCCATACTCAGGAGACTGAACAACATTATGGCACCACTTTTGGATGAGCAGTTTTGGTGTAAATGGGTGCACATTGATGTCATAGTCATGGTGGCAGCCACCAAAAAGGAACTTGCTTAAGAGAGTTCCACTGTTCACCCCCCTAACAAGGAGTCTGGGGTAATGGAGAGGTTTGGGAAGAGTGTCTGTGCTTCAGCAACCTTGACCTTAAGGTTGTTGAATTATTTGGAACATTTTACAAGACTTTAGAGGGATTTGATTACGGAATTGTCGAACACCCTCTCAGGATCTATTTCTGCATAGGTCCAATCATCTGTCAATTCTCAGTTGGCTACCCTGCAATCTATTTCGAATTCATCTACGAGAATTATCTCAGATGTAGCTGAAGGAACCTCAAGAGTAAGGCATTTCCATCAGGAAACCTGCCTGGATGTGCTTATGTGATTTTTGTGGAGCCCTTCAAGTCTTCTTCATTCATCAGTGCTCCTTTTGATAGCACGTGTTTGGCCCCAAAGTGAACTACACATTATCCAGGTGTGAGAAGACTGGAAAGACCCTGTCTGCAGTGGGTGTACTTTTTTGACCCCTCAGAGATTGTTTTCAAGGAGTCAGTGAGGTGGTCAAAAGATGTGGTTCAGAAAATCCCAGGGTACTTTCCAGGACACACATGGAGAAAGTTCCCCTGGGGCAGGGAGGGGAAATCCAGTGGTCGCTGCTGTCCCATTTGCAGAGGAGGACTGCAAAACTAGGGGTCCAGAGATTCTTTCTTGAATAAGACCCTACCAGCGCTCCTGAAAAGAGGCCGGATTGTCTGCCTCTGCAGGCATTCGGGGGTCGATTATCCCTGCACCAGTGAGCTTGGCTAGACATAAAAAAAGATACTTAGGTGCAGATTATTATTTAGAGAGGGTGTATAATACCCTTTTCCATTCCATCTGGAATCTCAAGGAAAATCTCCGATATTCCACCCTGGTAGAGGGAAGAAGCAGTAATTCTAATTCAAATGCTGCTATAAAAAAAAAGTCATCCAAGAGGTCCCATCATAGCAGATAGAATCCGGAACTTACTCAAGGTTCTTTCTAGTGCTGAACAAACCAGGGCCTGGAGACCAATTTGGATTTTAGCAACTTGAACAAGTCAGTCCGACTCACCAAGTTTTGGATAATCATAATTCAGTCCATTCTCTCTTTTCTGGGCAAGAATGACTGGATGTGCTCGGTAGACCTTCAGGATGCATACTATCGCATAAAGATGAATAGATCCAGAAGGTACTTAACACTTCTGGTTGGGAGTCAGTCATCAGTTCAGAGTTCTGCCCTTTGGTCTCACTACAGCCCCCAGGGTCTTAAACAAATCTGTGGCAGTAGTAGCAGCTCACTTGAGACTGCAGGGATTTCAGGTGTTACCATATCTAGACAACTGGTACATTACTGCTCCAACCAGGCATCAGTTGATATGGGCAAGAGATCAGATTATTCAGACTTGTTCTCATCAGGGAATAACCATAAACTACACAAAGTCTCAACTGTAACCAACCCAGTATTTGAATTCAAAGGAGCAATTTTCAACCAGGCATCAGTTGATATGGACAAGAGATCAGATTATTCAGACTTGTTCTCATCAGGGAATAACCATAAACTACACAAAGTCTCAACTGTAACCAACCCAGTATTTGAATTCAAAGGAGCAGTTTTCAACACAAAGTCAATAATAGCTTCACTACCTCCCTCAATGGATCAAACTTGCAGGTCACAGTTCAGAAAAATAATCTGCAGTACCAAGATTTCAGCCCAGTTGATCTTTCAAGCTCTAGGATCTATGTCACCAGTGATAACACTAATACCTGTAGCCAGATTTTACATGAGTATTCTTCAGTGGATATTAGCAGCATAATGGTTGATATTTTACAAACTTTTGTCAACTCTGATACGAGTCATCCAGATATGCAGGAGAGATCTCAGGTAGTGGATTCCATAAGATCAGATTCTACAAGTCCGTCCGTTCCTTCCCCCTCAGCGCAATGCCATAGTGACCATGGACGCATCCCAGTTGGGGTGGGGGACATTTTCTGGGGAAAACAGTCCAAGGCACTTGGTCCCCCAAAGAAGCCAACTTGCATATCAGTGTCCTAGAGATTAGAGCAGTGCTTTTAGTGTTGAAGGCCTTCCAAGATGCTATCCTTTTGGAGATGATTACAGTTCAGTTGGACAGTATGTCAGTAGTTTGGCACATCAACAAACAAGGAGGGACCAGATCATACCCTTTGTGTCAAGAAGCACTCAGAATTGTGGCAATGGACAGTTTCATTCAATTGCTTTCCTTTCTCATAGCATCGCACATTCTGGGGAAGTCCAGATTAATAGGAGACAAACTAAGCAGGTGCATTTTTCTACCCCACGAGTGGTTTCTCAACAGAAGTGTGATGAAAATTATTTTTTGTCAGTGGGCCCAGCCTTGCTATGATCCTTTTTCTTCTGTAAACAACAAGTGCAGAAGCTACTTTGCCCTAATACCCCCACAGGGAGAATTACCAAGGGATGCTGTGCTGTACTTCACTACATTATGCTTACCCACCAATCCCATTAATTCCAGAATTTCTACATAAAGCTGTCAGGTTGAAGAGCAAAGTCATCTTCATTGCACCATACTGGCCTTTACAGATTTGGTTTCCTTTCCTTTGGCCTCATTTACTTCATCAACCTTGAATCCTGGATCCAACTCCAGACCACATGATGGGCATAATCCATCCTGACATTTCAAATCTCAGGCTGACGGCCTGGTTTCTCCAATTTCATTAATAGCCAGACAACTGATGCTATCTTCCCCTGTCTGACATATTTTATATTCCCATAAACCTTCAACAAGAAAACTTTATACAAGTGAATGGACAAGATTTGTTTAATGGGCACAACAAAGTCATGCTGAACCCTTTTCTGCCCCTATACATAACATAATCAAGTTTTTAGCCTTACTTTTTAAAGAAGGAGCTAGTTCCTCAACCATTAAAGTTGTGTTAACAGCAATTCCAAATTTTCATATTGGATTCGAAGGTTCTTCAGTAGCCTCCCATAAATTGTGCAGAGCTTTCTTGTGAGGCAGTTTAGTTTTGAAACCGCCGTTTAAGGACCCTTTTCCCCCTCGGGATCTCAGTCTGGTACTCTAAGCTCTAATACATTCCCCCTTTGAACCAGCAGCTAAATGTGACCTTAAGTATCTTACTTGGAAAACACTTTTTTCTAGAAGCCATTACCTCTGTTAGAAAAATTTCAGAGATTCAAGCCTCGTCTTCAAAACCTCTTTATTTGATCTTTCCCAAAGATAGAGTGATGATATGAACTAATGCTTCCTTCATTTCCAAGGTGGTGTCAGAATCTAATATCAATTAGTCCATTAATTTGCCAGTATTCTTCCCTAATTTGCAAATTAAGGTGAATACATGTTACATTTATTGGATGTTCACAGACAATTACGTTTTTACTTGCATAGAACAAAAGACATCAGGAAAACAGACCAGTTGTTTGTTTCCTTTGCAGAATTGAAATTGGGCAAACCAGCTGCAAGGGTAACTTTGTCCAGATAGCTAACTGATTTGTATTTCTTTTGTCTATACCAAATAGGGTATTACAATACCAGAACAGATACAAGCTCATTCGAAAATGTCCATGGCAACTTCTTCAGATTTTCTTTCCAGAGTGACCATGGGCGACATGTGCAGCAGCAACTTGGGCTTCTCTCCAAGCTTTTATTACTCATTACAAGTTGAGTCTGGTCTCCAGCGGTAGAGCTTCATTTGGTTCAACTGTGCTCAGGAATATCCTTTCTTAGAGGCAACTGGGATTAAAAGTAACTAGGGACTCAGTGCCATTAGTTGAGGTTAGAATGAAAATGGACAAGATCAGATAAAGAAGTTATGTACTTACCAGAATATACATCTGTGTTGTCCATTTTCATTCTTCAGCTCCCTGCCTACCGACCTGCATCCTTTCTGTTTGCAAGCTTCTAGAAAAATGAGCTGTTAGAGAGACATCTTTGTCCTTGATATTGAGCTCAAGATACATTTTCTTTCTGTATTGAGTATATGCAGTTTTGTATCTATATTTATGCACGTTAAACATTTCCCTTTTGGTAAAAGTCAGCAAACAAGATCTGAGGTAACTTGTGGTTGATGCATTGTGGGTAAGGGAGAAGCTCGAGAGTACTTGGTTGCTACAGGCTCTAGTAACAGCCCAGCTGGATCCAAGGATTGGATCCAAACCCATCGGTTGAGGAAGAATAAAAGTGGACAACACAAATGGAAAGTTATGGTAAGTACATAACTTCTTTTTTTTTTAACCATATCACTTAAACAGCATAAACAGTCCCATCTTCATTCACCGTAAGTACATCACAAAAAGCAACACACTTAACTTGAGAACTCATTTACAGAAAACATAGCACCAGCATTATAATATATCAAGCATGCCAAATTACTGGCCTCTTTTTTTTTAAGGACTTTACCCCCTGTACATAATATATGACTTTAAATCTTCTGCTTCTCCTATGGCTTCCATTAACCTGTGATCTCTTCTGGTATTTTTCTTTTAATATTAATGTACAATACTGACTGTATTGTATTATGATGTATATATTGTACATTATTATGTATGTTGTTTACTTGGTCTGCTTTCTCTGACAGTTTTGTTATTTGTACTATGTATGCTTAGTTTAGCTACAACTTTCTCACTGTAATGTTATCTATTATGTTATCTTTTTTTTTTTTTTGTACTAGAAAAAGGGCTTTTTGCCCAGTCAGACTAACCTGGTTAACAAATGTCAAATAAATAAAGTAATAAAAACCTTCACGAATTTCATCCTAAACAAATCCAGTCAATCCAGTCTCTGTTTACCATCCCCCGCTCTGGAATCATAGATAAACTTACTAAGCTGGGCATTAATCCCTACGTAACTCGATGGGTTGCCAACTGGTTTACTGACAGAACCCACACTGTAAAAGTAGTCGACTCCAAATCCAGCTCCAGACAAGTGACAAGTGGAGTACCTCAGGGTTCAGTCATGGGACCGCTCTTGTTTGGCATCTACTTCTCTGAAGTACAGGCCACCACTAAGGGACTCTGGCAAACAAAGTTTGCAGATGACTGCAAACTGGGAGCCGTTATTGAATCCCTAGATGATGTGGATATTCTACAAAAGGGCCTTAGAGAAACAGATGTTTGGTGCCAGAGCCACGGGCTCAAGCTCAATGCCAAGAAATGTATAGTTATCCCCTTTGGGAAAAAACATGTACCCGTGAATTACCATATAGGTGGCAGTAGTGTGAAAAGAGACTTAGGGACACAGGTGGACAGTGGTCTCACCTTCGATAACCACATCGCCACAACAGTCAGGAAATCCTTCTGTGTGGCACACCTCATCACTAAGGGCTTTTCATCCAGAAAAAAGGAGGTCATTGTTCCACTGTACTCATCCCTCATTAGACCCATTATAGAATACAACGCCCCATTTGGTATGTACCTCTCAAGACATCTGCAACAACTGGAAAGGCCACAGAAATACCTCACAAAAAGAATCACAGGCCTAAAGCAGATGCCCTATGCTGACCATCTAAAAAAACTCCAGCTATACTCTGTCGCATATTGTCTACTCAGAGGTGATCTCTGTTTAACATACAAGGCCATGTCAAACCCAGAGCTGTTGGACATGCTACACTTAAAGAAATCATAATCCCTCAGAGCCACATGCTCCAGGGATCTAAACCTTGTCATCACAATAAACAAAACATGCTGGAGGGACCCAGAGACTCCCCAAACTCTGTCAAGCAGAGCACCTCTTTGGACCTCTTCAAAAGGAACCTTGACGATTGGAAGGGAGAAAGGAAATTCATCCCGGGGATCACGTCAGTTGCCCTGCTAGACAGGGGTCCAGGGAAGTAAATAGTGTGGGAAGAAATAGCCAGGGAATTGTTATGGCTAGGCTTATGTATACCCTAGGGCCAATAGCCTAGTACCAACCTATAAGATGGAAACTGAATTAGATGCAGCTGTAGTGGTCTTACTGGTCTTGCCACTTCAGCAGTGACTCTTTACATTAGCACCTCTGAGAAACCTTAAAGCTGATGAAGCCTTTTATGGACAGGCCTGCATCTATCTTCCCTCCCTAGTCTGAAATGTCTAAATTCAGATTTTGGGGGGCAAGGATGAAGAGACTTTGGTTCTTCTTCCTGTATGGAACTAATCATCAAGAATATTATTCTTACAGCCTGGAAACACCACAAATTTGCTGCATTGTCCCTTAATAAGGCAAATGCATTCTGCAAGTCATTGAGCAGACATCCTTAGCCATCTCCTACATGAAATCTTCCTTCTGACATGAGGCCCAGGGACTAATTCATTTTATTGTTTTTCCACTAGTCAAGGAGTATAAAGCTCTTGGTAGGGTTAT
The DNA here is from genome assembly GCF_019279795.1 of Protopterus annectens. Taxonomy (NCBI): domain Eukaryota; kingdom Metazoa; phylum Chordata; order Ceratodontiformes; family Protopteridae; genus Protopterus; species Protopterus annectens. The sequence goes on along the minus strand of NC_056731.1, from coordinate 908,661,412 downwards.
TACATGTTCACTCCTTGGTCATGGGGCATCTTGGAGTTGTCAGCTGTTCATGTTAGCTGTCTGAATTCAACCCCCCCCCCCCCCCGTGGACCAAATAGTGGAGCTTTCCTCCCTCACACACACAGTCTGGATTCCAAGACGGTGGTTAACATTGGGAGTGTGGCTTCCAGAGTCATTTCCTAGGTGACCTTATGCAGTTTTGGCTTTATGGCTGTTTTAGTTATTGGTACAGGCACAGGCATGAGCCCACACAAAATGGTGAAGCTGAGACTACCCTTTTAAAAGGAGATCAGAAATTCCATCCTGGCCCTCACTTTCAAGAGGTACTCTTTGGCCAGCCTTCTCAAGAACTGATGAATAACTTGTTGAAAATGAAGTAGACCTTCACCACTGCGTACGAGATCTATGATCACCTTTTGTAGTATCTGGATATTTGACAGGATGCTCAGTAAATATCACCTATTGGCATTCATACCTCTCAACCGCTTAGAGCAAGAAATCTTGACAAAGCCATAAATAAAAGTGGGACAGCGGCCCAAAAATAGGGACAATTTTTAATTAGTGCTCCTACAAACATAGAAAGTTGATAGAATAACAGATTTTGCATTAGCATGCATTTTCTGAAGGGTATGAAGTCTGAAGCTCAAATGTCTCTCATTATGTTCTAACTTCAGTCTTTAATGATTTGCCAGTAATTTGCCAGAAAACCACAGTTTCATGAAAAACGGACCAAAAATATGAGGCAAAAATCTGGACATTCTGCGAAAATCTGTACATCTGAGTATGTTGACATTATATTTTACTACCATCCATGAAGTCTTTGCTTTTTTTAACATGAAATGTACCATATAACTTGAAACTTCCTGTAGTTAAGCATCATATTTAAATCTGTGTACCTTTTTGTATGCTACGTCCCCTTTTTATACATGTATCTGCAGCTTCATATGTACATAATGACATTCTATCTTTGATTTTATATTGTGAAGTCATCTTAAGAATTCCTACCTAAATACTAGGGCCCTTAACATTATAATGGGTGCTACAGTTTGACACATGACCTTATGCTACTTATTGATGCATTCACTTGATTTTGATCTGGTGGTGTATGTTAACAACATACACACAGCTTTTTTTTTTTTTAAGAAACTGCTTTTTTAACCTTTATACTGTAATAAAAATGTGTGTGTGTGTGTGTGTATATATATATATATATATATATATATATATATATATGTGTATATATATATATATATATATATATATATATATGTATATATATGGATTTAGGACTTTTGATCGAAAGATCAAAAGCCCGAATCCACTACCACCATACTTTAATGAAAGCGCTTTCATCAAAAAAGCGCTTTCCTTAAAGTATGTTAAAAACCCCCCACAAAATCTACTTGAATGCAGGGGGCAAGCCCCCCTGCGCCCCCCCAAACCCCCCTACTTTAATATTCTCACTCCAAGGTCGTACTAGAGTGGGGAAAAGGGAATTTTCCCTTACCGTACCGTAGTACGACCAGAACAACAAGCATACTTACGCGAAAGTGCTGCTTTGGTGAACAGCACTTTTGCGCAAGTATGCTCACCAAATTGGGATTCGTGAAAGATGCAGTCGAGCGTCTGTACAGATCCCAGTATATATATATATATATATATATATATATATATATATATATATATATATATGTGTGTGTGTGTGTGTGTGTGTGTGTATAAACACACATAAATACATATATATATATATATATATATATATATATATATATATATATATATATATACACACACACACACACACACACACACACACACACACACACACACACACACAACAAACACTACATCAGGAATACTGGGAAACAACTGGCTGTTGACTATATAAATTATTATTTTGAGCTAGGAGACAGGATATGAATTGCATAGACATAGTACGTCCTTACTAAGTTTAATGATTTTGGCTGCCTAAAACAGCAGTTAATAGAAAATGGAAATCAGACTTTAAACCAATTGTAATGGAAGTGTTGAATATAGTAAATGATATAAAAGAATTGGAGTTGGGATCTTTAGAAAAGTAAAGGGGCAAATTACATAGGAATAAATGGAATCTGTGAGAACAGTACATGCAGAATAATGTTCTGGAGGTTTACGAGAAGGCAGGAATTTAACATTTTATGTGATGTTGGAGTGAATTATATTTGTTAAAAAGAAAGGAAACAGTAATGTATATCTCATAGAATGAAAAATAATAATGTGGTTTGTTTTCTTGTCTTTTTTCTTTATGTATTTGTGTCTGTGTTTTAAGTGATTTATTGTCACTTCTTTATTTAATGAAGGTGTTAGAAAAAGGCTTAGGAGCATGCTCAAGTCATCACGGCACAAGGCTGTGCCCAGGCCTTCAACTGCTTCCCCACTCATAACACACTAGGCTCCCTTTCTGTCTCCAGCTCTCTATTGCCACTATTTCATTTGCAATGAGAGTGTAATTCTTAGATCTTCCAACATTATAGTTCTTGAGATTTTTTAGTGCAAAACTAATTTTATTTCCTTGCATTTGTTTGGTGACCTATGTCTAATAAAACTTTTCCGCCATGTCAGGTCAGACGTTTCCTATTTATCTTTTTAAATTTGTGAAGTTTGTTAAGCTTCCTGCCACCCTCGAGATGTGGATCACGGTCTCATTTTAGGGTTCCCCTGTTAGGGCTGACTTCATCTTTTTAGGCAGTTCTTTATTTTAATGTTTTTATTTTGACTTTTTAAGGTTTTTGGTACTGTTTGTGCTGTCATTGCCTTTTTCTACAGTTGTGTTGCTGTTGTGAGTTGGTGCTTGGTGTTTACAGTAGATTCTCATTATTGGTTTAGAAAATGTGAAAGATTCTCTCATGAAGTTCCTCTAGTTGATAATCCCATATTGTGTGTAATATATTTGGGTCCCCAGCACCTCATACAGGAGCATAAGATGTGCATATTCACAAATAAAAAAAAAATATTAGGGACCTTAGGCCTCAGTTAGTTTTAAAAGGTCTGTTACATTGGATGGAGAAGGTGAGGGTCATTCTTCAGTCTTACATTTCCTGAAGCCCAGGGAAAAATACAAATTTCATAAGAGTAGGAAGTCTCTATCAAAATAGAGCCACTAAAGAAGTTTCTCCTGTGTCAATAAGATGCTTCAGGCAGGAAGAATGAAAGCCTTCTGTTGTTGTGATAGTTACTTCTGAAAACTAGGCGTACGAAAGGTGAGCCTTTTTCAGACAAGAGTGGAATGGCTTAGATTTCTTTGTTTTCTACTCACAAAGAAAAGCAGACGCTAGGGAGAACTGGATGGTGTGTCCTTCTATTTTGTAAACTAAAATTGGGAAGACTCATCTCTCTCACACTTCATTTGCTGTTGATTGTGTCAAGGCCAGATTATTTCTGTCAGGTACAGTGTTGACGTCAATGAGAGCCTAAACATCAACAGCTGTTGACGTCATAGGACCACAAAGATTTCCATGGGCACCAGTTGCACCATCGGCACCAGTGATGTTTGTGCTGATTTTGTTGACTTCAAACCTTCCTCCAGTGCTGAGGCTTGGCATCAAGGACCTGGGGTTGGTTTGAATGCTGATATTTAGACACCGTTTTGAGCCTCTGCATTGTTGGTCTTCAAGTTCTCAGCACTGCCCAACAACTCTAGAAAAACCCTGACATTTAAGGCTAGACAAGGTCCAAAGGCTGCTCAGGGACTGGGACATGTCTTGTACTCCATTTATTAATGCTATCGTAGCAGTGACATCCTTCAGTAGGGGAACCTACACCTCAGAATCCAGAAGTTCACTGAACAGACAGTCCAGAACTCTGAACGAGTTTGAGGAGTGAGACATCACACATCCTTCACATTCTCTGTAATGGTGCTTTGCTACTCATCTCTTATGCTGCAGTTCCAGTAGGAGCTTGAAGAAGAGTTTGGCAAGTTGCCAGAGCAGTTGGTAAAGGAGAACAAATACAGAAGCAAACTGATGTATCAAGCTGCCGCATTTCCAGCTATTATTAATCTCACCATGTACCTGGTGCACAATGCCATGGCCAGCATACCAAGGGGTCAGGCACAGGCATTACTGTTTGCTGTCACTCATATCTGTGTGTTATTAATTTTGAGAATTTTTAGTCATGAGAGACATTCCTCATCCACCAAACCAAATTCTTTCTCGTCCTTCAACCATGCTGTCCCAGGGAATAATAGAACCAGTTCCTCCTTCCCAGGTTGGGAAAGGTTTGTATTCAAGAATATTTTCAGTGCCAAAGAAATAAGATGCTTGAAGACACAGTTCTGGATCTTTCTTTCCTAAACCTGATTGTGATAGTGCCCTAGTTCAAAATTCTGTCATTTCCTTAACTGTAACCTGCCCAAACAACAAGGACCTCTGAAGCTGAAATGTAAACAAACACCAATCACAACCAAAGTGTCACATAGTTCACAACACCAGTGTGCCACCCAGCAACAGCCCCTAAGGCAAGACAACATACCTAACACTTTAGTCATAGGTGACTCTATAGTCCGGCACACAGATGTCCCACTCACCAGGTTGAACAAGGAGAAAATTACAGTCAGCTGCCTGTCGGGTGCCAGGATCCGCCACATAACGCATGCACTCAAGTTACTCCACAACAAGTACAAATACGACTCTGTCATTGTCCATGTTGGAGTGAATGACTTGAGATGTACCTCCCTGGACTACATGAAAAGAGACATGGAAGAGCACTCGGGTCATGTGGCCCATGCAGGAATGAGCCTAGCCCTGAGTAGTATCCTGCCTTCACCTAGAATGATACCACAATACAAGGACAAAACGATTGACTTCAACAATTGGCTAAGCTTCTGGTGTCATTCAAAGGGGATCCAGTATCTCTCTGCCTGGGACGACATGATCGACAGACCATGATGCTTTGCCAGAGATGGTCTGCACCTGTCGCTCCTGGAATTCAGGTTACTGGCTAAGGCTCTTGCCACCCCTATAGTGCCGTTTTAGGCAGAGTTCAAAGGACAAAACCACCACCGTAACACGTACAAGCATGCAAAATCTGAAGGTAATGTTACTCAATGCTAGAAGTCTAAACCTCAAAATGCACTCTCTCGAGACACTCCTAAAAATGGAGAACATCGATATCTGTGCAGTAACTAAGACCTGGTTCAAAGCTCCAGAGAGCACCCCTGCAATACCAGGCTACAACTCTTACCACACTTTTCGGCCACCAAACCAGGACCGAAACACTAAAGGTGGAGGAGTGTCAATATTTACCAAGGATATTCACACCACTAGGCTATTTGCCCAACACAATGCGTCTGAAATTCTCCAGGTGCAACTAACACTAGGTAAGACTGCAATCCAAATTGTAGCTTGCTGCAGATCCCCCACTATGCCCCAAGATTCTCACTACACCTTTCTAAACATACCGGAAAATATTAAGATAGAACCAAACACCCTAATACTGGGTGATTTTAACTACCCTGCCATTAACTGAGAAAACTACTCGTGTCCCAACACCTTTGCCCAATGGTTCTTGGAATTAAAATTCCAACACCCTGGATCAACTAATCTAGTCTCACCAGGGGCTCCAATATCCTAGACCTGGTCATTACCAACATGGGAAATCGATGCTCCACACCTATGGTCACCCCCTCGGTAGTTAGGTCTGACCATAAGCTAATCACCCTTAACATCCCCCCCCCCCCCCAGTAAGGAAACCTCCATAAAAAAACTTCTCCAAAGCCAACTTCATGCTTATCAAGTCAGAAGTGACACACTTCAAGACACCCATGCAGACGGGAACTGAAAGTTCAACTGTTGAATCCTACACTAAGGCACTGTACGAGCACATCCACTCATGCATGAATCGTGCCATCCCAAATAGAACCAAGATGCTCTCATCCAAAAAAGGAAGCCAATCTGGTGGTCCCCTGCCATTACAACAAAAGGAAGAAACTGTTGCAGAAAAGAGGAAAATCCCAGGATGCAAAAAGCTCCCTTACCAGCCACAGTAAGAAACTAAGATCCCTCATAAAATCCTGCAAAGCTAGTTACGAAAATAAAATTGCCAAATATTCCAAAGACAAACCACAAGGCATTCTATAACTATGTCAATAATCTAAATGGCAATGCTCAGATCTGCTCTGAGCTAAAACAGAATGGCATTAAATATACTGATCCCAAGGATATTGCCAATATCCTGGCAGATCGATTCAGTGCCAACTTCACCCCCCTCTCACACCCTAAATGGCCCATCTCAATACCGTAAGATTGCCAAGTTCCGGTAATAACGGCCACACAGGTAAAAAATGCACTCTCCAAAGCTAAGAATACAGCATCCATGGGACCAGATGACATCCCGGGCTGTGTACTACATGAACTACAATATGAACTAGCACCTCACCTAAGTGTCATGTTTAATCATAGCCTCACCTCAGATTTCGTGCCCACTGAGTGGCATAGAGCTACAGTTATCCCACTCCACAAGGGGGGATCCACCTTGGATCACGGAAACTACCGTCCCATCAGTCTGATGAGCCTTATCTGCAATGCTATGGAGCGTATTATCATGGAACTTATAAACAAAGACACTGGCAACCTTCAAACACTGGATCCCACCCAGTTCGGGTTCGTGAAGGGCCGATCTTGTCTCCTGAACTTGATTGACTTCTTCGAATCAGTCTCCAGAGCCATTGACAAGGGTAAGTTGGTCTACAGAGCCTATCTAGACCTCGCCAAGGCCTTTGACACTATCCCCCACTCTGGAATCATAGATTAACTTACTAAGCTGGGCATTAATCCTTAAATCACCCAATGGGTTGCTAACTGGCTTACTGATAGAACCCACACTGTAAAAGTAGCCGACTCCAAATCCAGCTCCAGACAAGTGACAAATGGAGTAACTCAGGGTTCGGTCCTGAGACCGCTGTTGTTTGGCATCTACTTCTCTGAAGTACAGGCCAACACTAAGGGACTCTGGCTAACAAAGTTCGCAGATGACTGCAAACTGGGAGCCATTATTGAATCCCCAAATGATGTGAATACTCTACAAAAGGGCCTTACAGATACAGATGCTTGGTGCCTGAGCCATGGGCTCAAGCACAATGCCAAGAAATGTATAGTTATCCCCTTTGGAAACAAACATGTACCCGTGAATTACCATGAAGGTGGCAGTACACTAAACACCGAAAGTGTGATAAGAGACTTAGGGACACAGGTGGACAGTGGTCTCACCTTCGATAATCACATCGCCACAACAGTCAGGAAATCCTTCTATGTGGCACACCTCATCACTAAGGGCATTTCATCCAGAAAAAAGGAGGTCATTGTCCCACTGTACTCATCCCTCATTAGACCCATTAGAGAATACAATGCCCTGTTTGCTATGTACCTCTCAAGACATCTGCAACAACTGGAAAGGCCGCAGAAATACCTCACTAAAAGAATCACAGGCCTAAAGCAGATGCCCTACGCTGACCGCCTTAAAAAAATCCAGCTATTTTCTGTCGCATATCGTCTACTCAGAGGTGATCTCTGCTTAACATACAAGGCCATGTCAAACCCAGAGCTGTTGGACATGCTACACTTAAAGAAATCCCAATCCCCCAGAGCCACAAGCTCCAGGGATCTAAACCTTGTCATCACAATAAACAAAACATGCTGGAGGGATAGGTTCCTGACCCAGAAACTCCCCAGACTCTGGAATAGATTGCCCATACATGTCAGGCAGAGTGCCTCTTTCACCCTCTTCAAAAGGAACCTTGACGATTGGATGGGAGAAAGGAAATTGACCCCAGGGATCACGTCAGTCACCCTGCTAGACAGGGGTCCAGAGACGTAAATAGTGTGGGAAGAAATAGCCAGGGAATTGTTATGGCTAGGCTTGTATAGGCCCTTGGGCTGATAGCCTAGTACCAACCTATTCACAACTTGGCACCTTTTCGTCATTTAAATGTCCTGGTAACATTAGCTTTAAAAGATGCTTATCACATGCCTATTCATCCAGACTTGAGGCATTTCTTAAGGTTCTGTGTCTGGATCACATTATCAGTTCTCTGCCTTAGCCATTGGACTATGCACTGCACCAAGAGTGCTCACAAAGTGTCCTTCTCCGGTTATAGTTTATTGGAAGCTACAGGGGATCCATATATTTCCATATTTAGATGACTTGCTTATTTTTGCAGAGTCTTTTTCAAAGTGTCAGGAATACCTCTCCTGGTTGAGAGATCTCTTACAGAAGCTGGGATTCCAAAAGAGCATTCAAACGTCTTTTCTGACTTCTTCACACAGGATTGTGCTCCTGGGTATCAGCTAGACACCTCACTTCAAAGAGTTTTTCTTCCACAGGAAAAAAATAGAGCTATACCTACATCCTTTTGTATGGTTTGCCACCCAGACATCGGTCACTGCGAGTGGAATGTCTCAGGATTTTAGGTCACATGTCATCAGTGATTCTTATGAGACCTTGGAAAGATTCCTCATGAGAAAGATATAATGGTATCTGAAGTCTCTTTGGTCTCAGCACCAACATCCTTAATATTTTCAAAGCCCAGGGCCAGGGTTTGTCAGAAGAGAACAAGAACCAGTCAAGAACAAAAAGAAATAAACATCCACAAAAGGTAGTACGGTTCAGTACCAATGAAGGGTGTCTTCCAAATCATAAAACCAAAGGCTCGTTCCACAAATTCAGCTCACAATTCCACAGATTTTATACTGTTTATTAAACGAATAGACAGAACTAGATTTAGTGCTTTCATCTCTACACTGGAGACCTCATCAGAATCAATTGAAAGCACCTCTCCCATTCCTTATATGTATCCATTTTGAAAATAATTAAACAATTAAATAGTAATTCCATAAATAGTTACATATTAAAAGGAATTCCATGAAATAGTTACATATTAAAAAACAGTTGGAGTCAGATAGTATCAATACTTTATACAACATATATATATATATATATATATATATATATATATATATATATATATATATATATATATATAAATAATAATAAAAATCCTTGTAAAGTTTTTGTAAAAATTTTTACATGATGCACCAAAACCTATACTTAAATATACTTTTGAAATGTAAAATATAAAATAAAAAATACAAGAATTAAATACCATCAGATAGGGCTTAAGAGAGCTCATACAAAATTAAAAAATCTCTTACAATAAAAAACAACAAAATCCATTGAAATACATAAATATCACAAAACAATGTTTGGTTTCCTAAAATTTAAAATTTTTAAAATTTATGTCTCTTAGGGTCTTCTGATAGGATTTTCAGGGCTGGTGTAATCGAAATGTGGTCGTTAAGGCCCTTACCACTACAAGCATCAAGTTTAAGTTGCCATATCATCTCTCTGTATGCTAATTTGGTCTCCGAGTCACCCCCTCTATCAAAATGTTGGACTTCTTCAAGGACCCAAAACTTAAAATTGGCTTCGTGACATATTAATGAGTGTCTAAAAAGTGCATTATTTTCATTCTTCCGGTTAATATCCATCATGTGTTCATATATTCTTTTCCGTAGATGTCGCTCCATTTTACCAATATAGTATGCCCAGCAAAATTTGCAATAAGCTAGATATACTACCCCTTTTGTGTAGCAACTGCTATACTTCTTAGCCCTCAGTGTTGTTCTTAATGTAGGAACTGAAAGTTCTTTCTCCCCTGCTATAAAAGGACATTGTGGGCATCTCCCACATCTAAAAGTACCCTTTTTGTTAGAAACTATTCCACTGTCATTGTTATGCCTTTTGCTCTCCAAAATGTTCTTCATGTTGTAATTTCTCCTATAACTATATGTCAGCTTGTTCTGAAAACCCGTAATTCTGGTGGGCATAGCTTTAAACATTTCCCAGATCTCATTAATGCATTTTTAAGCCATCCAATGCCATTATAGTAGTAAGAGTCATATACGGTAGTACATGTTTATTATCTAACTGTTGAGGAACCCCACTGTCATAACTCCCAACTTCTATTGTGTTGTTTATTTTATTAGTTTTATTTAGTAATGGTATATAAGTTGTACCCCATCTATCTACCACATATTCTTTGATGGGTTGTGTTAACTCGGCAGGGTAGCCTCTTTTGTGAAACATATTTTGTAACACATCTATTTCACAAAGGAAATCATCCTTGTCAAATGTCATTCTGGCTACCCTGATCATCTGTCACTTCACAATATTTCTTTTTAGTTGGGTTGGGTGGTCACTATCAAAGTGCAAATATGTATTGGAGTAATATTCTTTCCTATAGATTGTAGATTTATATCTTTTAGCTTCATAATTCTTTTGTAACCTGACATCTAAAAAGTGTATCTCTTGTGAATCAGTTTGATGCGTAAACTTTAAAAAGTTAGTACTGATGTTCTTCATCTCACATTGCTGCAGTCCTTACACTTGGGGTAGTCCGCTGTCCTCGGTCGGCCCGAATATCAAAGTATTAGGCTGACGTCGGTCAAGGCGCTTAAGACTGACATCAGGACGTCAGGGTACAAATGCGCATGACCGACGTCATATCCTCAGTCTTTTTTGCCGCATGGTCCGATGCAGAAGCAGCGTTGCAAGTGCCGTTCGGCGTTCTGAAATTTTTCGAATTCGGAGTTTCAGACCGAGTCAAAGTTGGCTAAGTACCCGTTGGGAATATTTTAGTTTTTTCTTGCCTCAGTGTTTTACCGGATGTCAGAAAAAGTGAATAACTGTATTTCTTGTGGGAAACAGATACCGCATAGAGATTATCATACCTTGTGTATTCCTTGTTTGGGGCCTGAGCACGACGTTGTTGGGTGTCGCTTTTGTGCTAGGTTCAATAAGCGCACTATTGCGAAGGTTAGATTGTGCCAGGTTGGTCTTTGGGAAGCGGTGCAATTATAAGATGCCGTCGGATTCTCCGACGCCCGCTTCTTCGAAGAAGCGCAAAGACAAGGCAGCTAAACCCAGGCAAGAAGAGTCGTCCGTACCGGACGCCGGTTCTTTAGAGGCGTCAGTGGAACCGGTGGTTCCGCCGGAGGCTTCTCTGGAGTCCCAGGGGGAGACTTTGTTATTGCAGGATGTGGCCTCTTAGGAGGCAGGTCAGGCTGAAGGGGCTTCTCAGGTTGCTGTACTTCCCTCCCTTCCTAGGGTGGTTAGGCCCTCTCCTTCTGTTTCTAAGGCTTCTCCCAGAGGCAGGCCAGGTTTAGCTTCTGTTGGTGTCACTCCTAGTTCTTCAGGATCTGTGCCCAAGAAGCACATGCTTAAAATGGCAGAAGATTTAATTACCTTGATTAGAGGTTCTTTGCCCCCTCCAGATAAGAGGCCCAGGGTGGAACCAGAGTTGGGGAGTTTTGAGCAGGCTTCAGATGTTTCAGAGTCTTCGGCTGAAGACTTGCAGGAGTACTCTCCTTATTCTGATTCTGATGCAGATGATTCTACCCCTTCTGCTTCTCCTCCAGAGGATTTTTCTTTTTCAGAGACTCTTCATTCCATGAGGGAACATTTTAAGTGGGAAGGTCAGGACTTCTCTGATTCCAGGAAAAGGCTTAGGGAATTTTTGCTTTTACCCCAGCATAGGCCTTTGGCTATACCTCCTGTTCTGGATGTTGTGGAAGATGTGTTTGCGGAGGCTTCACTTAATCCTGATTCTTTGCCTCCTGCTCCTGTTAAACCGGATAGGTATTATAGGGTGCCTGAGGCTCATAAATATCTTTATTAGAGTCCTAGGGCGGACCCAGAAACTGTTAGTCAGGGACCTAAGGGTGTCAAGGCCTCTGTTGTAAAAAATCCGGTTCCTCCAGATAAAGAGGCCAGAGCTTTGGATAGATGGGGAAAGAAAGTCTATACTTCTTCCACCTTAGCTATGAGGGCTTTGAATTGCCAGTTTCACATGTTGAAATATCAAAACTATCTTCTTTCTCAACTGAAGTCTAAGGTAGATGCTCTGGCGGAAGGCATTGAGTGTAAGGAATTACAAGATTTGGTACATGTCTCTGAACAGGTGGGTAAGCATTCTTTACAATGTGGTTTTGATGCTGTACAGGCCTCGTCTAGGGTGGCTGCCACTGGGTCAGTTCTTCGCAGGCACGCCTGGCTGAGGGATCAGAATTTATCTGAACATGTTAAGACAAGGATTTTGGATGCTCCTTTACAGTCTGATGTGTTGTTTGGTTCACCTGTGGAGTCAGTCTTGAAGAAAATGGAAGACAAGGCTAAGTCTATGCAGACTGTTAAAGATTTTTGCAAGTCCAGCCTCCGAAGTTTAGTAGGAATTGGCCTGCTAAGGGGTGGACGTACCCTTCTTATGATTCACAGTCTAGGGGTAGATCTAGACATGGTAGGGGCAGAGCTCAGAGCTCCTTCAGACCTAGAACAGGGAGTTCTCCTGCACAATCTTCAGGTGAGGGCAGGGGCCAGTCCTTTTGTAAACAGGCCCAATGACCTACCTTTTCAGCTGCCAGATCCTTCTTGCCTGGCAGCACCTTTGGGAGGAAGGTTGGCACTCTTCAGGGAAAATTGGAGTTTGATTACCCAAGACAGATGGGTATTGGATATCATACACCAAGGTTACAGGTTTTATTTCCATACCTTGCCTCCTTTCAAAGGCATGCCGGACGTTCCTCCTCAGCAAAGACTAGAGGCTCACAAACAAATTTCTCTGCTGCTCCAAATAGGGGCCTTACAACCGGTCCCTCTGCCAGAAGTGGGCCTAGGATTTTATTCTCGCCTGTCCCTAGTACCAAAAAAGGGGAACACGTGGAGACCAATTTTGGATTTATCTATCCTCAACACTTATCTGGACATTCCCAAGTTCAAAATGTTGACGTTACAACAGCTTTTACCTCTGCTGGGCAAAGATCACTGGATGGTGACTCTGGATCTCAAGGAGGCTTACCTTCATGTTCCTATCAGGCTAAGTTGCAGGAAGTATCTGCGTTTTCGGGCTGGGACTTCGCATTATCAGTTCTCTGCATTGCCCTTTGGCTTATCTACTGCACCCAGAGTGTTCACGAAGGTTCTGGCTCCAGTGATAGCTTTCTTCAGGCTAAGAGGAATACAGATCTATCCTTATTTGGACGATTGCCTGATTCTGGCTCAAGGAAAGGACGAACTTCTTCATCATTTGCAATATGTGATAGCAGTGCTAAGATGCCTGGGGTATTCTGTGAACGAAATAAAGTCCAGTCTAGTACCCTCTCAGGACATGTGCTTTCTGGGTGTGAGACTGAATACAGCATCCCAGATGGCCTTTTTGACCCCGGACAAACAAAAGAATCTTTCTCTTTACTTCCATCAATTGTCTCATCAGTCCAGGCTGACTGCAAGGACAGTCCTTCAAGCCTTGGGGTTCATGGCATCTTGTATTCTGGTGCTTCCCAATGCCAAACTGCATATGAGGAAGCTACAATGGTATCTCAAAATGTATGGACACAGCACTGCCAAGATATGGACACTGTCATTCAGATAATACCTTGCATTCAAAAGGAATTTTTGTGGTGGGCTCAGGAATGTCACCTAAACAAGGGACTCTCTGTGACCCGGCCAGAGGCGAGTCAGATTCTAACGACAGATGCCTCAGACAAAGCTTGGGGAGCTCATCTAAATGGAAAGTGGGTACAAGACACGTGGCCTGCCAGACTTCAACATCTACATATCAACTTGAAGGAGATGTTAGCAGTCCAATTTGCATTAATAGCTTTCAAGGATTTACTTCTTCCAGGGCAGGTGTTGGTTCTAACAGACAACACAACTGTCATGTGGTACATCAACAAGCAAGGGGGAACACATTCTTATCCTCTATGCAGACAAGCAATGATTTTGTGGGAGACAGCTCTCAGTTTACAGCTAAATCTTCAGGCAAGGTTTCTGCCGGGAGCACAGAACTCCTTAGCAGATGTGTTGAGCAGGCAAATTATGGATCCCCACGAGTGGAAATTGGATCCTCATGTATTTCAGAAGTTGACAGTGTTATGGGGAACTCCAGACATAGATCTGTTCGCTTCTCCACTAAACTACCAGCTGCCAAAGTTTTGCACAAAAGGTTTCATCCCACAGCTTGGAAAGTGGATGCTCTTTCATTCAATTGGAACAATCTTCATGTGTATGCCTTTCCACCTCTGCCTCTCCTCCCAAAGGTACTCCTGAAGGTCAGACAGGACAAGCCAAAGATGATTTTAATAGCTCCAGATTGGCCTCGACAGCACTGGTACCCATTACTGAGAAGTCTGGTACGGAGCCTCCATGGCCTTTGCCTTCGATTCCACACCTGCTGTCTCAGGAGAACAGTCATTTACTCAATGTCAAACTTCACTCTCTTCACCTGACAGCCTGGCATATTCTGTTTTAAACCCTGGAGGGTCTCAGCTTCCACAGCAAGTTTTGAATGTTATTTTGGAGGCCAGAAGGCCTAGTACAAGGAAAGTGTACGCAGATAAATGGAAGAGATTTTTATTTTGGAGTACAGCAAAGGAATTTGATGTTTCTAAGCCTAATCTAAGTGTGGCTCTTCAATATCTTACTGAGTTACTGGACAAAGGTTTGTCCTTCTCTTCTATTAAGGTTCATGCTGCAGCAATTTCTGCTCACTATGACTGTGACCCACCATTGTTTTCTCATCCTTTGTTTAAGCAATTCCTTAGAGGGGCAAAGAATATAAGACCCCCACGGAGAGCTCCTACTCCTGCTTGGGATCTCAATTTTGTGTTGGAGAAACTCACTCTACAACCTTTTGAGCCTGCAGCTACTGCTGAGTTGAAATATTTATCATGGAAGACTGCTTTTGTTGGCCATTACCTCTGCGAGAAGGGTTTCTGAATTACAGGCCCTTATGGCAGTTGAGCCTTTCTTAATTTTCCATAAGGATAGGGTATCTGCGTACTAATCCTTCCTTTATGCCTAAAGTGGTTTCTAGTGTGGCTTTAAACCAAACTATTCATTTGCCTACTTTTTATGCAAACCCCCAAAATAAAGGTGAAAAGATTTTGCACACTTTGGATATACACAGGCAGTTGCGATATTATTTGAGCAGAACTAAAGGGTTCAGGCAGTCTCAGCAGTTATTTGTTTCTTTTGCTTTGGGTTCTCAGGGCAAGCCTGTGTCAAAACAAACTATTTCTAAGTGGATTGGGTTTTGTATTGCTTTCTGTTATTCCCATCATGGTAAGGAGATTCCAGCTGGGATTAGGCCTCATTCCACTAGGGCTACTGCCACTTCTACAGCTTTTTTAAGGGGGGTGGCAACTAAAGACATTTTGGAGGCAGCTACTTGGAGTTCAGTGCATACTTTCTCTAAGCATTATCACCTTCCACTTTACTCTAAATCGAGGGCTGGTTTTGCCACTGCAATTTTACAGGGCATTTTGGCAGCTCCTACTGCTCTATAGTTTTGCCATCCTCCCTTATCTCTGCTTTGGGATTCTACCCAAGTGTAAGGACTGCAGCAATGTGAGATGAAGAACATAGTACAGTTTTGTACCTACCATAAATGTAGATGTTCGAAGATCCACATTGCTGCAGTCCAATTTACCCTCCCTCCTTCCCCTCTGTAGTTAGAGGCAGTTGTGTGGTTTGGGTTGTACATATTGTGATTATTGTATATATTGTACATATGGTTAGTACAAGGGTGGTTGGTTGTTTTTTGCTGTCTTTTGGTTTTGACCTTTCTGTTTAGGGTCTTCTGACATCTGGGGCAAGAAAAGACTGAGGATATGACGTCGGTCATGCGCATTTGTACCCTGACGTCCTGATGTCAGTCTTAAGCGCCTTGACCGACGTCAGCCTAATACTTTGATATTCGGGCCGACCGAGGACAGCGGACTACCCCAAGTGTAAGGACTGCAGCAATGTGGATCTTCGAACATCTACATTTATGGTAGGTACAAAACTGTACTTTATTGATGAACTTAATGAATTCTGTAATGTCTTCATCGGGACCTTCCCATAAAATGAGAATATCATCCAAAAATCGATAATAACTTTTTATCCAGTTAAAGAACTCTGACTTGAATAAGTAATGTCTCTCCCAATACAACATAATAATATTAGCATAAATGGGGGCACAAGCTGCCCCCATCGCAACCCCTTCTTTTTGGTGATAAATTTCACCTTGAAAAAATAGATATTTATTTTTTAGCACCAGTTCCATAAATTCCAGTACTAATTTGAATTCATCTTGTGTCAGCAAATTCATCTCTACTAACATAATTTCAAACCATTCTATACCTATTGCATGAGGTATGACCGAAAACAAATCTTTAACATCTATTGTAATAAACTTGACACCATCACTATATGGGTCATTGTTAATTTTCTGTAAAAGATCCCACGAATCTAGTAGTATGTGGAGATATCTCATGTGATACTTAAGTTTTGTATCAATATAAATTGCTAAAGGTTGGGTTTTGGATCCTTGTGATGAGACAATAGGTCTCATAGGGGGGTTTGTAATACATTTATGGGTTTTCGGTATACCAAAAATAGCAGGGATGACAGGTTTGCTTACTTTTAAAAAGTTGTATAAATCCAAATCATTAAGCCCCTGTAACAAATTATCTTCTATAATAAAATCTATTTTTTGGTAAGAGATGTTAATTTCATTCTTAGAAGCTGTAGTGTAACTGCTAACATTGTTTAAAATTTTAAGCATTCTATTGGTGTAATCCCATTTATCCATAAGTACAATCCCCCCACCCTTATCCGGTTTCATCACCCGGATCATGTCATTTCCTCTCAATTTGTTCAGGAGCTTATATTCATCATCAGTTAAATTACTTCCATCTCTGTTCTTATTATCATGGTATTCACTCCGAATCCTTCTAATGAGAGTATTTTCAAAATTATAAATGTCATGATGAAGGGGGGGATTGTATGTATTTCGCCTAGTCAACATTCCTTTTTCTTTATCATATAAGTCTCCTTTCTCTTTAAAGATATGTAAAAAATTCAACTTCCTAGTGAAAATCTTTACATCCAGTAGAATGTTTTCAATGTTGGGCTTCTTACTAGGTATAAACGTAAAACCTTTTGTAAAGAGCTGAAAATGAACCTCATTTATATTCATATCCGTATAATTGAAAATATGAAAATCGTTACTGGAATGTATAGTTAGGGGGCTTTCTGTATCTATCTGGAGACCTTCGTTGGAATTACTACCCATAAACTGCTCTACCTGTAAGGTCTCCTCATGTATTGGTTGTAATTGCCGTTGTTGGTAATCTGGGCATATGAGGGCTGTTGAGCACGATTTCTCAACCTCTTGGACCTCCTCGGTCCTTCCCCCTCTAAAGGGAGCCTATTACTACTATCAACCAAAGCATCAGTGTGTTCAGTGTATTCATGTTTTTTGTGCAGAAAATCCCCTTCCTGCTCTCTATAGTTCACCCTTCCATTTCTTCTATAGTTTTCATGTGTATAAGATGGTAGAGAAGTTCTCCAATCATGAAATCTATTTAATTTATTACCATTCATATTATCAGGACTGTAAGCTACACCGCATCTATATTCATTAATATCCCTTTCTAGTTTGGATATCTTCCTATTATAACTATGTGTAAATGTGTTGTCAACATAATGCAAAGTTCTAAAATAAACATTACGATATTCCAGGACTGAAAATAATAAATCATCGTGTATTTCCTTATATAGTTGGTCAATGTCCAGCTTGTCTGACTCCATTTTCTGTTCATTGTGTTTGATTAATACTTTTAAAATAGCTAATCCACATTCATTAAAAATGTCACAAATATTTTTAAACAATTCATTGTCCACATTACCACTAACGTTGTTGGGAAATCTATTGATTCTCAATCCCTTCGGTACAATTTTTTCATGGAGACACTTGTTAAAGTACCAGTTTTCAACAGCTAAATTTTTGTACCTGGTAAGAAGTAACTTTAGTGATTTACATTTCTCCTTGTAGTCCATGTTATCACCTCGACTATTCTCTCGGCGTCTGCTGGAATCAGGAAACGACTTGTTAAGCCAGTTGTTGAAATCAATATTTTGGTATTTTAAAAAATACTCAGAACCACCAGTCTCTGAATGTTGGTTATTATTATTTCTTCGGTGATTAGATCCATTCACGCGCGTGCCCTCTTCTCTTGTAGGTATACTCGCTCTTCCTGCATTAGTTTCAGTTCTGGCGTCTGACGTCACTTCCGTTCCATTGTTTGTCTTCGGACTACTTTGTGCACAGGGGATTTCATTCCCCACCTCTTCAGGTGAATTAGCCATTTGTGAGTGACTCTGAATGATTTTGATGAGTTCACTCAACAAACTACTACCGTCCATATTGTAGATAGTAAAATAATACAGAAACTGCAGAAAGAATGTGTAAATGGTGAAACGAACAGTTCAAAGTCCAATTCCAAAACCCTGGGATAGTGGAGACTCCTCGAAACCGAACCAATACCACCAAGTAAAACCAAGAACCAGTCAAGAACAAAAAGAAATAAACATCCACAAATGGTAGTACGGTTCAGTACCAATGAAGGCTGTCTTCCAAATCATAAAACCAAAGGCTCGTTCCACAAATTCAGCTCACAATTCAACAGATTTTATACTGTTTATTAAACGAATAGACAGAACTAGATTTAGTGCTTTCATCTCCACACTGGAGACCTCATCAGAATCAATTGAAAGCACCTCTCCCATTCCTTATATATATCCATTTTAAAAATAATTAAACAATTAAACAATTAAATAGTAATTCCATAAATAGTTACATATTAAAAGGAATTCCATGAAATAGTTACATATTAAAAAACAGTTGGAGTCAGATAGTATCAATACTTTATACAACATATATATAAATATAAAAATATAAAAAATAATAAAAATCTTTGTAAAGTTTTTGGAAAAAATTTTACATGATGCACCAAAACCTATACTTAAATATACTTTTGAAATGTAAAATATAAAATAAAAAATACAAGAATTAAATACCATCAGATAGGGCTTAAGAGAGCTCATACAAAATAAAAAAAATTAAAAAAGCTCTTACAATAAAAAACAAAATCCACTGAAATACATAAATATCACAAAACAATCAACAACAAGGGTACTTTTAGATGTGGGAGATGCCCACAATGTCCTTTTATAGCAGGGGAGAAAGAACTTTCAGTTCCTACGTTAAGAACAACACTGAGGGCTAAGAAGTATAGCAGTTGCTACACAAAAGGGGTGGTATATCCAGCTTATTGCAAATTTTGCTGGGCATACTATATTGGTAAAATGGAGCGACATATACGGAAAAGAATATATGAACACATGAGGAATATTAACCGGAAGAATGAAAATAATGCACTTTTTAGACGCTCATTAATATGTCACAAAGCCAATTTTAAGTTTTGGGTCCTTGAAGAAGTCCAACATTTTGAGAGAGGGGGTGACTGGGAGACCAAATTAGCATATAGAGAGATGATATGGCAACTTAAACTTGATGCTTGCAGTGGTAAGGGCCTTAACGACCACATTTCGATTACACCAGCCCTGAAAATCCTATCGGAAGACCCTAAGAGACATAAATTTTAAAAATTTTAAATTTTAAGAAACCAAACATTGTTTTGTGATATTTATGTATTTCAGTGGATTGCGAGGTCCAACGTCATAGCGGACAGGCTCAGCAGAGCTATTCTCATGCCTCACGAGTGGTCTCTTAATCAAGTAGTTGCGGATCTGATCTTCCGCAATGGGGGACAGCCTTGCTGCAATCATTTTGTCACCCCCTTCAACAGCAAATGCAGCAACTACTTCTCCCTTCTTCCGCTTCCAAGTCACACACCCAAAGACGCTCTAGGCCACTATTGGCCTCAGGGACTTCTTTATGCCTTCCCTCCGTTTCCGAAACTCATACAGAAAGTAATATCGTTGGGTTGCAAAATGATCCTCATTGCCCCCTACTGGCCTTGACAGATATGGTTTCCGTTACTGCACCATTACCTTCTCGAGCAGCCCTGGACTCTGGATCCGATTCCAGACGTACTGATTCATCAATCAGGCGGGCTGCATCAGTCTCTCCAAACATTCCAGCTCACAGCTTGGTTGCTCCACTTCCAACCTTAGCCAGGCTTCCCAGCATTTCCCTGGCTGTACACGAGATTATTGTCTCCTCTCACAAGTCCACAACTAGAAAGACTTATGCTAGCAAATGGAAACGTTTTTCTTGTTGGGCAGAGGCTAGGAACGTAGATCCTTTTTCAGCTGCAGTCCACGAAATTTTAGAGTTCCTAGCACAACTTTTTCATTCTGGGTCCGCTTCTGCTACAATCAGAGTTCAATTGGTGGCCATTTCTAACTTTCATGTTGGGTTGTCTAATTCAAACATTATGTCTCATAAGCTCTGTAAAGGTTTTTTAAGAGGGACTACTCTCCTTAGACCTCCAGTGAGAGATCCTCCTCCTCCTCCTCTTTGGGACCTTAATTTGGTACTAACCTCCTTAATTATGCCCCCATTTGAACCTGCAGCATCCTGCTCCATTAAGTTTTCTATCTTGGAAAACACTTTTTTTGGTAGCTATTACTTCAGGCACTATGTGTTCGTCCTCCATACTTGGTTTTTCATAAGGGCAGGGTTGCTCTGAGGACTAATCCCTTGTTCCTTCCGAAAGTCTGCTCAGAAAACAATTTAAACCAATCTGTAGACCTTCCTGTGTTTTTCCCTAACCACACCAGTAAGGCAGAATACAAATTACACCAATTGGACGTTCATAGACCATTACGTTTTTACTTGCATAGGACTAAGGATATAAGGAAGTCAGACCAACTATTCCTTTCCTACGCTCTAGGCAAACAAGGTCTCCCAGTTTCCAAAGTGACCTTATCCATGTGGTTGTCTCACACTATTACTTTCATTTATCAACTGAGAAACAGAGTTGCCTGTCAAACCAAAAGGTCATTCTACTAGGGCTTTGGCCACCTCTGTAGCCTTCCAATCTAGGTTGCCCATGGATTCTATCTGTGCAGCTGCTACATGGGCAAATCCTCATACCTTTATTTCTCATTACAAGCTAGATATGGTCTCCAGGAGCAGAGCTGACTTTGGTTCCACTGTTCTGAAGAGTCTGTTCCAATGAGCCACCCAGGATTGGAGGTGCTAGGGACGCTGTCCCAACCAGCAAGAACGAAGGCGAGATAGACAACTTAACATAAAGAAGTTATGTACCTACTATAACGTTTCATGTTAGTTGTCTTCATCTCGCCTTCTTTCTTGCGTCCCACCCTCCGTCCCCCTGTCCTATTGGATCGAGAGGAGTTTTGGTTTCACTGGCTGAGTATTCTCTGGTTTGTTTCCTCTACTGACTGAGAGAGTATGACAGGTATGCTCAACTTGTTTGTTTGGACAGGTTGATTCTCTGGCTATGTCTGGGGTTAGCTATTACAAACAAGATCTGGGTAGCTAGCGCTAGGCATCATGGGATAAGAGGTAGCCTCGAGCCAGTAAACAGCTCTCGAGCTATAGAAGATGGCCGAGTCAGAGCCGAGGATCGGCTCTGATCCCAACCAGCAAGAAGGAAGGTGAGATGAAGACAACTAACATGGAACGTTATGGTAGGTACATAACTTCTTTTTTAGTTGTTTTTCCTAGCATTGTCCTTTCATGGCTCAGCCTTCCTCTCTGTGTTGGCATGAAAGCTCTGAAGTGCTTGGCACTCAAATTTGTCTTTTTAGTCTGCTTAGCTCAAGCAGATTGACAGTTTAGGCATGTGGAAAGGTGCACTGAACTTTGGAAGCTGGCCGGTTGCTACATCCTTGGCAGGGCGTAATCCATGTAACTAAGGCTACTTTAGCTGTGATGATCTGAGCATCTACCGTTATGGTATGTTTACAAACACAAAAACTCCACAAAAAAAGTCCAATGATAAACAAATAAGACACCAGGAGTACTTCTAAAGTAAGATAGCCACACACGTTTGTTCCAATATACACCAGAAAGCCTGTATGAGCGCTTTCGTTCCATTAATGCATTACATTCAAAACGGAACTTCATCAGATACAACATAAAGCATCACTTCCCCTCCTCTTATATACTTTTACATACTTGCCATGTGACCTATCACCATTTTTTTTTTAAAAACAAACACACTAATAAAATCATTGACATAACACTTAATAAAACATTTAAATACGTGTCCATTAATAAGACCTTCCACTTGGAACATATTACCTGCACAATCTATGCTAAAAAAATGTGTGCAAATCCCGCTGCTATATCTAATAAGTCTATTTATTAAACCTCATTTTAACTAACAATACTCTTAAAGAGTTAAAATACTGTTGTTAAATTTCATGTACAAACAAACAATCTATTCCTTATCAAACTTATTTATATAAATTAAATTAAATTTATATTCTTTCTACTCTCATGTTGAGTACACTGTTAATGGATATTCTATCATTTAAACCTGGTTTCATGGTCGCATTCAATAACACCTGCCAAAAGGTCTCTCTATATTCCAAACAATTGGACCAGTTACCACCTCTCTCTTGTTTTCTGGCCTTTTCCAACACACAAAACCTAAATTTCTTAAATTCCCTACATACAACACTATGCTTGTATAGTGCATTCGTGTTGTCCTGTTTTTTAATGGTATAGTTATGTTGGTACACCCTCTTCCTCAACTCATTTTCCGTTTTACCAATGTAGTTAGCTTTACAAGATTGACATAGGGCTACATATACAACTCCCTTGGTTTTACAATTATAATTACCATTTATGTTAATAAACCTGTCATATCCTTCAATAGTCAAGTTCCTTGTTCAGACATAAATATACATTCCCTACAGTATCCACAAGGGCTCATTTTCCCCATCATAATCCTATCACCCTTGTTTTGAGTCCTTTCAAAAAGGGTTTTCATATTGTTACCCTTTCTAAACACTACCCTAGGGCTAGGGTCTACCTTATCAATTAGACCAAACACCCCAAATACTCCATTCCAGTTCTTCTCTAAAAATTCTCTAAAATTCTACTAATTTCTAAGGAATGTTCATCAAATGTTAAAATGCAGTTGAATGAACTCATCTGAACCACCTATTGTCACATTAGGGTTCTTAAGCAAAGGGGGATACAAATCCGTCCTTCTCTCCATAACATACTTTTCTTGTCCTTCAATTAATAACTTAGGGTATTCCCTAGCTAGTAACATCCCTTTCAAAATGTTAATCTCTTCCACAAATTTGTTATATTCACTAGTCAGTCTCGATATCCTAATCATATGTCCCTTAATAAGTTTCCTTTTTTGCCAAAAAGGGTGTTCACTATTAAAGTGTAACAAACTGTTTGAGTAAGTAGGTTTCCTGTAAATTGATGATTCATAACACCTATTAACTCACATCCTTATATAAATGCACATCGAAATAATTGACCATTTCCTTACTTTTAGTACTTGTGAAAGTTAAGAAATTTGTAGTACCATTAATATATTCAAGAAAATCATCTACCTCGTCTTCTCCCCCTGTCCACAATATCGGATGTCATCCAAAAATCTAGAATATCTGCAGATCATATTTTTAAACCTGGATTCCAAGACAAAGTTTGTCTCCCAATACCATAAAACTGCATTAGCAAAAACTGGGGCTGCAATTGCGCCCATTTGCTACTCCCTGAGTCTGTTTAAAGTACTCTCCTTGAAACCAAACAAAATTGTTACCCAACACCAATTCCATAAGGGTTGACAGCACAAAAATGGAATCACTAGAAAATTTAGTACCCTCCCTAAGGGCTTTTTGAAACATTTCCAGACCTTCCTTATGGGGGATACTTAGATATAAATCCTTCACATCAATACTAAAAAAAAATGCTGCGGTGGTGGTGCTGCGGAAGTGTTGTCGCCTCACAGCAAGACGTTGTGCCGTTCGATTCTCAGCTAGAACTTCTTCTGTGTTGAGACATGCGTGAATGGGCCTACATTCGTTGAAGGTTGTGCATCAGGGCTGGCAAACTCGGCACGTAAAAAGTCTACTGCCAATCATTAGCGGACTGGAGTTCCACTGTGGCGACCTGTTACCGGGAAAAGCCGAAAGACACAAACATCAATACTCAAAAAAAAAATAATCACTTTTTCTTCAAAATCCACTTCTGCTAAATTCCTCAATAAATGCCAGGAATCCTTCAACACATGGTCTTTCCCCTCAAAAAATTTTTTTAGGTGAAATCTACCATCTTGGCTAGAGGCTCTGTTTTACTTCCTCTCCCTGCAACTATAGGCCTCATTGGTGGATCATTAACCGATTTATGGATTTTTGGTATTCCGAAAAATGAAGCAACCTTTGGGTGCTCCACTTTCAAAAAATTTTATTTCTTCTTCCGAGAAATTATATTCCAGAAAGAGGTCTTCCAATAAAAAGTCTAACCTTCTATTAAAAATGTTAATTTTATTTATAGAAGCTGGCATAAAGAATTCACTATTGTTCAAGTGTTGCAACAGTCTTCTAGTGTAGTCAAATTGGTCCATAATAACGACCCCACCCCCTTTGTCAGGTTTCATCACCCTAATGTTGTAATTTTTCATTAATTCTCTCAACACATGGTTCTCTTCTTTAGTTAGATTGTCACATCTATGTCTTCTTTGTTTACTATATAAATTCCTAATTTCCATTTCCATAAGTTTTTCACAAATAGCTACCAGTGGTACCAAAGGGGGGTTGTATTTACTCTTCCTACACAATGATCCCTTAACATTCTTATTACTATCGTCTTATTCACTTTTTTCACCCTTCTCTAGTAATATTTTTAGATTAATCAACCTTGAAAACAACTTGATGTCTAAAATAGTATCCACTCCATAATTTTGACCTTTTGGGAGAAAAGTAAACCCTTTTGATAACAATTCCCCGTGATGCACGTCCAATATTTCATTAGTGTAGTTGTATATCTTCAACCCCTTATGCTCACTCACTATAACTTTGTTTCCTTCCAACTCAAAATTGTCTGCTATCACTCCAAGTTGACCGGGTTCATCTGTCATAGGGATGTTACAATCAATCAGTGTATTTCCTCTTTTAACAGAACGAGGTAGTACTTTAATATTAGGCTTTAGACTCTTATTGTTCGTGTGCATTATTTTTTGCCGTACATCATCCTCCTCTTCAAAACAAAAATCAAACCCCTCTTCTCCTACATTTGTCTCCAATATTGGTCTATCTAAATCACTAACATCAGTACAGCAGTCAACACTCCTATCTGTACATGTCCCCATCACATATTCAAATACATTACTATCATTTATATACAATTTTTGGACAGGTAGATCATCATGATTACTTACACAAGTGCACTGTCTAGTAAAGATCCAGAAGCACTCTCCAGTGGCCATTCTGGTAACTCCTTTTTAGCCTAGATAATATTAGTTCTCCCATCCCATGAAAATGGCTAAAGGCAGTTACCTTATTCTTAAACACAGAATGGATCTTCTCACACAGAACCACCTCAGTCTGCGGAATCCTCATTTGGTTGCTTGGATGACAGAATTTTGATCCCTCTTCGGCACTTTTTTCCCTGAGGACGTGCAGCAGATATTAAAGGAGGATAGAAAACCTACCAGTAGAAAATTCCATTAGCCAAATGGGATAGGGTTTCTAGTTGGTGGCACCAGAAGAACCAGGACACATCCAAAGCAGAAACCTCTCTGATTCTTCATTAACTGTGTGAATTGTTCAAATCTGGCCTTTCCTATTCATCTATTAAAATTCATCTTTTGGCCATTTCTGCCTAACTGCCTTAGATCTCCCTTTCTTCCAGGTAAAACATTTTTTGCAATGGGTATTAAATATGTATTCACTTCAAAAACAAGGTAGGTGCTCCTTTTGATCTCAACTACATCTAAAAAGCTCATTTTGCCATCCTTTGAACCAGCTCATCAGCTTAATTTTTAATTTGATTTGGAAATCTGTTTTACTCACTACTCTTGACTTCAACTAGGCAAGTATCTGACTTGAAAACTTTAATAGTGACCCGGCCCTTCCTCATATTTCATAAGGACAGGGCAGCCTTAAGCACTAATCCTTTCTTTATGCCTAAAGTAGTATTAGACCTGCTTTGAATCAAGGTATCCATGTCCCTGTGTTCTTTTCTGAACCTAAAAATGAAGGAAAGAGAAGCTTACATATTTTGGATTTCCACAGACAACTGAGATATGATACATTGACAGGATAAAAGACTTCAGAGCTTTGACTTAGCGATTCATATCTTTAGATGGAAAGAAAAAAGAGCATCTAGTGTCAAAATGGACAGTTTTTAAATGGTTATCCCATTCCATCCATTTTTGTTATTCCCACCATTGTAAGTCCCAACCTCAGAAGGCTAAAGTTCACTCTACCAGAGCTCTGGCTACTTCGAAGGCATTTTGCAAATCTTCTCGCTCTTCTATTCACACCTTCACAAAACATTACAAGACTGACTTGTTTTCAAGAACCAGAGCAGGATTTGCTACATCAGTTATCCAAAGACTCTTGGACTCTGAATATCTGTTCTCTTCCCTGGTTGTTTAAGCTTTGACAGTTGCCCCACATAGTTATATTCTACAACAGTGATCTAATGATGAACACACTACAGTTGTGCATATAGAATTGCTATAACAGTAGATTTCAGATAGACAACTGTTGCTGTACTGCAACCCTATCTCCATCCCCCTAATGTTTTTGGAGTTTATTTTTCCTTTCTGTATATAACGTTTTAGACAATGTGGGACTTCCTTTACCTCTTGTCCGTCTTTCCTCCTAGCACATAATTGCTCAAACTGTGTACTTGGCTAGATTGCTTCCACTTGACAGCATCCCTTGTAGAAAGAGATGAGAAAGCTCTGAATTTTGGTGTCCATATGCCTGCTTTTATACCAGCATGTCCTCAAGCTTCCTTGGATGTACATTGCACATGGAAGGAGCCCTAAAGCTTTTGTATGCTAGCTGGACATCTGATCCTTGGCAGGATATGTCCCATATTGCTTTATACTACTGCAACAGTGATCTACTGGTACATCCACTGTTATGACAAGTCTAGCTACACAACTCTACTTTCTTTAGATCTTTTATGTTGCACACATCTACACAGTGGTCCTCAGCTTAGCTTCTTTTCTTTCCCGTGTATGTATGCTTTTTTAATATCTAGACCTTTCTACGCTCTTTGGTAGACATTATCAGAACTAGGTGAGAATTTCTAAAGTCAGCTGAAAAAGGAGGTTAATACTCTATGTATTGACGTGTGTACCTAGTAAATAGGAAGGCATGAATGTGGATGCCTTATCAGTCTAAGGGGGAGGCTTCCCTAATATTTATTTTAACATTTGTTTACCAGGAAAGTCTGACTAGAACAGACCCTATTTTCAGCGGAGACCTGGGGAGAAACGCTCCAGACACATGCCTTTGGAATGTGGGAGGAAAATAGAGTATCCGGAGGAAACCCACGCGAACACAGGGAGGACATGCAGACTCCGTACAGAAGACAGCCCAGCCAAGAATTGAACCGAACCTCTTGCTGTGAGGTGACAGTGTTAACTGCTGCACCACTCCACCACCATATGTATGCACAGTAGACCCTAGCCTTCACATGTTTGAGCATATTAGATAAGAATAGGAGGGTCATCCAAAATTAAATTTACTTGTGTGACTTGCTACTTGAGCCACTGGATTATGAGCACAATAAAGAATGGTTGGGTTGGATGTCAAAAAAAAAATAGTCACAGAGTGCTGGCCATCTGCCTTCACATGTTTGAGTATATTAGATAAAAATAGGAGGTTCATCCAAAATTAAATTTACTTGTGTGATTGGCTACTTGAGCCACTGGATTATGAGCACAATAGAGAATGGTTGGGCTGGATGTCAAAAAACAAAATAGTCACAGAGTGCTGGCCATCTGCATAGATTAATCATTGTTTTGTTATGCTTACTTTAATTAAATGCTAATTTCAGCCCCCCACCCCCACAGTTCATATGGAGTTAATCACTTTGCAAAGAAAGCAACATAAATCTTTTAGAAACTGGCCCCAAGCCAGAACTTTAACATTTCAGGAAAAGCACACATTTGAAGTAAAACCACCTGCAAAAAAGCAAGAAACAATGGAGATATACAAATTATAAATCAAGAAATTCAAAATAATCACAAGGCATTGGTATCTCTCACAGATCAAACCTTGATTTGTTTTGTATGTCTTGGGTAAATATGCACTTTCTTAGCTCCTGTCCCAATTCAATTAGAGCCAAATCCCTTTGTAGTCAGTGTGCAACACATATTTTAAACTCGTCCTAAGAACTTCTGCTGCATTTTTTTTTTTTTGCATTTTTAAAGATAACAATTAGTTAAACAACATTCAATAAAACAAGGGCAAGGAGAAAAAAAACAGGTAAGGCAAGTAAGCAAGCTACAAACTAATAAACCACTAAAGTCAAAGTAATCACAATGCACTGGCAGCTTTTGTAAGAGTGTTTTGTACAACAGTCAGATTGTGCACTGATACGCCTTTTGTTGTTACCGTGGATGTTATGACATGAAATTGAAGCCAACATGGCTTTTACATCTTTCACTTGAGTGTGCCATATACAGTGTTTAGTACATAGGTGCTGCTTGGTGTCATCTTGCTTGATTGCATCTTGTTATTGGACTGACCTTTTGCAGTAGGTGCAGTTTGTTGATATTCATTATTCCCACAGCTGCAGTCGCCTATGGGTTGTATCCTGCCAAAAATACAGCCAGACCTCTCAGCTGTATCTTATGTTCTATTTTTATGCCTGATTTAGGATGTCCCTGTTTTTTGAGTTGTTCAGGCTTGATTTACTCCTCTACACAATCTCTCTTGGTGGGTAAATTCTTTTTTATTCTGCATTTAGGATAACATATCTGCAAGAACTAATCCCTCAGTCAGGCCCAAACTTTTCAGAATTGAATCAAGCCATCAATTTCCCAATGTTCTATCCTAATCCTCAGTACCATGCAAAACATATTTACTGTTACTCTGGACATGCCTTAGCAGCTCCAGTACTACATTGACAAAGCCAAGTTCTTTAGAAAAGCCTTTCAGCTATGTATTTCTTATGCTGGGGTTAAGAAAGGACAACAATTCCAAACAGTCGATTCCCTTTTAGTTGTCCTTGGCTACTGCCTTGTGTTATATCCACCATGATATACCATATCCAGGCAGTGTAAAGGCTTTCTTTCTAAGAGCCTTGTTTTCTTTGATGGCATACTGGAAAGCAGTGGACTGTAGAAGATTTCTAGAGACAAGTATGTGGTCTTCTGTATATTTCTGTACAAGGAATAACATACTGCTTTCTTTTGTTTAAATGAAAGATAGGTTTGGCTAGGAGCAATCTCCAGTGGCACCTGGATTCATATCCTTCATCTTCCTAGGCTATTTAACTTATGGCAGTCTACCAAAAGGCTACTGTACCAGTGAGAATGATGAACATAGTATACCTTTGTAAGTTGCACTTAACTGTAACACTCGATTTTCGAATACCTCAAGGCTGCAGTAGCTGTACCAACCCACCATTCCCCCCCCTTGTCATCTATAGCTTACAGAGTTTATGCTTTCAGTTATTGTTATATGTTTGCCAGTTCAGGATGAATTTCCTCTTTTTGCATGGATACTGAAGTCCTGAAGATTTTAGTCAGTCTGGCAGCTTGTATAGTGCCCTCCTAAAGGGCTTCTCCCTATAATCGTCCAGAGTAACTGTGTGGCAGGGAAATTAGAGCTCTGGAAAGCTGGCCATTTGTTGTATCCTTGACAGGATGCAGCCTTTAGATACTGCAGCAGCGTGGAAGTCGAACATCTACTGTTATGGGTAAGTGCAACTTACGCAACTGTACTTTTTAATGCATTACTCTGGGCGTAGTCTGAGTTTTCTTTTTCATGCTGTAGTACCTGTTATGCATGCATGACTTAAAAAAGAGTTAGTGTTTGTAGTACTAGAACAAGTCTGCACATTGTGTGCTTCTGCACAGTAGAGAGATCTCAGAGGCTATGCATGCCTCATCATCAGATCACACTTTAGTGGTCATCTCATATATTTGTTTGCCATGATGTTGCTGGCTTTTCTGTGTCTTGTATATTACCTGCAATGCTTGACAGTATATCTGTATGTGTCCAACTAATTCTCTTGGCTCTTGCAGCATATTGAGCATGGCACATATAGCATGTATTGCATGTACGTGTAATGTTCTTGCTGTATCTATACCATGCCATACTTATTGCTGCACCATCCTACTTCACAAAATGTTGAGCTGTGCAGTAATAGAGATGTTCTAGTTTTTTGTCTTTACAGTGACTCTGAACTCTACAAAAAAGGCCAGTACTACTAACATCACCACATCTCCCAGTAGAAAAAGTCACCCTGACTGGCTTCCTGTCAAGGTGAGGACATGCGTAACGTAGGTCAATGAAGGTTTCCTCTCCCCATAGTTTGAGTACTAGAAAATTACAAAATGAGTTAAATCAGCCTAATTGTTTCCTTGAACAATATAGCTGGCATTTGGCCAGTGGTAAGATTCACTAGTATCCAAAAAAAGAGTAAAAAAAAACACAAAAGCATCATTATAGAAAGAGTGAGCTGCCATGTTATGGTCTGTACATCTGTGATGGAAGACAACCTAAGTAGTAATGTGTTATGCTGGGACAGAGTTTTAGCATGGTGAGCACAGATGAGGATATAAGATTCTAATTGATTGTGGCTGAATTATAGACAGTAAGTACTAAGCTTTCAAATTACATTGGAAGATTAAATAAGAATTGCATTATCACTGCACTCTGATCGCTTAACTAAAATTGGTGTGTATCTGATGAATGTTAAACAAAGGAATGGGTACAGAGACAACTGAACTCCTGGAAGCTAAGCTAGTAGAGCTGATGTTGCCCTTTTCATTCTTCCTGATTTTGGGTTATAGATACAATCCTTGGATCTGACTCAGCTACATACTTCAGACTTCAGATCCAACTCTTGAGCTGCTCCCCTCTACCCATAACACCCCACCCTTTTCTGTTGCCTCAGATCTTTTTTGCCACCTTCATGAACAGATACAGGTTCCACTCTGGAACATTTTTATTGGTATTGTGAGTTTTTTATTCTTTTTATCTTGCTCCCTCTAGATTTTTGCTGGTCATCAGGGTTTTGTCTCCCTTACCTTCATTTCCATACTTTTTCATAGTACTTTCTTTCTCTACCATTGCTGGTAATGTTTCTGTCTCCTGCCCATTTTTTTGGGATATTTTTTTTCTGTCCTAGTTGGTAGTTTCTTTTTCTTAGTTAAAAAAAAAAAAATCTTGTTTAACCTGTTGGTTTCTTCTGGTTTTCCCACTATCTACAGTATGTCAAAGCCACAGGCTTTAAAGAATGCACTTCTTGTAGGTATAACATCCGAAATTTGGATGCCAGTGCCAACAAGGAGTGTGCTTATTGCCTAGGAACTGGGCACTTGGACACATCGTGCAGTATATGCTCCACGTTTATTCCAAGAACCCTGGCAGGCAGAAGATACAAACTTTATTTTAAGGGGTCTTCTTCCCTCTTCTTCCACTCCAGAGGCTCAAACCCATCCAAACATAATAAGTCTGCTCCTCTGGAGCACCAAAAGTGTTCTCCCTCAAAGTCCTTTAGGTCTTCATCAGAGCTGCCGAAAAAGACTTGGAAACTCTCTGATCTGGCTCCTCTGGATCCGAAGCCTTCGGTTCCTGAAGCTTCCGTTCCTACACTTATCACAGTCAGTCCAACAGCTCTGCCCTTGGATTCTAAGTCCTCGGATCTGAAACCAGGTACTTCTTTTCAGAGTACTACCCCTGAAAATATAAAAACAGTTTTGCCTTCCTTGCCTGCTCAGCTTCTCCAGGCACTACAGAAGCATTTCAGGCCCCCTTCCACCTCTTCCTTTAGGCCCTCCAGAAACTTGTGGAAAGCAGATGTGGATAGGATGATGCGAAAGTTTCTCACAGCTCAAATCCAGATGGGGATCTTACAAGCTCTGTCCCCTATTGGATCCGTGAGTGTGTCTGTTACATCTAAGGCTATTATTTCTCCTTCTCCAATCTATCCAGCAGTTTTGGAGTCCAAGATCCCCGAGAGGCTCGGCGTTGGAGCCGAAGAAAGTTTCTTCCTCCACTCCGACTGTTTCCCAGACTGGTTCTGCCCCAGTACCCTGGGAATCAGAACAGATCTTGGAGCTGAAGTGTTGGTATCAGGTCCAAGGTGGTAGGTTTGGCTCCAGTTTTGTTGGATCTATCCCTTTCTGTCTGAACTTCAGCCCTGGGCTGTTTCGATCCGATTCTCCCCTTGAGGCATGGATCAGAGGGTGGCCCAGAACTACCTTCTTTGGAAGCTTCGGCTTCAAGGGGACAGGTTAGGGCTTCTCCTAGTCCCTTGGTCTTCAAGGTGATGGAAAGGGATTTTTCTCTGCAGAGAGAACAGTTTTCTCATTTGTCAGATCCTGCCCCTTTACTCTCATCCGGTCTGAGGTCTAAGTTGTCAGACCTTTTCCACAGGGACAGCCAATTCCAGTAGAAGAACATCCCCTCTCTTCTGACACCCCTCCAGAACATCCTACAGAAGAGGTGCCACAGAAGAGGATGTGTAAGAGGAGGTACACAGACTCTGTCATGGAGTCCTTGATGGAAGACACCAATGTTAATGAAGGCGAGGGATCCCCAGATCACCACTGGATGACACATCATTTGCAGATGTTCTAGAGATTCTGAAGCAGAAGGGTAGTTGGTCGTCCCAAACTCTCTTTTCCAAAGAATGGATATTCTTGGAGGCTTTTGGTTCTAGCCCATCTACATCTTGGTTAACCCCCCTGCCCCCGATGGATGAACTTATTGACCTGGTTTCCTGCTAGGCATGGAAGGAGCTGGATACTGTTGAGCCCATCCCCAAGTGTCCTTATAAATTTTTGTGCCCACCCACTGACAGACCTCACTGGAGCAAAGGAGTCTTGGTTGATGCTACAGTGGTGGTGGCAGCCACTAAGAAAGAACTAGCAGAACAGAGCTCCTGTCCATCTGCCTAACGGAGTCCAGAGTGTTGGGCAAATTTGGAAAATGAGTGTTCACCTCAGCCATTTTCGTTCTGAGGTCGCTTAATTATCTGGCACACCTTACTAGGCTTTAGAGAGATTTGACTAAAGAACTATCAAATACTCTGAGTCCATACCTGCTGAGGATTTCAAAAGGACTTCTTCTCTACTGGCCATTCTTTTATTTATTTCAAACACTTTGATGAGGTTAATCTCTCACACAGCTGAAGGGATCTCACAAGCAGCCAGTTCGGGCATCACTATAAGGAGACACACCTGGATGCGGCTGTGTGACATTGCAGAGCCCTTTAAGACGTCATTTGTTAATGCCACATTTGATGGCACTCCTTGTATGGGTCATCAGTGAAAGAGATGCTTACCCGCAGCAAGCAAGAAGGAAAGACCCTGTCTGCCAATGGGGATCAAGTTTCCTACACCTCAACAAACTTTCTCTAGGACCCAGAGAGGTAGTAAGAAAATGTGGTTCTGTAAATCTCAGGGACCTTTCCAGGATTCACATGGAGAAAGTTCCTCAAGAGGCAGAGGGGAAAATTTTAATGATAGACGTCATTTTAGAGGCAGAGTCCTACAGAGCCAGGGCTTTAGAGATTCTTTTTCAGAGAGGCCCTGTCAGTGCTCCTGAAGTGCTGCCCCACTGTCTAACTCTGGAGGCAGTTGGGAGGTCATATCTCTTTGCACCTAGACACCCGGATAAACATCACAAAAGATTTATGGATGCTAAGAATAATATTTGGAGGTTACTACATAACATTTTCCCTTCTTCCTCATTGTCAAAGAAAGAAAATTCCCGATGGTCCGCCCAATCAGAGGAAGGCCACAGCACAAGAAATACAAAAGCTGCTAGAAAAGAGTCATCCAGAAGGTCCCACCCAACCAAAATAGGATTTGTAACGTATTTGTGCTTCTTTTTAGTGGCAAAGTAAAAAGAGGACCTCAGACCCATTTAAGATCTAAGCAAATTGAACCAATATGTACAGAAAGCAAACAAGTCCATTCTGACCTTTCTGCACAAGGACAGTTGGATGTGCTGTATAGTTTTTTAGGATGTGTACTATCATATCAAAATAGATGGATGATCCAGAAGACAGCTCCACTTTTGGCTAGGAGCCAGTCATAATCAATTCAGAGTTCTGCCCTTTGGACTCAGCATAGGCCCCAGGGTGTTTGCCAAATGCATGGCAGTAGTCGCAGTTCACATCAGAATGGAAGGATTCATAAGTTCATAGGTTGGTACAAGTAAAACCCTGATTTGCAAACACATTCACTGGTGGATACAATCCAACAATCTTTTTCTGGGCAGATCTTTTGTTCTACCGAACCCAGTAGCCGAACTGACCACGGATGCTTCTCAATTGAGGTGGAGTGGGCATTTCTTGGGAAGAACTGTCCAAAGTGTGTGGTCCCCCCAAGAGAACAATTTGTATATCAGTGTCTTAGAGATAACAGCAGTCCTTTTAGCTTTACAGGCATCCCAAAATGCTTTTCCCTTGGGGCTGTTGCAGTTTAGACTGAGAGACTGAGGTTAATTATTAACTTAGCATTACTTATACAATTTGGCTGTGCGTACTAACTCTATTAACATATCCCTTCTAAAAACACTACTTCTCTATAAGTAGTTAAATTCCTAGCTGCAACTCTCACCACGGAAGTATTACTGACTGTGCACTACTCTGCCTAAGTGATTCTCCCTGCTTAATTCCCTAACTCATGTTATGTTCCTCCACATATATACATTCAACCATATATTTGTCTATATTCAAGTGTTTAAAGTCTTGTTGTTTTTGATCTTTATCTTGTAAATGTGTTAACACTCATTTTTTTATCAATTTTGTTTATAATTTCTATTACTTGTGATAATTTGTATGTAAGCTTAGACTGAAGCTTTTCTCCCTGGGCCTCTGCTGAAAATGGGCACTGTCCCGGTCGGAGAATCCCGATAAACAAATGTAAAATAAAAATAAATAAATGTTTTGTAGTCTAGTACATCAACAAACAAGGAGGACCCCAATCTTATCCCCTTTGCAGAGAGGTCATGAAAGTTTGGGAGTGGGCGATCTCATCAGACTGCTTTCTGATTGTGATGCATGTTCTGGGGAAAACCAACATGCTTGTGGACAAGCTAAGCAGATCTGTTCTGTTGCCGCATGATCCTCCAGTCAGTCAGGAGCAAATCTGATTTTCAGATAAGTCAAACTTGCCGCGACCTGTTGCCACCCCTCTCAACAACAGGTGCAGCAAGTTCTTCACTCTGATCCCCCTTCAGGGGGAGTCACCAAGAGATGATGATCTTCACACTTCGCCCATGGGTCTCCTTTATACTTATCTTCCTCTTCCCCTGATTCCAAGAGTTTTGCAGAAAGAGAGCAGGCTGAAGAGCTCAGCAATCCTCATTGCACCTTTCTGGCCTTGGCAGGTATGGTTCCCCTTTCTACGGTCTCATCTTTGTTATCCTCTATGGATACTTTAGCCTACTCAGGATCGCCTGTCTCACCCATTGAGTATTCAACACCCCAACATTTACGTCCTCAAGCTGACTACATGGTTTCTCCACTTCAGTAATACTTACAGTCCAGGCTCTTTTCCCCAGTTTGTGACATTATTTTGGCTTCTCAAAAGGACTCTATCAAAAATGTTTATAGAAGTAAATGGGAAGGGTTCTGTATTTGGTCACCAGATAAACAGATTGATCCTTTTTCTGCACCAATTTCAAATATTCATTTTTTGACGACTCTTTCAAAGAGGGGGCTAGTTTCTCTACAGTTAAACTTCAGTTGGCAGTACTTCAAATTTTCACACAGGGAATAAGTCCCTTTCCTTGGTTTCTTCTAGATTGTGTAAGGCCTTTTTGAAAAACATTTTTCTTCTGAGACCTCTGATAAAGGATCCCTCACCACCTTGGGATCTTACTGCGGTACTTGAAGGTTTAGCACAAAAACCCTTTGAACCATCAGATAAATCTGATCAAAAATTTCTGTCATGGAAAATGTTTTTCTTGGTAGCTGTTATTTCAGCAAAAAGAGTATCTGAACTTCAAGTTGTTTTGACAAAGACCCCTTACATTGTATTTCATAAAGATAGGGTTTCTTTGTGGGCTAACTGTTCTTTTTTTTTTTTTACCTAAAGTGGATTCTGAAAATAACATCAACCAATCCATTTACTTGCCACTTTTCTTTTCCTATTTTTTCCAGTAAAGGAAAGTACATGCTATACCTCCTTGATGTACACAGATAACTACATTTTTACCTTCACAGGCCAAGACATTTTAGAAAGTCAGACCAGCTTTTTGTATCGTTTTCTCCAAATTGCCTAGGCCAACCAGTTTCCAACATTACGCAAGCTAAATGGATTACAGACTGTGTTGCATGGATTTACTCTAAGAAAGGTATGACATTACCAAAACCTCCCCAAGCTCATTCAACTAGATCCATGGTTAGTTTATCCTCATTTTGGTCAAAAACATCTGTTGATGACATTTATGCAGCAGCTTCATGGTCCAAGACTAGCACTTTTGTTTTGCATTACACATTGGACATCATATCTAGAAATAGAGCATCCTCTGGTTTGGCAGTACTCTGGAATATCCTTACATGAAGGTCACCCAGGATCAGTGTAGCTGGGGACTGTGTTCCACAAATGCAGAAGAATGAAAAGGACAGCATCAGATTTATAAGTTATGTACTCACCATAACTAGGCATCTTTGTTTTCCATTTTCATTCTTCTTCTGTTCCCCTCCCATCCATTTTTCTTCTGGAAGGATCTATTAGACTGTGTTTGGAACCTATAGTTCCAGGTTTGAGCCCTGTCTTTTCTATCTGGCTATATTTGTTTCTCTTCAGCTATTGGGAAATAGAGCAACAAATTCCATCTGAGGCAATAGGGATGGAGTTGGGGCAGTATGGGTAGAGGGTGGAGCTCGAGAGTTGGGTCTGAAGTCTAAAGTATGCAGCTAAATCAGATCTGAGAATTAGATCCGTAATCCATAAGTGAGAAAGAATGAAAATGGCCAACACAGATGCCATGTTAAGGTAAGTACATAACTTATCAATATGATAGATGTGCGGAGAAGGAAAAATCAAAAATTTACAGATGTTTCAGAAAAAGAGAGAGGTACAAGTTGCATTTCTTACATGCAAAACAAGCTTACTGAATGGACAGATATTGCAGTTGCTAAAAGTCTCCCAACGTCAACATATAAGAGTTTCTCATCTAATACTAGAAATATTTGAAATGTATGTCATAAAAGAGAGGGCTCTGGCATGTTTTTGGACACCTGGTAAAGTTTTTAAAACCAAAGATGGTAGAATATTTTAGATTTTTTGGTGCACCTCTGCCTGCTGTCTATCAGCTTCTCATGATCATTTACCCATTGGTTCCACATTTGGTTAGAGCATTTCCTTGTGAGAAGAGATACTATCATGGAGCTGCCCTCCTGGCAGTCATTCAGGTATTTTTATTAGACTCCCTAACCCCACCCCCTGTGGTGACATGGAGTCCATGTCAGGCTGGAGGGATTGCCTTTGCTGTTGATGCAGAACTATGCCTGCACCTTGATACACCTTCACAACAGCTACCATACCAGTGTAGGCAGACCCACCCATATTCCTCACCCCCAGGGCCTGTTCTCTATGGGTTAACTTACAGCTTATCCCCCCACCTCTGTTGTGTGCCCAGTCACCACAGGAAGAGGAGGAACTGCCACAACCTTCCTCCCAGGTGAGTTTTACAGTTTCCTGAGTATATAATTAATCTTTGGTCATCTGGGTCACACTCAGGGCTTTATCCCTCCGTGTCACATAGCTGATCAAAGATGGTCAAATATTTTGTGATCATGACTCTTCCATAGAGACAAGGCAGAAGTGGGCTACTTTCCAACCTGCTATTCATTTATGTAGACAGAATAAATAGAAATCCAGACAAGTTTAGAGTACACCAGTTTGGAGGAAACAACGTCGTACTATCCTGAAGATGCTGAAACAAAGTTGAGGCAACCTACCTCTAAGTCATATATTTACTTTAGACACATGACCAGATACAAGAGGAAGAATGAATGGGTTGTAAACAGACCACAAATACATACTTTATTGAAATGAATGTCCTTGAAAGATAAAAAGCTGATTCTGCGGCTTGGTAAAAAGGATCTGCTACAGCCTGAATACCTGTTGGATTTGTTTCTTGATGTAACTTGCTTTTGCAGGTCTTTGCCAATTGTTGCTTTTTTCATCAGTGAAAATGATATTTTTCTAACAACTTCAGACTTAAACTTCAGGAAAGTTGTGTAAGAATTTGAACGTAAAATTTTACCACTGTAACTGTGAAGGCAGCCTTTGCTGTTTTAGTACTCCAAACATTAGTAATGCTAGTTTTAGCAATGATTCCTCTCAGTATGTGACAGATTTACATCATCTGATTGGTTAAGAGCAGGCATAATTGATTCCCACAAAGACTGTCTGGCCTTTCAGCTTAAAGGAGATTAAACTACTTTTTATCATAAATGTCTTACATGACTTTTTCAGACTAAAATGGAAGTGTTTGGTAAGTATGTTGTGATTAATATATTTTGGAAACAAGTGAGGTGAATATGCTCTTGTTAACAGTGTTTTGTAATGAAGGGTTGTTTCATTTGTAGGCATTCTTACTCATGAAAACCAGGTTGTGGTACAACATCCAACTTTAAACTTGTTTTTAATTATTTTGTTTGTTCTAGATTAGTAATATGGATAACCAAGGAGTAATGCCTGACAAGAGTTTTAATGTGTAATTAATGCCTGGCCAGGGGTGTTGTGAGACCCGACGCCGCAGGCAGAGGGCCTCTACACCCCTGGAAGGGCATTAATTACACATTAGCACATACCCTGGAGGGAATTATTGTGTTTAGACAATGGGCTTTCTGTAAAATTGTTGTGTTTTACTTATTTATGTATTTTTTAAGTACTATTTTAGTTTTTTAATATATTTTTGATATAAAATAGTTCCTCCGCCTAATGTTTCATACTTGCTATAGTCTATGTTAATGGTGTTGGAGGAAGCATTTAACAGCAAACATATATAAAAAAAAATAATAATGTTTAAAAAAATAAGCAAGTAAAACAACAATTTTACATACAGCCCCATTCTCTCTCCCGTACATACATACACAGACACAGTCTCCTTTTCTTTCATACGCACTTTCACTCACACAAGATCGGTCTCACTCTCTCTCACACAGTCTCCTCTGCTTACATACATGCATTCAGTCACACATCACTCTCGCTTTTTCTCTCGATCTCTCACTCTCTCATACACACAGACACACACACACACACACACACACACACACACACACACACACACACACACACACACACACTCTCTGCTTTCATGCATGCATTCATTCATGTACACATGCCGAGGTACTGGGCTGGACCTGTAGGATGGCTGAAGCGGCATAGTTGCTGTAATGCCCATGTAGGCACGTCCACAGAGATCACGTCTCATTGCCCATTCAAGCCTACATAAGTAATATCAGTAAGCTGAGAGGGGTATAGCCTAAGAAAAGCCTGGTATGAGCAGCATATATTGTGCAGCAGGCATCCAGCTCCACTCCCATCATTAAGCCACTGCTCTCTAGTATCCCTTCTGACCTTGCTGTGCAGCTGTACATAGTAGCTGGCAGTCAAGCTGCAGTACCAAAGACCAAAAAAGTTAACTGAAGCAGGCGCCATAATTAATTTCACCGAATCAGCTTTGCTACTCATCTGACAGCTATAAACTTTCATTAAGTGGCATACTCACAGAACATGAGGAATGTTTTGCTCCTTTTGTGTGAGTCCCGATCTTTCCCACTTGATGGTTCAAAAGTTAGAATATTGCTGAATCAGTTCTACTGGTGTCTGATTGACAAATTGTTTTGGTCCATAATGTAATTTGCATTTTATTTCTGCAATATGTAATAGATGTTAAGATTTTCACATTTTTCAGTGACTTGGTAACCTGGCTTATAGCAATAATGGTGGCATCCTGGCATCACTCAGAGCCTTTCGTGGTATACTGATTAAATGAAAAATGTACAAATTCAGTTTTGGGCAGAATGTATTTGGTCATAAGCAGATTGTTAAGAAATACTTTCTGTGGATTAAGGAAGAAAGTTTCAACAAATTTATGGCAAGTGTTTTTATGAACTGCACTTGCGTATTGCATTTACTGAGCATTGTTTTCAGCAGAGTAAATTTTCTTTTTACAGTTTTTTAAAGAGTAGTAATAAACTTAAGGGCATTTTTTTTAGTTTTGTTTAGAATTTGTCTCAAGTAGATAACATGCTCTGTTGTATGTGTTTCGGAGACTGCTAGCTTAAAATAGAAGATTCATTTTCATGAGTACGTTCTCAGTCAGTCTAGACACTTTTGGCAGTTTTTACTGTGATAGTCACTCATTCATAAAAATTATAGCTTCAGGCTTAGAAAAGATTGGCTAACTGCCATTTGTGCGACTATATCAATTTTCAGCAGATGACATCTGAATTATCAAGCCAAAATCAAGACAAACTCACCAATAAACATTATGTTGCTTTGTTCTTTCAGTAAATCATAAATATTTATACTTTTTTGTGTGTCTCACCTCGTATTTAAATGCATTAATATTCTGAGTTGTGTGTGATGTATGAAGCTGAACTTAATTGCTTTAGTGTCTATTTTAGAGTGGAATTAGAGTAGTTTAAAATGGTGTGATATTTTTATATGCTTAGGTGACTCCAGAGATGTAAGGTTAGCCTTTACTCCCATCCCACTGTTAATAATGAGAAGAATTTATCACAGAAAAGCAACATTATGTATAAAATGCATTCTTCCTTAAGACTCAGGGTTTTACAGGATGCTCTGACTATAGACATGTAATATACTAGTTGAAGTGGATAATCAATTTTATTATAAACAGAAACTATATTAGCAGTGCAATATAACAAATATCAGGCACTGTAAATGCACAGTGTTGTAAAATTTCACATCTATATGCTCCAACAATGTTGAGTCTTATACAGGGTCCTGTTCCATTGATTCAGGCCCTTTTACCATGCCTCAGCTTGATTAACTGATGTAGGACCTTCAGAAGGAGAAATGCGTTACTCTTTTTTTCTTCGGATCAGAGACCAGTTAGTGAAGGGAAGTCTCATCCTCATCCTCATTATCTGCATGAAAGTCTGTAGTGTTTTCTTGCCTCCTAAAGCAGATATGATTTTTCTGAAAAAGTGCCCTGGCACCTTAATGCACCTACAGTATTTCCATAGACGTTTCTTTTTTGCATATTTTAAACCAAACTTAATTTTTGAACTTATTCTTTCACATATCTCAAAAGACTCCCTACCAAGTAGTTGTTTGTCCATTTTTCTGTAGCTGTATCTCATGAAGTTATTTAATTATTGGCTAATCTAATTTTTTCCTGGATATATTAAGTAAGTGATCCATCTCCTTGCTTTGATCTAAGTCTGCTTTGCAGATAGAATGGTATGCTTTCTAGTTCAGTCTGCTCTTATTTAATGATAAACAACCTAGTGCAGCCTTTGCTGGAATGCCCACTTCACAGGTTTTGCCACTTCATCCAGCTTCTTTAAATTGTTATAATCTTGGAGTGCTTTATCTCCATTACTGAACTGGAATAGTGTCCTACAATGGCCATTTGCACCAGAGTGATCCCTGATCACTCTTTGCTTTAAGTGCTCCTAATCTAAGAGCATTACATCAGAAACTGCGTCTTTTACTCCAACATATGTTATTAAATATTGTATTTTATAAGAACTTGAGTTCTAAGGCAGTGTAATAGTGTGTGCCTACCTTTACCAAGCATTGGTTTATTTCAGATTGTGAGGTAGGGGTGCACAGTGCATGAAGTTTTGTTTACACATAGCGGACCAGCATAAATAAACATTAAATCCATTTTCTTCTGCAGATCCCTGTTATTCCTACCCTACTGCTGCTGTGACACAGTGACACCCTTTATCACCAGCAAAGAGTTTAAGTACTTCAAATCTTTTTGCAAGATTATTACAGTGATATTTGAATGCCAGCACTTTCTTGCTGGTCCATGTGGAAGGCGTTAAATTACTTAGCATCTCTCATGGATTATTGATGATTTTTTGTATGCTTCCATAGATTAAATTAAAATTATATGAAGTATTACTCACTATATATATTGCTGTCTGAGTAGTATAAGGCTGTAAAAACTAGATTACTTGCAAAATTTTAAATATTGATTTTGTTGATGTAGAAAGTTGGCGGACTGATAGAAATTAACATAAATTTTCTAACATACAAGTGTGCTACTGTAATGACAGACACTATTTAGTGACTGTAAATCACCATTGTGTAACAAAAAAGTCACCAATTTAAAGAGGGGAAGACATTGTTTTCTAAAACATCTTGATATTAAATCAGCGCATTATATGTTACAAAATGAGTTCATTAGCATTTGTAGAAAAGAAAGTAAACCTTACAGTTTGCATTATTATCATCCCGCACTATATATGTATTTTCTTTTTGCATTTTTCATTCACTCTCAAATTATAAAAAAATGCTGAATTTCCTGCCTTATGTTAAATCAATCCTCCAGAAGATTATTCTGCATGTATTGTTCCCACAAATTCCATTTGTGTCAATGAAATTTGTTCCTTTGTTTTTTTTTTTAATAGATCCCACCTACAAATCTTTTTTTTTTATTTTTAATTCTTTTTTTCTCCCCTTCTAGTACTCTAACAGCTGATCCAATGCCCCGAATACTTCACTGGGTCTACTGGCATTCCAATAACCCCCTGGTCTAATGTCTGGATTTTGAGCCATGGCCAGATGGGGACCTTAAGGGCATCCTCGAGGGGGTGTTGCTGCACATCTTCAGACTGTTTTACAAGTTTTCACCTATGCTATTTCTTCCTTCCCCTTCCATTGTGGACCCCATGGTCATGTCCAAGGGGTGTTTGTGCAATTGAGTCATGCTGCATATTCTTCCCGGCCTCCATGGCATCTCAGCCATGTCTTCACCCTTCCCCCTTTTTGCATCACACCTTCCAGCAGCAACATCACCAGCCTCCAACAGGTTTCATTGCAGGAGATGCCCAAAGGAC
The DNA here is from genome assembly GCF_019279795.1 of Protopterus annectens. Classification (NCBI taxonomy): domain Eukaryota; kingdom Metazoa; phylum Chordata; order Ceratodontiformes; family Protopteridae; genus Protopterus; species Protopterus annectens. The sequence continues at coordinate 908,618,325 of NC_056731.1, read as the reverse complement.
TTATCACCCTCAGAGTGATAGTGACAGCCATTCCTCCGTACCTCTCCTTCAGTCATCCAAGACACTAATTGAACCCAGGTCGGCTGGGCAGTGTTCAAGGCTTTATCCCTCTATGCCACTGGAGTGGCCCTACCTTCAAATCTTTTATCTGCTTCACAATAACCATAGCATCCATTACAGTTGGTTTAGAGTTTGATTTCCATTTTTCTAGTAATTGCCTTTTTGGCCACCAATGCCATTAAGTTTAATAAGGCCTTAAAACGTCTATGCAGTTCAGATCCTATATTTTAGCTCATTAGAATCATTTTTTTAGTATCCTTTGATGTTCATTATTTGATCACTTATATGCAGTACCCTTTGCTGTATGGGTTATAACAGCCGGCCAGCTTCCAGAGCTCAAGAGAACCTACTGTGCACTTTACACCATTATCAACTTGAGAAGAGTTGAATAAAATCAATTGTTTGGGTGGCCTGTCACTAAAGTATGCTTCTTTTATTGACTTCTGAGGATGAATGGTCAGCAAATGTTTTTCTGTTGCTGGACAGATAAGTTGTATTATGGGGGAAAAATTCCACTTTTTATTTTTATAACAGGAATTTTAACTTTTTTTTCTGTGAAAATAGTTAAACTAGGGAAAACTGTTTTTATGACCGTCACTTGACTTTTTAGCCAACTTTTTACAGTGAAGTGCGACTTTTTAATTTTATGGGCAAGCTATTAAAACAGAATTTTTTGTTGTTTTTCCTAAATAAAATTTAGTTAAATTACTTTTGGTGGTTGGTGTGGTGTAAGTATTTCAAGTGTTTTATTTCACTGTGTTTTTTCTTTGGTGGAAAAAAAGTTTTTTTTTTTTTTTTAATACTTAGCTGTTTTACTGATTATTGCTGATGGTCTTACCTGAACTTCATGCATCAATTTTGGCTTAACCATGGAACAACATGCTAGTTTCTCAGTTCTTTCTTCTTCTGTCCACAAAAAAAATATTTCAAATAACCATTGCCCTTAATGCAGGCTACTAACTTGCCTCAGCCTCAGATGAGTGACTCTGCTGTGGTCATTTTTGATTCTTCAAACCATTCATCATATTCATTGGCCCCTCTGGCATAGTCCCTTCAGTCACTCAGGATGCCTGTCTCCAGCAATGATTTTGCCAAACAGGAGTCAATCTGCTTCTAATGAAATTCCTGTCCAAACCAAGCAGAAAGTTAAACATTTGTCTTCCCCTGTTTCGGTTACTGTAGACAGGAGTCGTTTGCTGGGCTTAGCTCTGGAATTAGTGCAGGCTTCTTGATCCTTATGTTGCTTGTGTTACTGGTAAGAGAAGAAAAGAATTCTACTCTTTCTGAAGATATTTAAAATGAAAAAAAAAAAGATTTTGAGGGGACAGCTTCTGCTTTCTGTCATCAGGTAACTGATTCTAATTCTGATGAGAGTTTCTGATAGTTCCTTAGAAAATGTTCTCTTTCTGAAAAAAAAATCAAGAGTGAACCAGTTGTTTTAGTGGGAACATGATATTCCACTGTCCTCAAAGAACGATTATAATTTATTACAACTGGAATTTCCTAAAGCCATTCCTGTTCCTCCTGTTCTTCTAGCATTGGAGGGTGTGTTTATTGTTGTCTGTAACTTGGCTGACACCAGCCTACTGCTCCTAAGAAAGATGACAGATTTTTCTAAAGTTCATCAATTATACAAGTCTTTTTTTTAAATCCTAGATCTGATCCTGCAGTGATTTCTTTGATAAATCCTATTGCTACTAAACATCTGGTAAATGATAAGCATTGCCATTTTGATAAGGATGAGAAAACTTTTGATAGATTTGGGGGAAAAGTATAATACTTCTGATACTTCTATTTTTAGAATTCATAATTGTTAAGCTTGTATGATAAAGTCTATACTTGCATCATTTACATATATGAGGAACATTATAGCCACTATTTCCTCTTCTGATAAAAATTTCTATGAATGATCTTATTGCTTCTGTCTAATGTGACTAAACACTCTTTGAAGTTTGTTTATGATTCAGCTAATGTCTCATCCAGAGCAGCTGCTACTGGAATTGTCATGAGAGGGTTTGCTAGGTTAAGTATACAGAGTCTACCGGAGAATGTTAAAGATGGATTTTTGAACTCTCCTTTGGATAGAGAGATGGTATTTGAATCATCTGCTGCTGACGTCCTGGAAAAGCTTGATGAGATGGGGATAACTCATTCAGGGGTTTACTCATATTTTTCATCCTTACTTCTCCAAATATATTGAAGTTCACACCAAATAAGCAGACACAGCAAGCTTCTATCAAGCAGACATTTAAAAACCAATGGCAAGGAGGCCCCAGAAGAAGGACCGTTCAGTAAGTCTAAATGACAATTTGAAGAGTGCCCCCCCCCCCTCCCACTCTGGCTAACCTTTAAATTTAAAATTCCCCCAGAATTTGTTTCTGCATTTCTCTGTTTGGTAACGTAATCTCAGATAAATGGGTTCTTGAAAGTAACACATCAGGGATAAAGATGGCAGTGAGAGGCGCTTGCTAATTTTTCAGAGGATTTCTCCATCCATCAGACCAAACTTCCTATTTCCTTCCTGTCATTCAGTATCTGCCAACTCAGGGGATAATAGAAGTGACCCTCCCCCTTTTCTCTAAAAGAGAAAGGCTTTTATTCTAGAATGTTTTGGCACCAAAGAAAGAAGCCTGTTTGAGGCCAGTCTTAGATCTTTCTTTTCTAAACTAGTTTATGAAAATCCTTTAGTTCAAAATGCTATCCCTTCACAACCTGTTTCCCTGATACCCCTTTTTAAGTTTTTTTAACCCTAATTTTAAATGATACTTACTATCACATTTTTGTAGCCTCAGATTTCAACATTTTTAAGGTTTTCTGTGTCTGGATTACTGTCTCAGTTCTCTGCATTACCGTTTGTGTTATCCACTACTCCGAGGCTATGCATCAAGTGTATGGCCCCAGTCCTAGCATATTACAGACTGGAAAGTTTCCACTTTTTCCCTTATTTAAATATCTTACCTTTTTCTTAAAGATGTCAGGAATCTCTCAATTGGGAAGATATCTGCTTCATAGAACAGAGTTTCAAGAGAACAGCTAAAAATCTTGTTTGACTCCTCCTCACAGAATAGTTTTCCTGGAGAGTCTCATAGATACCTCAGTTCAAAGAATTGTTTTCTGCAGGTAAAATGAGGTCTGTTCCTAGATCTTTTCCTTATTTTTCCGCTCAATCCAAAGCTTTAGCAAGGGCATTTCTCAGGATACTGGGATTTATGGGATCCAGGATTCTGATGTTTCATGTAGCCAGACTCCGCTTGAGAAAGATTCAGTTATATCTCAAACCAGTAGTTCATTTAAAAGACGTAAAACTGTCCCAAACTGTTCTACAATACTGAAATGTCCTTTTCTGGATTTATGAAGTACAAATAATGTCATCAAGAAATATTTATAGAATGCCACACCAATTTTATAATTGAATGTAACAGCCCCTATTTTCTTTGCTAATGACTCTTAATGCAAAGTAAATAGACAGGAAAAAAGAGCATCGATATGTGGTTTCTCTTTTTCAAACTTAGCTTGTCAGAGAGAAGGCCCTACCCCACCTTAATTCGTCTACATCCACCCCTTCATTGATTTTCTTTATTAACCCTATAATTTTGTCTGGGGATGCAAATATCATCATTGCCACGCTCATAAAATCTCAGATGACCCTATTGAATGCGTTCATGCATCATTAATCACCAATAATGGCAGTATTTTTTTGCACTCTGATTCCCTCTCAGTCATTGTTCTTTTGAATTTCACACCTGCTTTTCCACTTCTCTAGTTGCTTGGATAAACTTGTTTCTCTTGTCTGATACTCAGTAAATAATCATTTACCACAAGCTCTGGTGTCCCCAGTTTTTCATACTTTTCCCTTTTTGCTGGTATCATTGCACTGATGCTATTATAAGTTTCTGCTACTTTCTGATTGACCATATTTGGAGCATGCACACAATAGTTAATAAATTTTCCTGTGGAACACCAACCCAGTTGCTAATTCCTACTTTCATAAAATCAATACAGTTTACTAATTTCAGTTTCTCTGGTGTAACAAAAACATCCTCACATTTCTCTGTGTGCCCGTCCTTTTAAGTTTTTACTATTTTTTGAAACATTTTTTCTTTAGAAGTCTCATGTCCAGCCAGTCCTTCTTTCATGCCCCAGTTTCTGTAGTGTTATCAGCTCATCTGAATGTCTATTTAAAACTTTTATTTTTTTCTTGCCTTTTGTCATTTGACTTTATGTATTTCTGCAGAGTCTCACTTAGTTTACACACCTCCGACTGCATTTGATTTTTTTTCCCTCTAAATTAGTGGAAGCCATCTCCTGTACTCCAGGTGAAATTTTAACTGATTTTTGCTGAAGAACTGCAATGTCACAATGTTTTTCTTTCAACTAGAGGTTTTATTTTTCTCTCCTGGTAGATATTTCCATTAAATTCTTCTTTGCTGGCATCAAGGCCTTGTCATTACTAACCAGTTACTGACTTTTTTCAATATTGATTGCTTTAATTGCTTTTTAAGAATATCTGAATTTTTACACTGAGAATGATCTAATCAATATGTTGATTGGTCAGCTGCCATCTTGGAAGTCAAGTATAGCAAAAGTTGGAGCCAAAATAAATGACATCTTTGAAAATCAGGGATACTTTAGAATTTTGAATGAACGTGCATTTGTACTTGTGACCTACTTTATAACTGTTAAGGGTCTGGAATACTCGGACTCAATTCTTTAGCTAATAAATTAATACAGTTGTTTAGTCACATGTAACTGTACCATGTTTTGGGCCGTGGTGGTGCAGCTGTTGCATTGTCACCTCACAGCAAGAGGTTGTCCCGTTCGATTCTCGGCTGGAGCGTCTTTGGTGTGGAGTCTGCATGTCCTCCCCGCAGTCAAATGATGTCTAATGACATGCAGGTAGGTGCGTGCATGAATGGGTGTGCCTTCTTTAAAGGTTCGGCATCGGGCTGGTAACTCAGCACCGTAAAAATCAAATGCCAATCATTAGCGGACTGGAGTTCCACTGTGGTGACCCCTGAGCGGGAAAAGCCAAAAGACATACTTGCAACTGTACCATGTTTTCATCTGCAGTGTGCATTTCCAGTGGAGAGGTAACGTGATCTTTTCTGTTTTAAATGACGAACAAGAAGTGTATTTGAAATGTACAATCTGGCTTCCTGTACTTTATCTGGAAGGATTTTATTACATTCATATAATTAAACCATACAAGGGTTTGGAGACAGGAAAGCCAAAGGTTAGATAGAAAAAATGCAATTAAATGAAATGAGGCCTGAGATGCTTAGTCAAAGACTCCTCTCTGTAACTGAATCAGTGTGCAGTCTTAGTTTGGGTTTGGATGTTGGAAGCCAGTTCCCAGTACAACAGTGTATATTCATTTTATGCTCTTGGGGCCAGGCTGCTTTTGATGAGTTGATAATTAAATCAGATTTGTATGCTCTTTTTCTTGACTTTATCCTGTTGGGTACCAGTGGTTTAACTTGAAGGACCATCCATCTGGTAGCCAACAGATCTGTTTGGAGCAGTGGAGTGGATCAAAACGCCTTAGCCCTTGTCTGTCACATACTCAGATGGGACACTCCTTGGCAGTTGTCCAGTGACAGTGGTGCCAGCTGTGATATCTTTGCTAGCAATGTTGGGATTCAAACCTCTAGTGCCAGCCAGCAATCACCTCTGTATTGAATCTTACATCTTTAAGATGATGTTTGTAAATAACCATATTTGATCTTTCACATGGACGATGTGCCTCTTAGAGCTAACCTGCATTTTCTCTGTTGAGGTACATAAATAACTGTATGCAAGACAGCTCAGGAGAGTAGAATGATCTTCTTTATTGTAAAAATAAGTGGGATACTAAGCAATCAAGGTCTTGTTTCCCAGAACACAAGAAACTTCATTCTTTTATATTATTATTGCTTCTAGGCAAAATATATTTCAGAAAGAAACAACATACACCAGAGCCACTGTTCACTATCCACTCCTTTACTGATGCTTCCTAGTACCTCGGCTGTATTGACTTCCAGGGAACAATAAACATTGTGGATAGTCTCCTTTATATATCCATATACAATTAATTAGTCGAAAAATTAACCAATGAAACAATAAAACAATTAGTCGTGGTAACATAGCTACAATAAACTTAGAGCAGGGAACTTAACATTGCTGGCTTGCATTGTGCAAAGATGTTTCTTAAAACTTTTGTTCTTCTTTTCTTTCTGAAACCAAAATCAAATGTATCAAAATAAGAAATGCATCCATATATATGTAAATGCATCCATATATATAAAAAAGTATAAGGAATATATGTGACAGAAAAATGTGAAAAAGTTTTTTGAAAAAAATTACAGAGTTAGCAGTTTTCTTTGGAAAAGGAATTAAACAAAACGTTAGATCAAAAACATCTACTTATTCATGTAAATCAAGTTCTATATTCCGACCATTCGTCCAAAGTGTTTTATAATTGATAATATATTTAGTCTCCATTCCTAATAATGTTTATACATAATCAATGCCCTGTGTTAAATAGGGCTTAGCTAGCACACTAAAAAGCAAACCTCTAATTGACCCCATATGAATAGAATGAAAATGATGGGCCACGGGGTTTTCAACCCTACCATGTCTAATGTTTCCTAAATGCTCCATGATTCTTTTCTTGACCATCCTCTTGGTTTGTCCTATATACCACATGATGGGTTCACATCCACATCCTGTGGCATAAATAATCCCGCAGGTGTTACATTTAAAACAAATCCAGGGCTCTATGTCTTTTCCCATTAATATATTTCAATTAAACTATAGCCACTGACTAATTAAAACTGAACACCTTTGTATTGTGTTATTTGCCAAGCATCAGCAAACCCCTTATTTGTGCCTTTCCGTATTAGGCACCAGTTCTGATCTTTCACGTTAGAACATTCTTTGTTGGGACTTTCCATGTTGGCAGGAAATAGATCACAGAAGAATATATCTTAAAACGAGATGGAACACACACAGAATATCTAAACTTAGAACATTTTTTTCACATTTTTACACTTCTCCCTTCCCAGTTCTCCATTTGATGCTATAAAGCATTACTCAAGTTATATATTTTCTAATGAATGGACAATGGCAACAAGTCCTCAAATGGGTAGGTAATTTTGCTCATGTAAGTGGAGATTCATCACATTGTTTCTTTCTGACCTCGACATGCACACTGCTTTTGTAGTCATTCAATAAATATGATTTTTTGAGCAGTAAGGACGTGTCTGTGCGTAGATGGAGCAAAACGGCTGTTTGGATTTACTATTTCATACTTTCTCCCAAACAAATTTTTATACATGCGACTAAAATCTCTCAATGCATGTTCCTTATTATCCTGTTCTTCATGATTTTCTATGACAATGATCAGTGGTGATGTTTCTACTCTATTTTTAATATGTCCATTTTGCGATTTGATAGTTTTTCTTAATTCAAGAAGTTCCTGAGTAGCATTTTGCACAAGAATAAATAAATAAAAAAAATCCCACTAAAGTTATAAAAATAGCAGTTAACATGAACATTTTCAAAATACCTCCTTTCCATCCAAAAAGCAAGTTAGTTCACCATACCCATGGAGACCTATCGGCTTTTTTTTGGCATCCGGCAGCTCCACAACTTTTTATATAATTCCTAGGTTATTATGAATGGCATTTGAGTTGTCCGTGATAAGCAAGCAGCACTCTGTTTTGATGAGTGTGCAGGTTTAGGGTTGCTACCTATCTGATTTTTTTCCCAGACTCTCTGGAGAGCTATCCAGTTGTCTTGCAGTTTGCAAAACAGTGTTCATACTCAATACCAGCAAATTTGCTATGCTTTTTTTCACAGGAAAGATTCACTGTGCTTTTCTGTAAATATTTATTTATTTATTTTTTATCACAAACCAGGAGAAGAGGATGCTCCTTCTCCCACTGATATGACTATGACATTAGAGGATTGTCGGAAAGTGGGTGGGGAGTGGGGATGGGATGGATGAGTTTACAGGAGGTGCAAAGGATGTGGCCTTGGTCCTGTTTCGGCCGCAATGAAAGGTGGCAGCCCTATGCACATACACCTTTAGAAGCAAGGGTGAAGTCAAGTGCCATTCTATTCTGCAGCACCACACTGCACATGATAGTTATTTCAACAGTTGTTTGATTTATTGATTCAAAAGTAGCATTGCTTAATATTTCAAATAGTTTCGACAGTTTTCTCAACTCTCAGATTGACTTCATTGTCCCATAAGCAGGCAGGAGTCTTGTTCCTGAAATGACACCATCACCCTAGCCCATGTGTGCATATCTTTTAAATGCAGTCTTTTCTACTCCATGATGGTAAACCAAGAAGTGTCTTTTTCCCCCACTGGATTTTTAATGTCTTTTGCTTCCCTTTTTCAGCGAACATTGCAAATCTTCCCACTAGTTAAAGTCTGTGTGTGCCAAACAGCTGGGACTACATGGCCTAAGTAGCAACATTCTGACCAGTCTTTTGGTAACCAGAGATAAGTTTGATCTCCACACATTTAATAAAATTCATGTAAAATGCTGCCATACCTAATCCTCCAGCCCCATCATACATCTTTTGGGTGAAATTGCAGTTAATCCATCTGGCATACTGTTTCTCATTCTTAATGTAACAAGTATGTCCCTTTATAGTCATTGACGATTAAAGTGAAGCCAGTCTAAAGGGGGTAGGATTATGCTGTTATGATTAGCTTTCCGATGTCTGGTTAGAAAAATTATATGAAATGCTAATGCAATTTCTGCCTAAATTGCTGGTATTGGAGTTAATGGAGTGTAGTTGGTATATGTGCACACACCCAGCAGTTACTAGCATTCATGGTATTTCATAAGTATATAATGCAGCAGAGAGTGTGTTAAATTTAAGATCCCAGTCTGGAGTTCCTTGTCAGTTTTAAACAAACATCTATCTCTGATATTTGTTAAGCATTTTATCTCTAATAAAAAAAAATCTGAAGAAGCGTATATTCCATACGCGAAAGCGCTTGTCTGTTATTAAAGTTTTATTATACTTTGGCACTCGTTTTGCTATTCCTTTTCTGTGGTGAGACTGGACGTGTTTTTCTTTCAAAAAAAATTGTTCAGTACTTAAAAGTTCCAATGGCTCTGGGTAACAGAAGGAAGTGCAGCAAAATGATGATATATATTATGATAGACAACCTAATGATAAGTCCATACAAATATTGAGTAGGACAGGGGCTGGAGATGGTTTTCAGGAAACTACAAAGACAGGTGATACATTGTCTTTACATAGTCCATATATCATCAAGTTCCCCCCAAAAAACTCTATCCTGAAATTTTGTCTTGTTGCATTTCCACAAGTGACACATGATCACCTGTATCATTGCCCAGATCTTGGACCAGTATCCAGTCATTGTCTATTGTAGATGATGTTCCTGAACCATTGATCTTCATTTCCGATTGCAGTGTTGATGTCAAAGTTGTTGGCATCAAGGAGTAATCACTAAGTCTCATTTCTGACAATGATGATGATGCTGAATTACTAAGACTTACATGCGGAGATGACCACAGTGGCATTGTTGAATCACTAGCCCCCACTTCCACATATGTTGGTTTCTGTGTTTATTCTTCTGATGCAGGATACAATTAACTCTTCATTAATAAAAGGAATGATGTCAATGTTATCCCATTGATATCCAACATTAGGGAAGAGTTTGTTTACATGTGACACATAAATACATGTGAGTGATCCACAGCATCTGATAGTTGTAGTGGGTGCAAGCAAGACCAGAAAGGGTCCTTTGCATGTTTGTTGAAGTTTGTGCTTTCTGGAGAAGGTCTAGATGAAAACAGTGTCTCCTGGTAGAATGTTATGCTGGGAGGTTGAGTTGCTAGGTATTGATTTCTTTTGAGAGTAGATGCTGCAGGCTAGAGAGTAGACGCAATAAAGAAAAACAGATTCATCAACATTTTGTGACTCCAAATTTTTGGGTAGTGGGATGGCGGCCATTCCCATGAGAATCTTATGTGGTGAATACCTTGTAATACTATTGACTGCATTATGCATACTTACTAATACTAGACACAGTGATTGTGGCTATTTGAGAAAAGGTTATTCACACAATTTAACAAGTCTAACCTTAATGATTTGATTAGCTCTTTCAGCAATTCCTGAAGCTTGGGGTCTGTGCAGGCAAATGTTCTACATGTTAACATTTAAGACTTTACGTATTTGTTGTACAAGTTGACTTGTAAAATCTGTCCCTCAATCTGATTGAATACAACAAGGAACACATAATCTAGGAATCAGTTTGAATAACACTAACCCCAGAAAGACACATCAACATCACCCAAACATACATAAAGTTTTCTTGACTGGGGAAGTTTAATAAAATCCCACTGTGCACAGTGAAAAGGTTCCCACAGCTTTTTCAAAGACTGTTTAATTAAAGAAACACTTTTTGACATATATTCTAGACATGTAACACATGGATTAATGAAATGCTAAATGACTTCCAAAATGAAAGGTGCATACCAATCAGTCAGAATTTATTTTATTAATGGATTTTTCCCAAATGAAAGGGCAAATGATAAGCCAGAATCAGTTGAGTTAAAAAGGACCTTGGAGCTACTAGCCTCCCATCCAGGTGCTGCCACAGTGAGTCTGGAGTGCGGATACAACCAACACAAATCTAACTTACACTTTCAGAGTCATCAGCCTTTAAAAAAAAAGACATTTCCTGTAAAGAAATGGGTAGTTTTTCATTGCTCCAAAATGAAGGCTGAGCAGGATAAGCCAGTGCAGCTTGTCTGGTTGCCATATCTGCAAAAGAGTTCCCTTTTGAAATATATGAATCATCAGTGTGGCACGCACAACCATTGCTATCTCTCTTGGTAATAAAAGTGCACTTAATAGTTTATGAACAAAAGCAGTGTTTTTGATAATGGTCCCTGCTTATATCAAGTATTCTCTTTCTCTCCAAAGTGTCCCAAAATCATGAACCTCCCCATAAGCTTAATGTGACACTGTGAAAATTGTTACAGTTTATCCTTTGCTTATTTACATCCTTAAGTAATAGCTACAAGTTCTGCAACCTGACTTTTATTTAACTGTCCATTTAACAGTGCACATGATAAATGCTGCTACTAATGTGCCAGCTTACCTTCAAACACAGGATCCATCGACAAATAGCAGGAATTCAGAATTTGGTAATGGGATATCTTTTAAATCAGATCTTGGAGGAAGCACATGGTTACCTACAAAAACACAATCATGTGGTTCTCCATCAGCTGTAAGAATTAAAGAAGCAGGGTTAAGAGATAGCCATCTAATAATTTGCAATGAAGGGTTATTAAGGAAAGAAAATTAATATTTGGTAATTGTGCAGCAGATAAGTACTGCATTTTGTTGTTAATGATAACACTTCTACAGAATGCGTAACTGCCACAAAAGTCTTGCGCCTAAGAGTTAGTGCAGCTGCCAGTTCCACTAAGCATGCCATCACAGCAACTGCCCTAAGGGAATGGTGAAGGGCTGCTGCTACACTAAGCAACAGCTCTAAAACCATCATTTCATTGTTGTGCTAATAATCCTAATGATGGTTTATTATTTCATAACAAAATAGGAAAAATCTTTTTGAGTAATTAGGTAACGCAAGAACAGGAGGGCTAGAAATTACAGTTTCTAATGGGACAAAGGCTTGTTCATATTAAGCAAGGACTCAGTGTTTTTCTTTAGTGATTATAACAAAACTTTTACTATTCCTGCATAATTAGAAATGCATTGCAGGAGTAACCTATCAGTCCCAAAATGGGCTGTTATTGTTGTGATAACCCTCCACTGGACCAGTAATCAGGGAGCCTTAGTCATCACCACTGGCACCTGTGGGGGATGTTCAGTGAGAGAATAACAGGTACACACACAGTATTTCCAGAAGCAGCTCTCTGCAGTAAGTGCAGAAACATATGCTTAAAATGGCAGAAGATTTGATTACTATGATTCATATTCTGTGTTGAAAACACAGCAGGTCTCTTCCTCTCAACAAGTTTTAAATGTGATTATGTCTCAGTTGTTGTTTTTTTTTTTGTTTTGAGTTCTCAGGGCAAGCCTGTCAAAAAACAAACTATTTCTAGGTGGATTGTTTTGCATTGCATTTTTTTATTCCCCATCATGCAAAGAGATTTCCAGCTGGGATTAGGCCTCTATATATATATATATATATTGTTGTATATATTGTACATGTTTTTTGTTTTAGGACTGCAGCAATGGAATCCTCGAACATCTACATTTATGGTAGGTACAAAACTGTACTTTTCCCTTAGCACATAGAGACCACAGTCAGTCCGGGGCAGGTTTCCCCTCTTCCTCCAGATCACCAGTAAGACTCCGTACCAGCACAGCTATAGAGTTAAGATCTCAGTTAAGTGATCAAGCCAAGACCTCCAGCACCCTCTCTGTCCAACCAGTGCTTCATGTCCTTGCCCAAGTAGCTCACACACACACAAACACACACTTTGAGATTTCATTTACACACATACCTGGGAAAGGCTGGTACAGGTTTACTAGCTGTGCCCCCTTTTGGCCAGACTATAAGGTAGTTTCCACTGCCACTAGTCACTCCTCAACAGCTACTTTAAGGCCCTTAACAAAAGACCAGTTTTACTGTGTAATATCAATACAATTGGTAGTTTGACCAAGAGAAAGCCTGTTAGGAGTGGCCCACCCAGTGTCACCAAAATAAATATGCAGTGCTGTCAAAACTTAAATATCTCTACAAAGATCAGCCACAATGAAAGGTGTAAATATATTTAATAATAAAGAATAAAAGAAAAAGAAAATGGTGATGGACAGGTTGACAGACGAGATCAGACAGGAGTCCCTGTGGACTATGATGATTGCAGATGACATTGTGATCTGTAGTGAGAGTAGGGAACAGGTGGAGGAGACCCTAGAGAGATGGAGATATGCACTAGAGAGAAGAGGAATGAAGGTCAGCAGGACTAAGACAGAATATATGTGTGTGAATGAGAGAGAGAATAGAGGAATGGTGAGGATGCAAGGAGTAGAGCTGGTGAAGCTGGATGACTTTAAATACTTGGGGTCAATAGTTCAGAGTAACGGTGAGTGTGGAAGGGAGGTGAAGAAGAGAGTACAGGCAGGATGGAGTGGGTGGAGAAGAGTGTCAGGAGTGATTTGTGACAGACGAGTACCTATAAGAGTGAAAGGGAAGGTCTACAAGAGGGTAGTGAGACCAGCTATGTTATATGGGTTGGAGACAGTGGCACTGACAAAAAGGCAGGAGTTTGAGCTGGATGTGGCAGAGTTAAAGATGTTAAGATTTGCACTGGGTGTGACGAGGGTGGACAGGATTAGGAATAAGTATATTAGAGGATCAGCCCAGGTTGAAAGGTTTGGAGACAAAGCCAGAGAGGCAACATTACGTTGGTTTGGACATCTGCTGAGGAGGGATGCTGAGTATATTGGGAAAAAGATGCTAAGGATGAAGCTACCAGGTAACAGGAAAAGAGGAAGGCCTAAGATGAGGTTTATGGATGTGGTGAGAGAGGGCATGCAGGTGGTTTGTGTGACAGAGCAAGATACAGAGGACAGGAATAAATGGAAACAGGTGATCCACTGTGGCGACCCCTAACGGGAACAGCCGAAAGAAGAAGAAGATGATGATGATGATATTCACAGTGACATCAGAGTTCAGAACCACAGGAAATACGTAAAATAAAATTGCAGTACACGCTAACATAAATAAAGAAAAACAAATTCTAAACTAAGCTTCTCTATAGTCCTGACTGTATCTAAGAGAGTTATTATACCCTAGCAGCTTACTTAGCGCATGACAGACATGGTGCATGGTTCTTGTTCGGTCCAAGACAGAATGCAGAATGCTTTGTCTCACTGAGACTTCTCAAAATAATATCTAAAAAATTACTGCTGAGATAGCTTGCAGAATGACAAGAAGTCATCTGACTTCTAGTTCCCAGGCAAAACCTCCACTGCTGGAAGCTGGCAGTATTTAGCATCTACCTGTAAAAATATCCACACAAGGGCTTTTGCTCAGATCTTTGACAGGTGCTGGAAGTCTTAAACAATTGCATTCCTTCATGTTTCCAGACTAGCAATTAGTTCACTCTAAACACAGTACAGAAATCTTACTAGTCCACCTTTGTGTCTATAGCTGCATTGAAGCATCTTTATAGCCTAGCCTGTAAAGTATTTCAATTTCAGATATTTTTCTAAAGTTTGCTAGACTGAGGTTAACCCTCCAGTTTCCTCTGTTAACAAATACATTTAAACAGTTGCAACAGTGCTTTTCTTTTCTCTTCCAGTAGGGTACACTGTGGATACATTTTAAGCACAAGCAGTTTACAGATACCTTTTCAACACAAACATCTGTGCAAAGCAGTTTGATATACAGTTCTAATACATTTGTAACACAAGCATCTTACAGTTCTAATAAATTTGTAACACCAGCATCTTGTATAAATTAGTTTGATATTCACAAATGATATATAGTTATTTACAAAATTCCAGCCAGCTGTGCAGGCAGTACCTCCTTTGTCACAATTGTTCTAACATTGTAGAATGTGGTTTGAATAGTAATAATGCAGGAAGGTAAAATTTGATGAGAGCATTCTGACATAAGACGTTTTAAATATTGGACTTTATTTCCACAACTGCAGTTGTGCTTTATTAACCTTACATCTTAATTCTACTAGTTTTAAGAGGAAAATAGTGTGTTTTCTACAGCTGGTGTGAATCAGAAGCTAGAAGCAGATAGTCTACTTACTGTATTAAGCTAGACATACATGGAATCTGAATTTTATCTAGTTGTTTCTTCATTTCTTTAGATAAGAGGATGTGATTCTACATATCTTTGAGGTAACCTTCTCCAAGTGTATTGTCATTTGTTTGTAAAGACAAACAAGTACTAACTATCTGAGTGTGTATGAATAGAGAAGAAATAAGAGGAAATAATTACCCCTGAAAATGTGGCTTTTGGTGGATTAAACCTAGTATTGCAACGGGGTTAGGCACTACAGAAAAAGTTGGCACTACTACACCATTAACTCCTGTTATGTCCTGTACAAATCTGTAGGTGTTCTTGTCTGTTTCTAGTCAGGACAATTATTCCTTTCTGAAGTAGTGCAGAATTGACAACTTTGATTCCTTGTTCTGCCTCTGATGACAAAGGATACTGAACTACCATGGGCAGGTGCACATAAGGTTTTAAATCAGCCTCATTGTCATGGGTAGTCTGAATGGTTTCCAGTTTTGCCAAATCATCTACATTAGAGACCTGTTCTGATGTAAGTACCGGGAAGAGGGTGTCTTTGTCTGTGCAAATATCAGGTGAATACAGACCCAAAGGAGAGCATTCATTTGGAATATCTAAGAATACTCCATCTGGAGTACAAACTATAGAGCATCACAATTTACATAATAAATCTCTATCTAATAAATTTAAAGGGTCAGTATTTCCTACAGTGAAAGCATGCTCATCTTGTAATAGAGCTTCCTGAATGGGACTACTTTTTTTTTTCTGGATAGTCCAAAGGAACTCCAGAGACCCCTCACACTATGAACAGATTTTGTGTCTAGTGGAAGATATTCTGTATTCAATTAGGTAATCATAGATTTGAGTCACTCCTGTGTCAGTAAGAAAAATAGTAAAACTACATAATGTAACATTAACAAAGGGATCTTCTCAGTCCACTGGTACCAAGGGAAATTACTGCATCTTCAGTTCATGGCTGTCCTAATGACCTTGCTGCCCCACTGGTGGTTGCTAAGTGGTACTTCAGGTGGGAAGGTGTCTGTTCACTTGTTGTGATGCCTGGACATTTTGCTGAATGGTTGGTTGAAAAGATGGATCTGCTTGCGTGAGAAAGGGCATTCACTGCGCCAGTGTTCAGTTTGATCACAGTTAAAGCAGGGGCTAATGGGCTGCCCATGCAGTTGTTTGTTGGGAAGTAAGGAGGTAAAACTTTTGTTGGTATTTTCCTGGGGCTTGCTGTTGGAAGAATTTAAATTTAAATTTACCTCTACCTCCACAATTTACACCATACCTCTGAACTGATGAGATTTTTGCAGAATGTCCAGATTTTTGCCTCATATTTTTGGTTCGTTTTTTCATAAAATTGTGGTTTTCTAGCAAATCATTGGGAAATCATTGAATATTTAAGTCAGAAAATAATGACAGATGTTTGAGTTTCAGACTTTATACACTTCACAAAATTCATGCTAATGCAAAACCTGTTCTGTTTTCTTTCTAAGTTTGTAAGAGCAATATTTAAAAATTGTCCCTATTTTTGGGCCTTTGCCCTCCCATTTTTTATAGCTTTGTCCAGATTTCTTGCTGTAAGAGGTTGAGTGATATGATTTACACATGTACATGGGAGATTAAACAACCAAGGTCTAGTCTCCTCAAACACAAGAAACTTCATTCTCTTACATTATTATTACTTCTAGGCAAATATATATTGTATCTGTTAAGCTATAGCCACTGACCAATTAAAACTGAATATCTTTGTATTATTTTACTTGCCAAGAATGAGCAGCCCCCTTATCTGTGCCTTTCCATATTAGACACTAGTTATGATCTCCCACGTTAGAACTTTCTTTGCTGGCACTATCCATGTTGGCAGGAAATAGACAAAATCATCAGAATCCATTGTGAAACACAATGGAATATAAACAGAGAAAATATAAATCTTGAACATTTTTCCCATTTTTACACTTCTCCCTTCATACCTCAAAAGATGGTGTTAGAATTGTCCATAACCAGTTTAATCTTCTCCCCGTTTTCTTTCCTGTGGGAAGGGAAAAGAGACCTTTATACCTTTGAGGTGCACTGCCAGTTTGGTTTAGGGAATTGATTGTATTAGCTAAGCAAACCCTTCCAAGTTGATTGCAAACTGCAATGTTTTACCAAACAGAAGTAAATCATCTATGAAAAATGCTGCTTTCAAAGAGCACTCTGCTAGAAGCATGACTACCTCCACTGCTTGCTTGATAAGTCTCAGTGCTGTACTTATTTTTGCCATGGCCAAATATTTAATTAATCACGCATTCACCAAACATTATTACTTTGGTCTGTCATTCCATGAATTTCACTTCCTTTGACACTTCATCGTCAAAGAATTCATTCTTCTGAACTCTTGCCTTTTTGACTCTTCGCTGGATCTGACCTTCTGAGATGTTTAATTTTCATCAAAACTAATGCTATTGCATTTCCAAACTAGCATGAAATTCTGCATTTTGAATATGTGAAAAATATGAGAGTTTACTGAATTTGGTATTTTAGACCACTCATTCAGCATAACTTATATTTTTGTCTTCTATTTGCTATTACTAATAAAACTATCACTTTTTAATTCAGTGGTCTTTACTCAGAGCTGTCAACCTTCCATCTCCAAAATGTGGAACACTAGCCCTCACAACGTGGAACAAATGGGGAAAATGTGGAACACCTACTAATGGTTTACTAAAAACTTCATCTAGGAAGGTAATAAGATGGCTAAATTATAAAACAGATATTTAATGCATTAATATAATTCATGAACTGGATACGGTACAAGCAAAAACCAAACAGAGTAAATACAATAAGCAGTGTTAAGCGCTTTCATCTGCAGTAAGCAGACTTCATCAGAACTGCTGTAATCCATCTTCCTATCACATTTATACACCTGCTTTGGCGCCAAAACTTTTTTGAATAATTAAAGCTGTATTAGCTCAATATCCAACTTCTTGTCTCATGTGCCTGTAATGTATCCATGCACATTTGTTGTTATAAAACCTTATATATTAAACACATTAATACTTAAATATATGAATAATAAGATATATACATATATATATTATATAAAATGTTATATCAAGTTAGGATGTAATGCTGATCATCTGAGGCAGGAATACTAGCACTGCATAGAAGATAAAAATGTTATATATAGACATATACATATATGAGTGTAAGTCAAAAGGTAGAATCACATTTTGTGGAAGGATTTTTGTGGGTGTAAGAGAGAGATTGTGCAAACGAGTGACTGCTTATTTGAGTGAGTCACATATGGTTGAATTTAGTTTTCTATAGTGTAGTAAGTAGGAATGTGCAGGAAAATTAATGTTTGAATGAAAAAGTGGTAGTTGTGAAGATGTGCAAAACTGTATTGTAGTTGGTCAGTATGCAAGTATTCGCCAGTAAGGGTTAGGTAAGGAGCAGTCAGTGTTGTGCATGTTTTGTGTTATCTATATTCTGTGTCTTTTTGCCTTGTGTAGTGGTACTGTTAGGGAAAGGGTTTTTAGTAACATAATGTTGTAGGGTTAGGTTAGCACACATGGATTAGATGGTGACATCTGACTAGTCATTGCTGAAGTAAGTCCTTACCTCAGCATACCTGTAATAAATAAAACAAATGCTAACCCCAGGGGTAAATTAAGTTATTTACATTCTGGTCTTGATAAAGTGGGTAGCCCCCTTTCACCACATCACACATCAAAGGCAGACATTTTTCAGGAAAGCTTAAATTCTTCATTAGCACTCTTCAAGAAAAAATCTTGATGAGTGGAATGGAAATAGGAAATACACCCCGGGGGTCACTTCTGTGTGTCTGCTTGACAGTGGCACAGGAAAATAACTTTCTTGGGTGGCTTAAGCCAGAGAACCTTGTTGGCTAGGCTTACGTAGGCCCTCGGGCTGATAGCCTAGTACCTACCTATGAACCTATGAAAACACATTAGTATTATATCTCCCAGGAAATGACATTTCTGTCACTTTGATGTGTGGTGATTTTTTTTTTTTTTTTTTGCTCTTATAAGCTTAGCATAAGTGAGTCCCCTCTTTTCTGATGCACCCTTCCGAGTGGAGAAGTAGGTTAGGAAATGTGTTATTATCTAGCTCATATTTCCGGTTCTGGCATAATTACATGGTTTATAGGGATGAAGCCGTGATTACACCCCGAATGACCTGAGATTATCTAGTGGCCTAGGCAGTGCTGGAGCTGAACAGAGAGGGGGGAAAAGAGAAAAAGGATCTGATGCCAACTCACTTATCAAGGGTGGGGAACAGTCCATCCCACCACAGTGCTGGCATGTAATAGAGAGAAGGGTGTGCAGCATGCAGTAGATGGGTCAGAACTTGCATTTTGCTTTGCCTAGCATTGTTTATATGGTAGCTTTCATTGGATGTGTGTGGAAATGTGCAGAGCCACAGGTGAATGTTTGGCTTGTCTTTGCATCTCCTAGGGAACATGTCAACTGTTAATAATAATAATAAAAAAAGCAAAAACATTGGCTGTCTGGTGGTGGCCACCTGTGTGGGCCTTGCCCAATATGGGAACAAATAGTCTGATGATTGAAGGAGGGCTGAAGGCTAGTAGGTAGCAGGGAACTAAAAAAAATGATTACGTTGAAAACCAACGTGTGCTCTATGCTGACCTTCTGTAAGGCATAGGATTGAAAATATTCCATATATTTGTTTTGTGCTGTCTTTCTTACTAGCAGAAGGTATATGCATGTCACTTGAGGAAATAGTTTATTGTTATGTAGCTCATTTTGTTTTACAGTTATACCTTAACATATTCCTTATATTTTCTATTTTAAAAATGTTTGATCTTACAGAAAGCATGTGCTTACAAGTATGTGTACTTTTGTAGAAGAGAATGCCTATGTAATTTATTGTTTTTTTTAGTATAATTATTCTTACATTACAGTGTTTAAATATCTTTTAAGTAGGGTAGGGGCATCATTAATGAGGTTAAATTTAGTGATTTATCTAACATGGAAAAAGAGTACTGAAACTCGTGAAAAGATATCTTCGTTTAAATTTATCTATTTAGTCCATAGTTCTATTGTTTCTTTTTCTAATTATGGAATGTTTGCCGTCAGTTAAATGTCATGACTAAACTTAACATAAAAATTAAATTGCAAGAGCAGCTTTGCAAAAATACTGTTAACTTTCAGTTCAAGAATGAAAAAGTTATCTTAAGAAATACTAAAATGCTTCAGCTGTTAGCTGATATAACAGTGTGGAAAATGTGTTTTTAAAAGCACCTAGAAAGGAAATGCATTTAATAACCTGCGAATAATAATTCAGAGTCCTGTGGTCTGATTGTGGTAGATGGACCGTAATCAGGAGAAGCAGAAAGTCTTTTTGGTGGTTAGCCTGAATGCAAACTGCCATCTCTTCTAAAGCTGAGAAAAAATATAGTATAGAGGCAGACAGCAGGAAGTTTTTATGATGCGTAGGCTTATTTTTCCACCTGAAATATAGCAACAGTTACTAGTAAATGTACTAGTGAATGACAGCATTGTTGAATTCTGTCCACAGTGCATTGTTTTTGTTATTACTTGTCATGACGTTGTCAAAAGACCCCCCACAGAAAAATAAATAAATAAAATAAGGTTCTGTTTGTTATACCTTTTAAGGGAGGACATTCACATTTTGTAAGCATTACAGAATAATGGCTAAGAATGGCCTCTATTGTTTCGTTGTATTTTGTGTTTTGAGATTCATTGTACTCTTTACTACCAAGTTAGCAAAGTAAATTTTAATAATTTATGTCCCCAGTTTTGGAGCTTTTTTCATGTCAGCACAAATTATACAAATAGAGTCTTAATCATAGTATTGTATTTTAAAATATTATAAAGAACTGCTACAACACTGGAAAATGGTGCATGTCTGTACGTAGTAACACTATAAAAGCATCAGGGGCATGCATTAAATTAAATATAATGATAAAATTATGAAAATTAAAATTGCTAAAACAATATAAGACTTCTACAGTCAATAAACATGCTGTATTTTTTTAAAAAAGGTTGTTTCTTCTGAGATGGACCTGGAAATAATTCTTTGTTTTTCCAAAAAAATGAGTTTGCTGCTAAGAACATATTTTTCTTTTGCAGCAGTGGCCTGGATATCATCTTTTTTAAGATTAAAAGGTGAGAAAAGCTTTGTAAGTTTCTGTACAACATGTCTGGTGAGCCATTCCACTGAGGGACATTTTGTACATGTGAGGCATTGTTAATGTAATGAATGATCGTGGCTTCAGTCACCCATTACAGTATTATTTATTTCCTTATTCATTTGTTAACTGTTCAAGTGTGTTGGTCCAAACCCATTTTTACATGATCTGGTTTTAAAAACAATAACAGAGTGCATGAGATTTGTGAAACAAACAAGTACTTGTAACAGTGTGATGAAAGGTAACAGAGTTCCTAGGAACATTAGTATAATTATGGAACTTATTCTAAATTACCAGTTTTAATAATGTTGCAGGGTTGATAAGTTCAGAAGAGAATATGTACCTAAGCTGCTTCAGTAAATGTATTCAAATAATTACTTTCAGTCATATACAATTCTTTAAGTGAGTAAACCTGTATGTTATGAAAACACAAACAAGTGTTCAAAATATGTAATGTACAACATTTACAGAGATCACTGAAATTATTTTTTTAGCTTTTGCTATATTACACAACATTAATTGTATTATTTATCCAGTCATAATGTCTGATTTTCCATAGGTACCTAGGCAGTAATGATAGGCTTTAGGTAATGGATGCTAACTGAGGCAGTTGTGTTTGGCTTTCTTCTTCAGGTAGCTTGTAGTA
The DNA here is from genome assembly GCF_019279795.1 of Protopterus annectens. Classification (NCBI taxonomy): domain Eukaryota; kingdom Metazoa; phylum Chordata; order Ceratodontiformes; family Protopteridae; genus Protopterus; species Protopterus annectens. The sequence continues at coordinate 908,596,674 of NC_056731.1, read as the reverse complement.
CTACTTTAAATGACTGGTAGTGGTGTGTATTTAATTTCGTGTAGAAGCTTATTTTCAAGCAGTTTGACCAAGGACATGTGAGTCCCTTCCTCCTACATGTATGTATGTGTAGGCATAATCCTTGACCCAAATCTTATTTATTGTTCATATAGAGGTGCAGGTCAACAACAGTTCTTGTGGAGCTGCTTAGTTTAAGGTGTCCTACAAAAAAATCTAATTTCCTAACATGTAAAATTAAGAGAGCAGTTACTGTAAATGTCCTGTTGTCCAAGTTAGAATATGATCTTCTGATTGCATTGCTTTTACTACCACAAAATATTCTTAATACATACCACTGAGGCCACAATATTGAGATTTAGAAGTCTTGCTCATATTAAGGAACACTGTTGTCTAGTTTCATATAAAAACAGTTACCAATGACAGCAATAGCAGCATTATTGCTAGATAGTATAGCTTTTAAACTACTTTTTGATGAAGATTTTCCCCTACTGGGATGCAAGTTCCAAGTATAAAGAGGATATTGCACCATAAGAAGTCAGCAAGATGTGCTGCTACACAGGAGTTCTTTTACACTGGCAAGACATGAAACAGCTTTCAGTGCAGTAGTCCTGGTTACATGGCATTGGAGTCTACAAAAAGCACGAAAAATAAACTCTCCATTTGTAGAAGACAGCTAGAGGAATACTTGTCAGAAGAAAATAGATGTGCTTTTAAATCCTAGTTAAGCTATGTTAGCATTTCTAAGTTAAGTCTAATACTCCCAATAATACCTTTTAAATAGGACCACTTCTTTCTGCTGTGATGCAGAACAAAGTTGTCATATAGCTACATGTAAATAATATAAATATGTGCAAAAGTTTATAGGCTTGAACAGTCATTACCTAAGATTACTACGTGTATATTGCTGGCTTATAGCTATTAAGGCTGTCTGCTTTTCTGACTTGCTAACCTTCAGTCATTCTCCTTTGCCAACTTTTAATTTCTGCAAAACTCATGTTGCGACCTCGAGTCCCAATTACCAGCATAACATCTGTGACAGCCATGCCCTGGCCCAGCAATCAAGGAGCCTCAGTCCTCACCACTAACACCAGGGAGGTCGTCTCCTAGAAGAGGAAAGGATAACTAATACACACAGTAAAGTACAATTTCCCTTAAGTGCACGCAGAGATCACAGTCAGTCTAGGGCTGGTTCCTCCCTTGCTCACCAGGTTCCCAATAAGACTCCCCACTGGCACAACTATAGGGTCCAGGTCTCAGCCTAACTGGGCCAGCTAAAACCTCCAGTACCCTCTCTGTCCAACCAGTGCTTCATGCCCCTGCCAAGTAGCTGACACAACACACACACACACACACTTTGAGATAAGTATTTATACAACTTCACAGACACTCCTGGGAAAGGCTGACACAGATTCTCCAACTGTGCCCCTTCACCCAGACTGTACGGTAGTAATTACTGCCACCACCCAGTTAATATCAACTACTAAAAGGCCCTTAAAAGGGTGTCCAATTATTACTGTGCAATATTAATATCCAATGGTAGTATGACTAACAGTCAAGGCTTACTTTAGAGTGGCCTATTACAATAACCTCTATAAATATGCAATGTACTCTACAGCTTATCTCTACACAAATCAGACACAGGTAGAAGATTTTAAAAATATTTAATAATAAATAATTAAAACACAAGACAAAACTACTACACCACAGATATATCCAAGAGTTCAGGGATCACACAGAAACGTAAAATAATTCAGCAGGACAGGTCTGATTTCAAAGAAAAATACCTAATTAACCTTTACTAGCTTTAACTATTACTACAAGAAATCACAGTGCTAGAAACTTCCATGTGAGCATAAGGCAGAGTGCTGGTAAGTTGGATGTCCAAAGTCAAAATGCTTTCCAGTCTCTTGTGAGAAATAGTATTTAAACATTACTAACAAACATGTCTCTAAGACCCTCCCAAAATTACATCATTTTTGACACTTAGGTTTTCCCAGTATTCATATTGCATCATCTTAACACCTGGTCTGAGTTCTCAGGCCACAAACTGCATTATTTAGCAATCTAACACCTCCTCAGAAACTTACAACAATACAAGACAGTTCACATGTATATGCTAGCAGAAACCAGAGCAATAAAGCACCTTCCACATCTAAATTCTAGTCATAAACTTTAGCCTTAAAACAATGGCCATGAAATCTTCATCCAGCCGCCCTGGAGCCGAATTCTAACATTAAAGAGATTCATAAGATCTTTTCAACTTTGAAAGACACATTTGAAATACTTGGATTGGTTTTCCTTACAGCAGATGGCAATGTTGCAACAATCTTGAAGTTCACATTTTACAGTGTTCTCTACACTCAAGAAACATGCCTGTATTATACATTTATTTACAAATGCCAGAATTATATATCAAATTCTATTTGACTAGGCTGGCAGCCTTTGCCCATCTCTCCCCAATCGTCACAACATCTCTTCAGACATCATAAACAAAACTGCAGTGCATCAACCACAGTTTCTTCATTCTTAAACCTCCTGTATCTCACTTAGGCTCAATCATAAGCAGTTTCTGGTCAGGGATGCAAATTGTTCCTGCTACAAGACAGGTACTATCACCTGAAACTCTGTATCCTAACTCTTGCCAGCTCCTTCACCTAGCTAATGCTATCCTCACAACATAATCATGCCTACCTACTCCTGAACAAGAACCGTGGACTCTCTATCCTTCAGTGAACTGTGTTTTTTGTCTATATGCTTTCTGTTCAAAATCTAACAGTTTCTCTGTAGGTGAAAGTAATCATTTTCTCTTGTAGGATACTGTATACTTGTGTTTTCTTCTTTCATTTTGATTGTTTTGTGTTTACTTTGGCTGTTCACACAGACTGAACCTGTAAAATGTCCACTAAGATCAGTGTTCCACCCTGTGGGAAAAAAAATCAGAATAAAAATAAAAACACCACTGATTATAGACATCAGTAATAAATGCTACCTAAGGTAATCTTTGCTTTTCTTAGACAAATATGCTGTTACATATTATTACCTGATGCATACTGTTATTTCCTAGTGAAAGAGGTGTCTTAGTGAATTGCTTCTTTACTTTTCAATTTCTCCAAGCCTTTTGGGTTTCTAATACCATTATGGGAATGGACCCCATTCCTAAGTCAAAGTATGATTAAAGTTCATGAAATTAGTATAGTTTCAATCTTTGTTAGCCAGAAGTGGTGTTCATAGCACCTGTAATGTGCCCAGTAATGACTCCTACAATTCATATGGAGTTACATGTCTATAACATATCTAAGTATTATTATAAATTCTTTTTTATAAGACTTGTTGCACCTACTACTATTGGAACTGTCTGGGTATCCTTCTTCCACATTGCCCTTGTTTCCCCCTGCAAATCCTGGTATTTTATGACTTTGTGTCTCTCTGTGTACATAAGACACTCACTGGGTGTAGCAATTTCAATGATTAATGCTACTTTTGTCTTCTTTTCATGGACAACTATATCTGATTTTCTCGCATCTGTTTGTTGAACTGTTGGTAATGGGGGATCCCATGTGATGTAAAGGTCATCATTTTCTATAATGTTTTGTGGCTCATGTTTCTAGTGTTTTTTCAGCTACTTCAGTATTGTAATGTTTTCACAGTCCCCAGTGCAACAGTCTTGCCAGATTATTATGCCTTTCAGTATATAGTCCTTCTGCCATTAGTATATCACAACCAGCAACAAGATGTATGACTGTTTCCAATTCCATTTTACAAAACCTACATTTGTCTGTTTCTCCCACATGTTCAGTGGACTTTATAAATCAACATGTATGTAGTCCACTATCTTCCTATGTAAGTTCAGTGCTGGTGCATGAATGATGCAAGTGGTGTTGCCCAACATCTTACAAGGACATAGATTACTATTCAGAACAGTGTACTATCCTGATACTTGATCTGTTTTTTTTTTATTTAATTAACTTGTGTTAAAAATACCTTTATTGGAAGTAAACATACATATTTTACTATAACAATAATTATAAACAAACAAGGACAGAAATAACAGACAGAACAGAAGGTCACATCTTGAAATCACTTCTAGTTTTGAAGAGGTGGATCATCTCCATTGCGTGCAAACAGCAGCAGCTCTAACAGGTATAATATCTAGTACTGTAACTAAGGCAGCAGTATCATGTCTTACCAGCTGCAACAGTTTTATCACAGACTGCAAGGCAATATTTAGATATTCTTCTTCCATATCAGAAAAGAAATGATGGAACTGCTGAGGGAGGTAGGGGAGAAGAGAGGAGGCCAGTTAGTTCACCTTATTTGTAAGTCAACCAAGAGGCTAACAACTCTCCAGTCCCAAAGGTGATCAAATTAGTGCAACAAGGGCAACCATTTATTTAAATATTTCTCTCTTGCTTTCCTTGGTAAGCACTTCTGTTCATCTTTGGCTAGATGTTCAACCAAATCCCTGAGATCTACAAACTGTTAGACACTTATATTTCCAGTTTGTAAAAGCTTTTTGGTTAAGAGTAATGCAAAAATATTCTGCCAGCCGAATGTCTCTGATAATTCCCCATAAGAAACAGTTCAGGGGTCTGCTGAACTTTGTAAACAAATACAGAGTTTATTAACTTTCTGAGGTTTCTCTCATAGATTTTTAACTCTGTGTAGTTCCCAGAAGATATGCAACCAGTCATTTCTGGCCCTAATCCAGCACCTTTAGCATTAATCTAATATGTTTGGTTTCAACTTTTGGAAATAAACTATGGTATAAACGTACTGATGTAGGTGATACTTTGTGAAAATCCTGAATCTGCACGACTTTGTTGTATATGTAGGCATGAGATGTACCCTGTCTAGTTATCTGTACATATAACAGTTTAGCTCATTGGTTATGAGTAAATTTGCTTGAGCTGTTGTAAATTCTTCCAAGATCCTATAGGCTTTACACATTCAGCTACCCTTTAATTATCTGCATCTCCCTAACTAAAAAAAAATGGACATTCTACTTTCCTTTCTTCAGTTGAGTAATCCCAGCTGTCCTCGTACTCCCCAGTTGTCTTGCCTCAACCCACAGGGCTTAGACCAAAGGGGCCTCGCCTACAAACAAATTATATCTAATTGTAATTTCAGTCCCATTTAGGAATCCCAGATCTGCCCAGATTTGGTGCCAGTATTGCAGTTTATTATTTGTTCTCCACCAGCATCAAAAGGAATGTTGCTGCTGCTGTCATAATATCTAGATCCTAAAGGAATCAAATCCAGGCAACAGTTCTTAAATACATTATTATATCTGATCCATCTAATGAAACAGTTGCTTGAGCCCAACATTACATCATGTTTCAGTGCTTTGTTACTTTGTGTCTAACAATAACAAAATAAGTTAGGATTGGTAAAGATGCCCATATAGTCAGCTAACATGCCTTTCCATCTTGAAGTACAGGATTAGACCACATGCTGCTAGTAATTTTTTCTATTGTCTGTTAGGGAGGGCTTTGGACTTCAATTACTGCTGCCTCTTTGGTAGGAGCATTTATCCCTTGTACAAGAGGTTTCTTTACTGCCATTATGAAACCAATAAACCACTTCAGCATAATGAGAAAGCTTGTGGTGGCATTCCCATAAATGTCTGCCCAGGTTACACAGTCTGAAGGATACCAAACACTTGCAGGGCATTCGTTTTCTGGTCAAGATGCAACATTTTCTTTTTCTGGAAAAAAGGCTTTTGCAGCTTTTGTGTTATTTTAATGTAAGAAAGTTCACATGATTAGGCATAAGAATCGACCAATCATACACTGAGGTACTTCAGTTTATTAGAGCGTTCAAAGAACCCATCTTCAGAGATTAGTGCACCTTGAAGTTCAACATTTGGCGCTAAAGCTTCCATCTTCAAAGTCTTAATTTAATAGGTGGAAATAGAATGCCAACAAATCGTGGAAGATCAGGTACAGGGTCGACAAAATTAGGGGTGTGTTGTCTACAAGCAAAGATGTATTTAAGATTTTTAGTTCCCCAGTGATAACCTTTGGTTTAAGAAAGCGTAATTGAAAACACTAGGGGCTCAGTGCAAAAAGGGATGGGGAATGTGGATATCCTTGCCTTGTGGTTCTAGTTAAGGGGAATGGCCAAGAATAAGGCAGATATTTTTACCCATGTACCTGAACTCTCACAAATTTTCTTAAGTAGCGAAGCAGACATCTGGAAATCCCATTCTGTCCAGTATTTCAAATAAATAGTTCTATCTGGCCCTGGCCAGTGCCTTCTTGGCATCTGAATTTTGAATCAAGAGGATTTTTAGACAACTGAGCAATTTCAAACGTTAATATTATTGTGCATCTACACCTGCAAAACGAGATTGATCATAAAGAATCAAATAGGCATTGTCTCAGCTAATAAGGTTTATTTTATTTATTTATTTTACATTTGTTAACCGGGAGTGCCTGACTGAGCCAAAAAGGCCCTTTTTCAGCAGAGGCCCAGGGAGAAAAGCTCCACAAAGAAAATTTACAGACACATTTAGTTATTTAGACATGATCAGTATACATACAAATTACAAGAGACATGTTTTATAGTGGTATGCGGCACATAAACAGTTACAGTGGAGAGAAACAAACAAAAAAATATTAATTTTAAAAATAAAGGTAATTAATAGATTTGTGGTGTACAGCTGAAATTTGGAACATAGGTAGAATACATACATAGTACACAGGTACAGTACATACATTGTAGATTAGCCAGTGTTTGTGAGTAAGACTGAAAACTATTATCAAGTGCTCTAGATTTAGTATGTATATGTTATCCGCTTTCACTAGCCTGGGGAGCAATCATGGCACTGCCAACTCTGCTTGAGATGTTGCCTGATGAGGTCTTTAAAGGAGGCTTTGGATTGTGTGATTTGAATGCTAGTAGGGACAGAGTTCCATTTTTTAGCCACTGAACTACTATATAGTGCATCTCCAAAGCTATTGTAGCTGTTGGTAACTTCTAGTAGTAGTTTGCTTGATGATCTAGGAGGCCTTTTGGCTGAGTGATGTTGTACTAGGTTTTTGAGGGTAGGACACTTATTGGGGAGGTAACAGAATGACAGAGGCAGAGCTGATTGAAGGTTAGGAGGTTGGGCAGTCCAAGCCAGTGGAGTTGTCTCAAAGCAGTACAGTGATGAGTTCTATAGGAGCAATTTGCAGCAAAGCGGGCAGTTCTGTTATAGCAGGCTTCCATTTTGCTTAGTTCAGTTTTGTTGAGATTAGTCAGAATGGGAGATGCATAGAGTAGGGTGGATAGAAGTTGGGAGTGAGCAATGGCTGATCTTGTGTTGTTTGTAAGAAATGGTTTGATACGGTAGATTGGCATGTACTTTTTTAATAGTTAAGTTGAGATGACTATCAAATTTTAGGTGGGAGTCTATGGTTATTCCCAATAGCTTAGCCTGTGCCACTGGAGCAATTGGAGTAGCATTTGTGGAGTAGATAGTGAATTGACTGTTAGTGTTTTTAGTTAGAACTGGTTATAATCATAAGCTGAGATGTTAAGTTGTCAATCTCGCCTTCATTCTTGCTGGATGGGTTCGGAGCCGATCCTCGCCTCCGACTCTGCCAATACTAAAGCTCGGCTGGCTCGAGGCTCCCCTATATCCCACAATGCTAGGCGGTAACTACTCAGATCTCATTTGCCGCTTAGCTGCGAGGTGCTTTCTTCTACCGGCTATGGCAGGTTAGTGAGTTTTTTCTAGTTAAAAACTTCTAATATCTACCCCTATCCTTTTTATTTTAGTTAAGTTTATAGTACAGGGTATCCTTTTAGTTTAAATCGGGTTTCCCTCATTTTTATTCCCTTTTTATCCCTTTTTAAGTTCTAGGCCTTTGGCCCACTCCCCTTTTTCCCTTTGTCATTCAGAGTGATTGGGGTTTTCTTTTTAGTTAAAGGGTGTGTCTGTGTGTTGTGTCTGTGTCTTTTGGTATACAGTCTCCTTTTCTGGGATGTCTAAAGACTCCAAGGTCTCAGGCTTCAAGAGGTGTGACTCGTGCTGTCAGAAAATGTCTCTGACAGACGGCCACACTTCTTGTGTCTATTGCCTGGGACGTTTGCACCTGCAGGACTCCTGTGCTGTTTGCCATGCATTCAGCCCAAGAGTCTTGCAGGAACGAAAAAATAAACTTATTCTTCAAGGCTTATTAAAGCCTGAAGGCCCCTCGACCCAGTCTGCATCGGGGAAGCCTTCAAAGACTTCCAGGCCATCGGATCCAGCTTCAGAGCCGTCTGCTGGAAGCATTAAGGCTGCTTCGACATCGGCTCCGGCTGGAGTTGATGTTTCGAAGTCTCAAACCGTTACCTCGGCTCCGGCTGGAGCCGAGGTTGCTAAGACTCAGTCGGCTCTGATAGTTTTATCGGAGCCACCTTCTAAGAAGAGGTCGAGGTCCCCTTCCATCGGCTCCATCCACTCAGCCCCGGGATCCCCTCTTCTGTCGGAGCGGAGCCATAGGTCCCATTCCTCTCGGTCCTCCAGGCTGTCCGACCATGACTAACAAAGGGTGGTGAGTAGACTTCTCAAGTCCGAGGCACTGGCCCAAATGCTGCATAGCCCTACTCAGTAGTCAGCGGCTATTCCCATCCCTGCTTCTCTTCCTCCTCTGACTCCTTTGAGTTCAGAGCCGGGGCTTGTCGGAGCCGTGGCTGTCGGTGCGTTGGAGCCGATACCCTCCCTTTTGGCTCCGTCGTCTGCTCCGATTTCCACTTTGGAAGGATTTCAGCGCCGGGCTTCCCTCATCGGCTCCGAGGGGGCGAGTGGCATCAGACCCTTGTCCGACCCTGTTCTCCCTCTCAGAGCATCGGCGCTGGTGAGTTTGGCTCCGACATCGGCCTCGGAGCCATCCCTGTCGGTGCCGGGGGGGTCCTTGTCTCCTCGGAGTGGGGACCTTCGGCCTTGGCTGATCGGGGCGCCTTCGAGGTCATGCGGAGCGTGCTAGACCCCGTGTCTACCCCACGGTCGGCTTCATCAACTCCTCCCTCTTCAGTGCCTGCGGTGGTTTCTACCCACCCCCTCGTACCAGACCGTAGAGAGCCAGCCCCTCAGGTTTCCCCATTGGGAATATCCTCTTCTTCTGAGGCTTCTCCTGATCCGGTAGGGGAACCCCTTCGGAAGAGACAGTGCAAGAGGAAGCACATTGACTCCCCTGAGTCTATCACCTCCGACACCGACTTGGAGGAATCTGAAGTTTCCCCTTGGTCCCCCTCTGAGGATGTCTCTTTTGCTGACATCCTTGAAATCCTTAAACAGAGGGGGAACTGGCCCACCCTTAACCCTTTAGAGGACGAGTCGGTCTACCTTGAGGCGTTTGGCTCCCGCTCTTCCACCTCCTGGGTGTCTCCTCCCTTTGACCCCCTCATGGAAGTGGTGGCAAGGAAGGCTTGGACGGCCCCTGATTCGGTGGAACCTACCCCAAGGAGGCCGTCAAAATTTATTACTGCCCCGACAGAGAAACAGTTCGTATCCAAAGGTGTCTCTGTTGATGCCATGGTGGTGGCTGCAGCCACTAAGAAGGAATTAGCCGATCCTTCGGTACCTGTCCATCCTTTTAATAAGGAGTCCAGGACCATGGACAGGTACGGTAAGTGGATGTTTTCCTCAGCGACCTTTGCCATGTGGTCGCTGAACTACTTGTGTCACTTCACCCGTCTCCAGAGGGATTTACTCAAGGATATGGGTGATGCTATGCAGGATCCAACAGCTGAGGGATTCCAAGACAAAATGAACTCCCAGTTGGCAACCCTGAATTCGATTGTCAACTCCTCCATGCGGCTTATCTCATATGCGGCTGATGGGGCGAGTAGGGCCGCAGGCACAGGTGTAGCTTTACGACGCCAGGTCTGGATGCGGCTTTGCAATTTTGCAGACCCTTTCAAGGCGTCCTTCACCAATTCCTCCTTTGATGGCTCAATGTTGTTTGGACCTCAGGTGAAGGATACATTGACTAGGTGCGAGCAGGAAGGTAAGACTCTCTCTGCCGTGGGAGTCCGTTTTTTCTACCCCTTCCAGATCTTATCCCAAAGGTCAGGGGGGGGGGATGTGGTTCCGCAAACCACAAGGAGTCTCATCTGACGCACAAAGTCAATTCCCCTCTAGAGGTAGAGGGGGGAGCAACAATAGACGCCGCCCTAGGGGCAGAGGTGGTCCGCAAAACCAGGGTAGCAGAGAGACTTTCTCTGATAAACCCATTCAGTATCCCTGAGGAGCTGCCCGGCTGTCCACCTTCGGAGGCAGTCGGGGGAAGATTATCACTGTACCCAAAAGCCTGGCTTTCCCTCACTCAAGACAAATGGGTACAGTCGATCATATCCGAGGGTTACAAAATCCCCTTTATTCACATCCCTTCCAGACGTTCCACCCAGTCTAAGGGAACAAGCAGCGTTAGAAATATCAAAGCTGCTGTCAAAAAGAGCTATCCAGCCAGTCCTAGCAGACCAGCAAGGATCCGGAATCTACTCCAAATTCTTTTTGTTACCAAAAAAAACAGGGGACTGGAGACCAATTCTGGATCTCAGCAAGCTAAACAAGTATGTGAAGAAAACAAAATTCCGGATGGTCACACTATAGTCCATTCTACCCTTCTTGGGTCAGGACAATTGTATGTGCTCGATAGACCTTCAGGATGCGTACTACCATATCAAAATGCACAGACGCTCCAGGAGGATTCTCCACTTCAGGCTGGGAGCCAGTCACTACCAGTTCAGAGCCCTGCCCTTTGGTCTCACTACAGCCCCCCGAGTGTTCACCAAATGTATGGCAGTGGTCGCGGCTCACTTGAGACGTCAAGGATTCCAGGTGTTTCCGTATTTGGACGACTGGCTCCTTACCGCCACCACCAGGCATCAACTTCTTCTATCCAGAGACTTCACCATTCAAACTTGCCAAGCTCTAGGCATTTCAGTAAATTTCGAAAAATCTGCCTTGTCACCTTGTCAATCTATTACCTTTATAGGCGCCACCTTAGACAGAGTTCATCTTTCTGCCAGACTGACAGAGCAAAGAGTATCAGATATCCGCAAACATGTTTACCTCCTGCTTCAATGCAACAAGATCAAAGCCATGGTAGTCTTGAAGGTATTAGGACTCATGGCAGCTACCATTACACTCCTCCCCTTAGCTCGTTTTCACATGCGGATCCTCCAGTGGATGCTGTTTTCCCAATGGTCCTTCCAACAGCTCCCGATGTCTCACATCATTCTGCTAACCCAATCATGCAAGAATCACCTGTCTTGGTGGATGACATCACCTCAAGTTCTTCAGGGAAGACCCTTCATCCCCCCCCTCAATTGCCACGGTGACAACGGGCACCTCCCTGATCGGGTGGGGGTGGGGCATTATCAGGGCAGGACAGTCCAGGGCACGTGGCAATCTTTCGAGTGCCACTTGCACATAAATGTCTTAGAGATGAGAGCAGTGCTTTTAGCATTGCAAGCTCTTCAGGACTCCCTTCCCACAGGGACTATTGCAATTCAGACGGACAACATGTCCGTAGTGTGGTACATCAACAAACAGGGCGGAACCAAGTCTTATCCCTTATGTCGAGAGGCACTCAGACTTTGGCAGTGGGCGATTTCTTCTCAGCGGTTTCTGATAGCAACGCATATTCCCGGGAAGTCCAACGTGATTGCGGACAAGTTGAGCAGAGCTATTCTCATGCCTCACGAGTGGTCTCTAAAAAAATCAGTGCTGGAAGAAATCTTTCGAAGATGGGGCCGGCCTTGCTGCGATCTTTTTGCTACTCCCCAAAACAGCAAGTGTCACGATTTCTTCACCCTCTTCCCTCTACCAGGCCAACCCACCAGAGACGCTCTAGTCCACGATTGGCCCTGGGGACTTCTGTATGCTTTCCCCCCTTTTCCACTGATCTGTCTATTAATTCAGAAAGCTATCGCCTCGAGAGTCACTATGATCCTCATTGCCCCTTACTGGCCTCGACAGATATGGTTTATGTTCCTGCATCATTACCTCTTGGAGCAGCCTTGGCATCTGGGCCCAGTGCCAGATCTTTTGACCCACCAGTCGGGCCAGCTGCACCACTCCCTCCAATCTCTCAACCTCACGGCGTGGTTTCTTCAATTCCTACCCTAGCCAGGCTTCCCTTAATTTCTCATTCGGTCCGTAATATCCTGATAGCCTCTCACAAGTCTTCTACCAGAAGGAGTTACAATAGTAAATGGAAACGTTTTTCCTTCTGGGCAGCATCAAAAAATATAGACCCCTTCACTGCACCTATCCAGTCTATCCTAGACTTCCTGGCAGAGCTCTTTCATTTAGGCTCTTCCTCATCTACCATTAGAGTACAACTAGCTGCTATATCTAACTTTCATGTAGGTGTCTCGGACTCCAGTATCATGTCCCATAAACTCTGCACAGCCTTTCTAAGAGGTGTCTTTTTGCTCAAGCCCCCAATCAAAGATCCCCCAATCAAAGATCCCCCACCTCAGTGGGACTTGAATTTGGTCCTAGCGTCCTTGATTCTCCCCCCCTTCGAACCTGCGGCTTTATGCCCTCTTAAGTTGCTCTCATGGAAAACACTTTTTCTAGTAGCCATAACATCAGCTAGAAGGGTATCTGAACTTCACGCTCTTTGCAGTCATCCTCCTTACTTAGTTTTCCATAAAGACAGGGTGTCCCTCCGGACTAATCCGTCCTTCTTGCCTAAGGTTTCCTCTGAGGCAAATCTAAACCAGACTATCGATCTCCTTGTCTTCTTCCCTGATTATTCCAACAGGTTGGAACAAAAGTTACATTTTCTAGATGTTCATCGCCAACTTCGATATTATTTAGACAGGACTAAACAGTTCAGGAAATCTGACCAGCTCTTCCTGTCTTATGCGGAAGGGAAATTGGGCCTTCCAGTTTCTAAAGTGTCCCTTTCAAGATGGCTTACCTCTGTAATTACCTTCATCTATGAAATCAGACATCAAAAACTGCCTTCAAGACCTAGAGCTCATTCAACCAGGGCATTAGCTACATCTGTAGCTTTTAAGGACAGGCTACCAATAGATTCCATTTGTGCAGCAGCCACTTGGGCTTCTCCTCATACCTTTATCTCGCATTACAAATTGGATATGGCCTCCAGAAACCGTGCCAACTTTGGTTCCACTGTTCTCAAGAGTCTGTTCCGATAAGCCACCCGGGGTAAGGTGCTAGGGACGCAGTCCCATCCAGCAAGAATGAAGGCGAGATTGACAACTTAACATTGAGAAGTTATGTACCTATCATAACGTTCCATGTTAGTTGTCTTCTTCTCGCCTTCTTTCTTGCGTCCCACCCTCCATCCCCCTAGCCTGGACAGACCGATAGGAATTTTTGGGATCTTCCTTTGGGACTTCCTTCCCACATGTTCTACCACCTCTATTCTCCCTTTTATGTTTGTGGTAGCTTACATACAGGTTTATATAGAGGTGGGTTCTTTTTCTCTCTTCTCCATTCTATGGAGACTAGAACTGCTTGGTTTTAGCTATCAAACGAGATCTGAGTAGTTACCACCTAGCATTGTGGGATATAGGGGAGCCTCGAGATGGTGGAATTAGCTCTCGAGCTTTAGTATTGGCCGAGTCCCATCCAGCAAGAAAGAAGGCGAGAAGAAGACAACTAACATGGAAAGTTATGGTAGGTACATAACTTCTCATTTTCTTTGGATTGAGGATAAGTTGGGCTTTGGTAAGGTAGTTTTCAACGTCAGAAAATGCTAGTTGAGTTGTTTGCAGGAGGGTGGGAATGTTTTGTGCAGCACAGATGAAGGTAGTGTCATCTACATACTGAATTATAGATGCATGCTGTGTGGAGGTATGGAGGTCATTTGTGAAGACTGTGAATAGTAGTGGTCCTAAGATAGAACCCTGTGGGACTCCTATAATTATGGGCAGCTGAGGAGGGAGAGAATTTTCCCATTTCACAGCTTGGTACCTGTCAGTTAAGTAGCTTTGGAACCAGGTAAGTATGGAATTTGATAGATGATATTGCTTTAGTTTGTTTAACAGGATTTGGTGTGAAACTGTGTCAAATGCTTTGGACATATCCAAAAAAAGAGTTGACACTTGTAGGCCTTCATTTATGAGACGGTTTACTGTGTCTTTGAAGCAGAGGAGGGCTGTAGTGGTACTATGGGCAGGTCTGAAACCATGTTGAGTAGGTGACAGGATGTTGCTGTCTAGGAGATAGTTTAGCATCTGGGTATGGATGCATTTTTCTAGGATTTTGGCCAGGGGGGAGAGTAAAGCAATGGGTCTGTAGTTATGAAGTTCAGTGGAGGTCCCGCCTTTATGTATGGGTGTAACATAGGATATTTTCCAGAGTTTGGGCACATAGTTTTCAACAATTGATCTGTTTATGAGAGTGGAGACAGGGATAGCAATAGCATCTGCTGTGAGTTTCAAGAAATAGCTGGAGAGTATGTCGGCTGCTGTTGATGTGTTTTTTAGTTTGGAGAGCATGCTTTTGATTGAAGTGGTGGAAACTGTTTTAGGGTAAAGCTTGTATTAGTGTTATTTGTGTTGGGGGGGGGGGTAGTGAGGAAGGAACTGTCCTGTGATACTAAGGATATAATTGTGTTTCGATGGGAACTTTAGTGTCAGGGGTGGTTGGTTTGGGGGTAGCCTTCTGGGTGTTTTTTAATAGCTGGTTTACATTTTTCCAAAATTTTTGCAGGTTGTGTTGGTATTTAGTTTGGTGTGTTGTGTTGGTATTAAGGTGATAAATACCTTATAGTCATGATTTAGTACAGAAATCTGTCTGCATAAAGATGACAGTTCATAGATCTTATGTTGCTTCAGAATGACCAGTAATAATAGCTTATTTCAAACTAAGCAGAATCATTATTTTACGACTTTGTTCATCATTCCACTCCAAGAATATAATGGGTGATCACTGCCCAGCTTGCAGATGCCTGCATGGATTCCATTATACCCAGAGATTTATTATTAGCTTGGCCCCTCCATACCCCTTTTAACTCTTCTCATGTTATTGATTTCATTAACTGTTTGGCATGGTTGATGGATAGCCTAGGAAAACAAATCTGATCTTGGAAGACCCCAGTCTGCTTCTCACCGTTTAAGTCGCTTGACTCTGATAATCTTTGACTTCTAAGTCTGAGCATTTCTTTGGAATGCCTCAGTAGGCTTTTTGCACCTAAAAGCAGAAGCCATCCTTTTGACTTTTTGATATCTTAAGTTGAGAGCAAGGTCTCTTAGGGATTTGGGGACTCAGTGATGTATACTGTCCTGTTCTTCGAGGAGATGTTTTGTGTTTGATATAGTGTTGCATGTATGATGTATTACTTGGTCTTTGTTTAATGGCTTAGGTAATGGTTGAGAAGGGTCTATGGACTAGTTTACTCACCCAGTTAACAAATATCAAAAAATGAATAAACTAGTATAAATTAGTTTGGTAGTTTTGTGTTATATTGTGACTTCAAAGTATACTAAACCTATGTGGAGTTAAGTTTCTGGGATAACAGACTACAGTGGTAAGAAAATATCAAAATATCAGTTGCTTAAGTAAGGATCTTAGATGTAAGGTGACATTTTGTTTGATGGGAAATCAGATTGCTTTTAAGTTAATGTTTAGATATTCTTGAGTGCTGGATAATTAAGTAAAGCATTATATGGTTGAGAGTAATTTGTGAATTGTTCTTTGGCAAACATAACATAAATAATGTATACCCTTCCTGTAGGCGATGAACATATTCATCCTATTAACCATGCAAACTTTTAGAGAGAAAATATATGTTGTCTATAATGTATGTGTGACTTCTCTGGGTTTTGTTTTATTAGGATGTCACATGGTGACTGAATTATAAAGCTGAATCCAACCAAATACCAAGATATTTAGACGGAGTCTCATTTATAGCAGAATTCCATGCATATTTGTGGGGCTGTCAAGGTTGAGTACATTCCTGATTTTTATGGAATTTTAAATGGCATAACTCTGATTTTGGAGGATTTGTTTCTTAAGGAACTGTTTGGAAAAAACAGTTATCGAGGTTGTGAAATCAAGCTAAAACTGGCTTTGAATTATTTGGAGGTGAGGTGAATTTTTAGTTATCACAAGATAAAGGTGAGATGAACAGACAGAGGGAAAGATAATTTCAGCTGTAGGTTCTGTTTGTGAGCTAACAGTTGAACCTGTTGCGTGTAGCTTTAGAGAAGCTTGAGTTAATTTGCTGCAAGAGAAGGGGTGAGCTACTCTAAAAGGCTTTAAAGATCAAAAGAAAGCAATTTCGTAAAGTGGCAGCAGTCTGTATTTTTAAACCATTTTATTCATTTATAAGAAGAGGTCTTGGAGAAGGGTCAGAAGGAAAGAGGTTGCTCGTAGGAATGAAGGGAAGAAAGGCTACAGCTGAGCACTGGGCATTTTTTACATGCTGAATGTCCCATTTATCTAAACAGCAAGTCAAGATAGGTTAAAGCTTGACAGGGATCTGGATGCAATTTGGGAAGGGGAAGAGAAGGAAAAGAAAGAGCTCAGAAAATGAAAGATATTACATTAAAATGAGAGCATATACAGCAGAACATATCATATGTAATTATGCCTTATAATGTGTTAACTTCAAAACATTATTGATATTGTTAATTCTGCTGCAAAAGAAGGAAGGCAAAACCAGATACAGGATAATTAGCTAATTATAATGAGTGTAGCATAGAACAGGCTTCAAGGCATAGCCTCTAGCTCCAGAAATGTATCATATCTGAATCCAGTGCAGTATTCTGGACTAAGTTCCCGCAGGCCCCAAATATGTAACTATGGAGAGTAGCAGGAATGACTACTTTATTTCTGATGGCCATATTTGCATCATTGGCTGAAGTGGATACTTCCATTTGAATTGTATATCTTTCCTTAATGTTGTAAGGTATTTGAAGAGAAACCAAGACTGGCTTGAGCGCAATGGGGTGGCTGGGGCTATAACTGCCAGCAGAATCAATTAACCTGTTTATAACTACAGAGTTGGGGTGAAGCACTTCATATTTTCTACAAGTTCTGGCAGAAGTGATGCAGCTAAGAGAAACAGAGGCTTCTGAAGCAGGCATCGATTAGCATAATGGTTAAGGTGTTTACCTTATAGATGCATGGTGCAGGGTTTGAGTCTCATGTGGGATAATTGGCTAGGCTTAAAATGGCCCACAAGGGCAGTTAGCCTAGTACTGATCTATGAATCTGTTATTTCAAAACTGAAAAACTGTATTCCCTTTTCCTCTTTATTACTGCTTGAGCAGCACCAGTAAACATCAAAGGAGGTTTGAAAAGGTTAAGCAGGCATGCTGGGGTATAGAAGAAACAGTGAAGTATTTTCCCTATTAAAAGACGTTAGGTATGGAAATAATTTGCCCAAGGGGAGAGAGTGACTAGCTTCTTTGTCTTCTCTGATAACAAATCCCTCTATCACTCCCTCTCAGCTTTGCCAACTGTACTCGACAAGTATGCTGTGGGAATTTTGGGAGAACTTGGTAATTCAGGGTTTATTTATCATTCAGAAAGATTTTTTTGTGCTAGATGATGCATCTGCAAGTACTGCCAGTATTCAAATATTGGGAGAAAGAATCCTGCAGAAGGTCATATGTGACTGATCCTAATTTCCCTGCAATGTGTTTCCAGAACTTTAATCTTTTATTAAGCCACATTTTGAAACTGAACTATCAGTCCAACAGTAAAAATGTTTAGATTTTAAGACAGGAAGTAGAAACACTTTAGACATAAACTGAAGAGGTTGGCACAACACTCACATATTCACCATCAGGTTTACCTTTAGGTATTTAACAGTGAAAGGCCAGCAAAGAAGGATCCTAGCAGATGGCAGTCCGACTTATGTCTGGGGTTTGAACATGGAGCATGACACCCCTAATTTCTCTGTTTTTACTGTGCTTTATACTGGTTTGATGCCAGCTGCGAGATAAACTTTAGCATTGAGACCTTCACATATGTATACAGTTCAGAGAGATGAAGAGCACATCTTGATATTTGTTTAGGTCACCTTTGGTTTCTTATCTGCCCTTATGAAGGATAGAATATTTTATGCCAGATTAAATCAAATTTTATTTTGGATGGAACTTCTAAATAGATTATATGTAATATCAGTTTTGGGAGAAATAATATTTTAAGAGTAAACAAGAAAGATTGTAAAGACACATCAAGTAGCCATCAGTGTTGGAGGATGTTATTTAATTTGATGATTAGTGTTAAATTTGTGAAGATGTAATTTCTACCCCAAAGAAAAAGCTTTTCACTTGCCATTGAAAGGAGACATTGATTTGATCACCAAGAAAGGTGTATTGTTGATGATGCACACAGTTTTTGACATGTAGTCTTAGAGAATTGTGCTAGAATATCTTCAGAGATGCAGGGGAGATAATGCCCGGGATTCCAAGGAATAGCTAAATGTCACCCACATACTGGATTAATTTATATTGAAATGGGCCCAAAGAAGTGCCTGGTGTTTTCCATGAAGAAGTGATAGCAGCAGCTTTGCTACCTTTGTCAAGAGGATGTTACTGCTCACTGAGTTATTGAGTTTGACTACTGTTGCTGAGCCCTGATACAGCACTCCTTTTTTAAAATGTTTTTTATTTGGTTTTAAAACAGTAAATAAACAAATTAATTATAAAACAAACAACTATTTAATAGACCTACAGCTGATCAATACATCAAAGTTGTACATCAACAACATTTAATATTTTTAAGCAAGTCTTTAAGTTTAAGCAAATTTTTATATTAATGTGTAATATTAGAAGTTCTCATCTTTATAGTATGCAGTTCACAGCTGCAAACAATTTTTGCCATACTAATAAATTCAACACTAGAAAGGATAACTTTAGTTTTCCAATTTTTAGTAATTACTTTTCTGTTATAGAAGGAATAGATCAAAGAAGAGACACTTGGGTTTTTGGAATTATCCCAGGAATCAGTTTAGAAATCTTACATCTATCTGACCATAGAGCTTGAATAAAGTTAATAATTTCTTTCAAAAAAGGGGGAGAGGATTTCACATTCATATACCATCTGCATCCAATCAGCTATTATTTCAGAATCACATCTCCAGCATTTAATTCTCTAGTTGTAATTTTGTTAGAAGTGGCAAAAACTCTGTGTAAATATTTCCATGTGAAAATTTTCCAGTATAATGAAGATGTAGTTTCATCTGTACATTTTAATATTAATTTCTTGTATTCTTTAGAGAAGTCTTCATTATTAATTTCTGAGGAGTAGTTCCGATAGAAATTGTCTAAATATGTCAAATCTAACTGAAGAATTTTATAAATTTGTGACAGATATGATTTATTTTTCATTGCATTATTATTGATATTTATTAAAAATCCCAGTAATTTGGGGAGCAATTTCTTTTCTAAGTTAAATATCTTATTTACCTCTGTGTTCACAAAGTCTATAAATATTTGTGAAATTAACCAGTTCTCAGAATCTTGATTGTATTTGGACCTTAAATCTTCAACAGCATATATGTATGTGTGTGTGTGTGTGTGTGTGTGTGTGTGTGTGTGTGTGTGTGTGTGTGTGTGTGTGTGTGTGTGTGTGTATATCTATCTATCTATATATATATATATATATATATATATATATCAGTACCATTTAAGAATTGGTGCCAATAAATTAAATTACTTTGTTGTTTCAGTACTAGCATTTTGTTGAAGTTATAAGAAATACAGCTGTCTTAGTGGGTCTGTGAACCTGCTTGATATTCTGCAACATTGAAGATGTAGGAAAATATCCCATACAACAAGACTTGAGTGCATTTTCCATATTAGGGATTTGCACTAGTAAGGGCATCATTTTTGCCATCAGGAATGTATGAAATATATTTTTTACTGTGCTGCTTAATGTAATGAAACAACATTAGACATGATCAAATTGGTAGAATTCCTAATTTCTTCAACCATATCCTCATATATATAGTATTGATTAGGAAAACTGACTAGTAAGATGAACAGTTGAAAACAGATTTCCCTAGTTTCTGTCTTAAAAGTAGCACTGATTTTGGAAGTTGCCTCTGAGATGGCTGCTGTTCAGGGATTATTTTTGGAATTCTTCATTTAAGGTTTGTATTCGGGCTCTTTTTCTTATTGTTACTGAAGTTTGTTTTTATTTCAAATTATTGTTACTTTAAAGTTGATTAGTTGGCTAGGCCAGTTAACAAAGATTTCTTTTCCATTCTCTGACTGTAAAAGTATTAAATCTCTCTGATTTTTAGGAGTAGCTGAGAAGTAGATTTTTTTAATAGAGCAGAACAAGTTTTCATCTTTGGGACACACACTGCTTGGAAACTGCAGCTGTTGTGCAATTGTTTTGGGATTCTTCATTTAAGGTTTATATACTTGCATTGTTTTTTTATGCATTTTGCTTTTATTTTATTGCATTTTTTATTTTACTTTAATATTGCTTATTTTCTTGGAGTTTAAAATTCTTGGTTAGGGCCAGAAAGCAAACAATTATTTTCTAGTCTCTGACTGCAGAGTGATTAAATCTAGTTGTTCTGTGGGAGGAGCTGAGTAGATTTTTTTTTATTTCAGTCAAGGAGAACAAGAAGAGATTTCACCTTTGTGAGCTACCACTACTCTGAGACTATGCTGTTGTGTGACTGTTTTGGAATTGTTCATTTAAGGTTTGAAACATACTTGTTGGGTCAGATTCATTAACACCTACACTGTGTACACAGTGTGTATGCAAGAACAATTCTACCACATTTTTTGTGCTTTCTAGTCACTTTAGAAAGATTACAGTAAGTGTACAAGTAGTCTACACTTACTGTAATCTTTCTAAAGTGACTGACCTTGTCGATATTTAAATCTACAAGAAAATCAGTAAGAAGATTAAAATTAGGAGGAGAAAGATGTGAGTTATGCCTGCATTGTTTTTTCACTCAGAATGGTATACATTTAGTGTAGGCTTTATTGAATCCTGGGGTGTACTTATTCCTTTTCTTTTATTTTTTTGCAGTTTGTTTTATTTTAATTTTTAGTTTTTCATTAAAGTTTGTTTCTCTGAATTTTAAAAGTTTTTGGTTAAGGCTAGTTAGTATTTTTTTTCAATGTCTAATTGCAAAGGGGTTAAATCCCACTGATATGTAGGAGGAGTTAAGTATCTTTATTTAATAGGTTCATATGTGATGACTAGGCTTATGACCCAGTGGACCTTTTTAAAGCCTAGCCATGCTTCTCAAATTTATCTTGGCAAGTTTAGGATATTTTAAGGGGTGTATGTAAGGATTAGCAATTGTGATCAGACATTTACAAACTGCCTCTGTCTAATAGAGACAAGGTGCCAAACCAGGGGTAAGTTTTCAATTTCCCATCCCCTGGTCCTGTAAGATAAGCAGAACAGAAATCATTTTCATCTTTGGGATACCACTATTGTAAGACTGTTATTGTATGACTGTCTTGAATTTTTCTCACACACCTACCTCTTCTCTTCTGTTTTTAAATTTAGTAGCTCTTGATATATCTATCCCTACTATAAATTTGACTTTGACATCTTATCAGCTCATAATACTGAGTACATGAAGATCAAACTGGGGAGGCTCTCCCCTTAAACTGTTGAAGCTTGAGTCAGCCTTTTTCATATATTCCCTCCCACTCAGTGTACACTGCCATACCTAGAGTATTAGATCCTTTTTAATATCTAATACTTATTTATTTATTTCATTGTGTTTGTTTTCTGGGGTAAAGCACCAATCTCCATGGACCTTTTTCAGACTTAGCCCAGGAGTGGTGTCTGGTTAAGTGACTTGCTGAGAGTCACGCATTTACGCAGTGGAGGCTGAGGGACTCAAACCTTGCACCACTGAACCACAGGAAACAGTTCTTTAACAGATCCTTAATCCTCTAAGTCTAAGTCAACTGCCAGTTTAAAATTCAGAAACTTTGGGACACAACTACTGATCACTGGGGAGCCTTCTCACCACTTCTCAGGGATCAGTTTGGGATTATTGCTTTTCTTTTGCTCCTGGAGAGTGAAGGAAAATAGGGACAGCTTCCTAGAGAAACTGCTAATTACTGACTGATCTGAAAACTGCTTCTTAGAGCAAGTTTGGGATTTGTGCAGCTGCTTTGCTCATGGTGAAAGAAGAAGCAAGAGGAACATTGATTCCTGACAGTCTGTGATTGGGCACCATTTGTTGGACTTCCCTGATTATTGTTATGGTTGTCATTTTGGTAGACACCTCTTAGCTCTTTATTTCGGACTATTGTGCAATTTGGCTATATTTTCTGCTCAGATGCTGTACACACTGTCCAGAGCATCAACCAGAGTACAAGACTACAAGTATACTGACCCCTACTATATCTGGGGCAAAACTAATATTCAGCAACCAAATTGGAAAGGGACATTGATTCCTAGCTGCATCTAACTAGAGAGAGACTAGACCAGTATTAGTATCCAGTAGGTGAATCACCACTATTTCACATTGTTAGTAAACTTGCTTCTTTCTTTTCATTAAGTGCTGCTGTCATTTAACCTAACCTCAGAGCATCACCTAAATACTTCATCCATAAATTTTCAGAGTCTGCTATAGTATTCACTCTAATCCCTTAGTGCAGTACTACGATCAGCTCTAGTCCTCCATTCTCTGGTGACCTGGCTCAACAGTCTGCTGTAACCCCACCTTTGACCATTCTGAACAAATTAGACAGTGTGGCTGCTGCTGTTTGCTTACCAACTATTTACTGCTCTTACCAATTGATAATGACACCTGCAATACATATAAATATTTAAGAAACATAGAGGCAACCCTCTCATATTAGCTCAAAGTGTGTAAGCATCATACTTCTACAAACACCAGTCTCCACAGACATCTAGGCCCATAACTTATACTGAAGATGTAAAGAAAAATCTGCTAGTCTATTAGAATGCACTCTAAACAATCCCAGCTTTCAGCACACAAGACAGCACCTACTCCTTCTCCAGTCACACATGCTGCAAATACACACAGCTCACTTGATAGTCACCAAGAATGCAGACCTAAATCCATAAGACTTAAAAAGTCTGCTTCCACGTGGGAAAACATTTAGTTGCAGGTAACTCTAGTGAGTCATACAGGCTCCATCCTCACCAGACTGGACAAGAGCAGGGTGACTGTGAGCTTCTTGTCCAATACCATGAGCTATGATGTTATAAGTTCCCTAAGGTCCCTTAAACAGACAGCTATGATTATGGCCTATTGATTGCCCATGTGGGAGGGAATGACCTGAGATACTCCACTAAGAGGGATATGCAGAGACATAGCAGAACTTACTATATATGTGTTAGAGACTAGAAAAACATTGAGTAGTATCTTAGTTTTACCAAGAGTGATGCCTAGCTGCCAAAACAAGATACTTGGCTTTGAGTGATGAGATATTCTTGGCTTCAGCTTCAACGTTTGTCTGATGATGTCAAGGCTAAGTTGATGGGTGCCTCTCTTGATAATGAAGACTTGTTTGGTGAAGTTACTGTTGATTTAAGTCCTTTCTGGATAAGGAGAAGGCTTTGCAGGAACTCAAATATGTGTTTGTTTCTCCTGTTCCTAAATTTCAGAGAAACTACCCCAATAAACCAGACTTTGTTCGCAGGCAATCTCGCCCTCCTCGTAAATGGAAAAAGGGTGGCAAATGGGCTCCTCCTGCTAAAGCTACTCAGATTTCAGGGACTCAGAAGTCTTCCTTTCCAAATAAGCCAGGTGCTGTCTGACTATCCTATTCTTCCCAGCCACTTCCCTCTTTCTCTTCACATCTCTGTCTCTGACTCTCTCTCTTCCTGTTTGGCTACAGATTACTCAGGATTCATGGGTTCTGTCCATTATTTGCCAGGGGTATTTCATGATGTGGAAATTCCTTCCCCCTTTTATGGGTATTCCTCAGCCTTCTTGGGAATAGCTCTTCTTTTTCCCAGAGGTGCTTCGGGACCTTTTGACTCAAAGTACTATTCAATAGGTGCCTGTGTCCCAAAGGGGGAGGGGTTTTACTCCAGGATGTTTCTAGTACACAGAAAAGAGGGTACTAATTCTAAACCTCTCTCTTCTAAACACTTTTCTGAAGGTGCCTACTTTTCGAATGTTGTCCCTTCAGACTTTGTTCCTTCTTTTGTTTCCTCAGGCTTGTATGGTGTCTCTGGATCTCAGTGTTGCTTATCTCCATATTCCGATCCATCCCCTTTTCAGGAGGTTTTTGCATTTCTCTATTGCTTCCTGGCATTTTTAGTTCTTTGCTTTGCTCTTTGGCCTTTATACTTGACCCAATGGTACTCACCAAATGCCTCGCTCCTGTAATTGCTGTTTGCAGGCTTCAGGGGATCCAAGTATTTCCCTACTTGGATGACCTTCTGTTTCAGGCATCTTCGCCAGAGATCTTGTTGCAAATCTCCATTTTGCCATTTGTCTTCTTCAGAGCCTGGGGTTTATAATAAACTTCAAAGTCGTCTCTGGCTTTTTCTCATGACCATGTTTTTCTGGGTTGCAGAATTCAGACAGTGCCTTTACTGGCATCCCTGGCTCCTCCCAAGGCCTTGACTCTCATCTCCTTCTTTCGAACTCTTCTTCCACTGGCTTCCATTACAGCCATGGAATTTCTGAGAGCTCTGAGTTTCATGGTATCCGCCATCCCTATACTCCCTCTGGCCAAACTTCACATGCAGTTTCAGTGGTTTCTGAAGTCAGTTTGGCTTCAACATGCTCACCCCTTAGAATTTGTAGTTCCTCTTCTGTCTTGTCTCAAAAAGGAAGTCCACTAGTGGATCCAGCTGTTTTCCTTAAACCCAGGACTTCCTTTTCATTCCCCTCTTCTCCCTCAGGAGCTGTTCACAGATGCTTCAGATGTGGTATGGGGAGCAGCTTTTTACTCCCTAAGGGAGCAGAGGGTTTGGTTTCCTCTTCAACAGAAGGATTACATCTGTGCCAAAGAGATGAGAGCCCTTCTGCTGGCTCTTCAGGCTTTTCATACTCTTTTCTCCCCGGACCTCTCAAGGTGTTTACAGACAACACCATCATGATATGATATGTAAACAAACGGGGAGAACAAGATCTTATCTTCTGTGCCGGTTGGCACTCCTGGTATGGGATTTTGTTGTTCAGTATCAAGTGACTCTTCAGGCAGTTTACATTCTTTCATGTCAAAACATTGTGGCAGACACTCGGAGGAGGTCCTTAACTCAAACCCACAAATAGATGCTTCACAGGGATGTGTTTCTGGACATTTACCACCAGTGGGGTACTCCTCAAATTGATCTATTTGCCTCCCCTCTGAACAGACATCTTCTTCCATTTTGTGCCAGAGTTCCATGTCCTCTGATGTGGAAGGTGGATGCATTCTCTTTTTCCCGGAAGGTGATATTTCTTTATGCTTTCCCTCCCCTTCCCCTCATTCCAAAAGTCTTGTTCAAAATTCAACAGGATGCCCCCAAATCCTGTCGGTGACTCCCTCTTGGCTGAGACAGCATTGGTTCCCTGTTCTGCACTTAGTAAAGGGCGTTCATCACTAGTTACCTCACAGAGTGGACCTTCTCACACAGGACACATTTTTTTCTGGCGGCATGCTTAGGGTCCTGTAGGAGGCCAGGAAACCCAGTACTAGAAAAATCCTACTTGTCCAAATGGAAGAGGTTTTCTGTTTGGTGTCTTTCTCATCATCTGGATCCACTTTCTGTGGATGTTCCTTTGGTTCTGTCTTATCTGTGTGAATTACTCAGTGCTGGGTTGGCTTTTTTAAGGCCCACTTATCAGCTATCTCTGCTTGTCTCCCTTTATCTATTCCTTTACCTTCTAGGCTTGAAGCTAAACAAAAAGGAATCCCTCACATTAGGCCTCCTATGAAGCCTGTTCCTCCTCTTTGGGATCTTAATTTTGTTTTGGAGAAATTGACTCAGGCTCCTTTTGAGTCTACAGCTTCAGTTTCATTGCAACATTGGTCTTGGGAGACTGTTCTTTTGTTTGCCCTTATGGCTTGTCCTCCTTTTTTTTTTTTTGGTGTTTCATAAGGACAGGGTGTCCTTTTTTATTTATTTATTTATTTATATTTATTGACATTTGTTAACCGGGTCTGTCCAATTGGGCTTGTGGCCCATTTTCAGTGGAGACCCGAGGAGAAAAGCTCCAGTAATGCATTTTAAAACAAGTACAATTTTAAACAATATTGATATAATAGCCGTTATATCAAAACGATTCACATGTGTTGGGATACATGCATAAAGTTAAAGTTGCATTAAAAAGAAGCTAAGTAACAATTTTACATTGATATAGTTCAGTAGGTCAACAATGAACATTTTTTGTTTGTATAAAATTGTGCAAATGCATAGTAGACACATTGGAGAGAGAGGTGTAATGAGGTACTAAGTATGGTCCTTTTGAGGGTACATAAAGGGAAGGAAGACTAGGTAGGGTCA
This sequence comes from Protopterus annectens, assembly GCF_019279795.1. Lineage (NCBI taxonomy): Eukaryota > Metazoa > Chordata > Ceratodontiformes > Protopteridae > Protopterus > Protopterus annectens. The sequence goes on along the minus strand of NC_056731.1, from coordinate 908,570,297 downwards.
TGGCAAGGGCAGGTTCTGGAATTGAGAAAATAAGCTTTTAGTTCATTTTTAAAGTGTGAGGTGTGGGAGATTGAACGTAAGTCAAGGGGAAGTTTGTTCCAAGCATGGGCAAGGGACTGTTTGTAGAGTAGTTTGCCTACTGACCTTTTTTGTGGTAGATATCAAGTAATTGTTGGTTAGAAGTATGGAGGGTCCAGGATGGGATGTAGATGGAGACTAAGGAAGAAAGAGATGGACAGAAGGAGGGTTTATAAAGAATAGAGTGTAGCATATGAAATTGATAAGATAGCAGAAACTGGGGAAGTTCAAGCCATTGAAGAGAGTTTAAAGAAATGCAGTGGTGTGAGTTGTATGGGGAGTTAGTAATAAATCTGGCTGTTTTATGGTAAGTCTGTTGCAGTTCGTTTAGAGTGGAGGCCTGGATATTGTTAAGAACTGGGGCGGTGTATAAGAGGCAGGGGAGGAGGAGTGCCTGGCCCAGGATAAGTCTAGATTCAGGGGTTAGGAATTTTTGTTCCGATATAGCAGACCTAGTTTCTGGTTTGTTTTTTTTATACATTGGAGTATGTGTAGGTTGAACTTGAGTTTGTCATTGATAATGACCCCTAGGAGTTTTGTGTGGGTGTCAGGTTGGATATTTGTATTGTTAGAAGATGTAATACAAAAGGAGGTTTTGTGATGAGAAAGAGAACGGGGAAGGAAAAGTAGGAGTTTGGTCTTTTTGGGATTTAGGATCAATAGGTTGTGAGAGAGCCATTGTTCAGTGGATAGTAGGGCCTGTTGGGTCAGGGAGTGTAGTTCAGCAATGTTATTTGAGATGGATATAAGTGTAGAGTCGTCGGCATACTGAATAAGGGAGGATTCTTTGCATGAGGTGTAAAGATCATTGGTGAAGATGTTAAACAAAATGGGTCCCAAGATGGTGCCTTGGGGAACACCAGTGGAGATGGGAAGGAAAGGTGAGGAGGATGAGAGCCATTTGACAGATTGTTCCCTGCCAGATAGGTAACTATTAAACCAGGCAAGTGTGGAGGGGGATAGGTAGAGATTTGCGAGTTTGGATAGTAGTAGAGGATGAGAGGCAGTATCGAAGGCTTTGTAGAGATCTAGGAAGAGACAGGAAATGAGTTTATTGTTGTCTAGGGCCTCTGCAATGATATGAGTGAAGGAGAGAAGGGCAGTGGTGGTGCTGTGGTGAGGACGAAATCCATGTTGGGTAGGGGTAAGTAAGTGGTGTGTGAGGAGGTGATTGAGAAGCTGTGAGTGAATACATTCTTCTAATATCTTGGAGAGGAGGGACAGAATGGCAATGGGTCGGTAGTTTGAGGGATCAGTGGAGTTTCCACCTTTATGAAGAGGGATAGTGAAGAAAGATTTCCAAAGGGTGGGGACAGTTGATTCCAGAATAGATCGATTTATTAGTATAGATACAGGATAGGCAATCGAGTCAGCAGCAAGTTTGAGGAATGTAGGAGATAGATTGTCAGTGGAAGGAGTGCAATGTTTTAGCTCGAGTAGTAGAGATTTGATGTAAGTAATGGGAACTGGCTCAAAAGAAAACAAAGTTGTGTTAGTGGGACTTGGAGAGGTGGGTGTCGAAATAAAGTTTGGCTTAGAGGTTACCAGATTTTGGATGGAAGAGATAAAGTGTTTATTCAGGAGGGTAGCTGTTTCCTGAGAGGAAGAGTTAGGGTATGGGGAGGGATTAGAGGGCTTTCCAGGCTAGAGGATGTTGTTGAGAGTTGACCAAAATTTTTGAGGATTGGATTTGTTGTTAAGCTGAGCAAAGCTATAGTATAACATTTTGTCATTAGTTGCATGTTTTTTGCAAGGTTCCTCAGTTGCCTGTATTTTTGAAGAAAAGGTGGTTGTTTAGTTTTAGTCCAGGTTTTCCAAGCATGATCTCTTTGTTTCATAAGGGACCTAGTCTCTTTGGAGAGCCAGTGAGCATGGTTTGATTTTACTCTGATCTTCCTAGAGGGAGCTAAGGGATTTAGAGTATTCATGAAGATCCAATTGAAAGTCCTTACAGCATTGTTTAGGGGGAGGTGTTTTTGAATGGACCAATCTATGTTGTGGAGAATGGAGTTAAATTGGGATGAATTGAAAGTCGATAGTTTTCGACGGTCTTTGATAAGGTGGGGTTTAGGAATATGGGAGTAGTGTCTTAAGATGGTGGTAGGGAGATGATCACTGAGGGAGTCGGGTAAAGTGGTGGGATTGTGGTATTGGTGGGGGGAATTGGTAAGGATCCAGTCTATGATGGAGCTGGAAGAGGAATTTTTATGGAAGCGAGTGGGAGATGTTACAAGTTGGTGGAAGCCATGTAGGTGGATACTGAGTTGGGGGAGTCAGCTGTGAGTTTGGACCAATGAATGTTGACATCACCAAGGATAAGTGAGAAAGTATATGACAAGGTCCCAAGAAAGCTGATCTGGGCAGTACTGCGGTGGTTTGAAGTCCCAGAAACATTGGTAGAATTAGTACAGGCTATGTACAATGACCCAGTGACTCAAGTACGAACAGTGTTTGGCCTCACTGAGGGGTTCCCAGTGGGAGTGGGTGTTCACCAGGGTTCAGCTGTGAGCCCACTGCTGTTCATACTGGTAATGGACTACATCAGCAAACAGGTTGGAGGGGTCAGAGCAACAAAGCTGCTGTATGCAGATGATGTGACAGTACAGGCAGACTCTGATCTAGAACTTCAGCAAAGGATAGGAGAATGGAATGCAAATCTGAAGGCACATGGGATGAAACTAAGCACAGATAAGACAGTGGTAATGGCAGCAGATTGGGGAAATCAGAAGAAGCTGTGAATAGAGATAGATGGGAAGATAGTGGAACAGGTAAACAGCTTCAAGTATCTGGGAGGGGTAGTTGAGGAGAAGGGTAGTCTGAATGAAGAGGTCAAAGCTAGAATCAGAGGGGCTGCAGCCAACTGGCATAGAGTATCAGGTGTAGTATATGACAGACGAATGTCAAAGAAGCTGAAAAGTAAGGTGTACAAGACAGTGGTGCGACCAGTACTACTGTATGGTACAGAAACCTGGGCAGTAAAGGCAGAACAGTTGAAGAAGCTAGAGGTGATGGAAATGAAGTGCCTGAGAAAGGTGGTAGGATGCACACTGTGGGACAGGCGAAGAAATGAGGACATAAGAGCAGAAGCCAAAGTAGCTCCAATTGCAGAAAAGATCAAAGAAAACAGATTACGATGGTATGGGCACATGTGTAGAAAAGCAGAAGATAATCTGGTGAGGGAGATTTGGGACAGACAGGAAGAAGGTAAGAGGAAGCGAGGGCGTCCAGCAAAGAGGTGGATGGATTGTGTGAAAAAAGATCTGCGACAGTCAGGCATGAGTGTTGAAGAAGGCAGGAGAGTGGCACTGAATCGAGAGAGTTGGCGACAGTTAATACGATACCCCGACCCCATGTAAATGGGAAAAAGGGGATGATGATGATGATGATCACCAAGGATAAGTGTCTCATATGGTATGTTGTGGGAGAACCAGGATAGGATGTTTTCAAGATTGGGCAGATTGTTACCAGGAGGAAGGTAGATAGAGGCAATTGCAAGTTTTTTGTGGGGACTCAGATGGCAGTTAAGGATGATGATTTCAGTTGGGAGGAAGTCAGGAATTTGGGAAGGGTATGGTGAGAGGTTACGAATGTTTGAGTAGAGGATGGCCACACCACCACCTTTTTTACAGGTCTATCAGATCGGAAGATATTATAACCTGGTGGGAGTATTTCACTATTTGAGATGTGTGGCTTGAGCCAGGTTTCAGATAGGGAGAGGATGTGAGGGGATATTGAGAGCTATCCATGAGTGCAGCTCACTGACTTTATTTGCTAGACTCTGAATATTCAATGAGTAAATAGTTAAGTATTTGGATGGAGATGATTGTTGTGACTGAGGTTGGTGACTGTTAAAGGAGTAAGATGGGGGCAGTGTAGAGGTAGCTTTGGGAAGAGAAGAGGAGCCAGGATTGGGATGGATATCTCCAGAACAAAGTAGGTTTTTAGTGAGGAGAGAGTGTGTAGTAGATGCTAGATGGAGTTTGTATAGTTTTGACTTAGCTTTGTGGGAAGGTTTAAAAAGCTGTATTATGGATAGTTTATATAGACTTGAGATAGAGGTAGTAAAGAGATTAGGGGAGATAGTAAAAGATGAAGTAGTTGGATATATGTTGTATGAGTGAGATGTTGGTGAACATAGGAGTGGGTCAGAGAGATTGGAATGGTAAGAGGTGGAGATAAGAGAATAAGGAGTAGTGTAGAAGATATTAGAAAATAATACATGTTGGAATAAAATATGGTCAGCTAGAGTAGGTAGAGAGACAGTGGTGTAGATGAAGTGGTGTTGACAAGATTGACAGATTAGTAAGGTGGTTGTGGCAATAGGCAGGAAGTGGAATTGTAGTGGCTAGTGGGACAGGAAGGGGAGGGATAGTTGGGTATAAAGGTAATTGTAATGGGGGTGGGTGGGAATGGGGTAGGGGAGCGAAGTGTGCCCAAGCGTAGCGGGGCTAGCACCCCGGTCAAGATGAAGTCATAGAAACAAATTTGCCTTTTATGCCCAAGGTGGTGAATGAGTTGTTCCTTAATCAGTTTGTTCCTTTGCCCACTTTATTTCCCAGCTCAGCAATCTTCTAGTGAGAAGGTGCTGCACACATTTAAATGTGCAGAGACAACTCAAATTTTATTTGGATAAGCCTAAGACTGTTAGGAAATCCAATCAGCTCTTTGTTACCTTTCATCTCAGGTCTTTGGGATTAGTTGTATCCAAGCAGACTATTTCTTCTTGGATTTCACAAGCTATTTCTTTTGTTATTCTTTTCATTGTAAGAGCCTTCCTTCTTCTGTAAAAGCCCATTTTACTAGAGTTGTGGCTTCTTTTGGTGCTTTTTTCAAGGGTTTGGATACTAAGTCTATTCTTGAGCTAACTGTCTGCACTTCTGTGCATACTTTTACCAAGAACTACAAGTTGGATGGAATTTTCAGAGCTGGAGCTGGTTTTGCTAGGGCCATCCTTCATGGCTTCCTACAGAGCTCTGCTCGTCTTTCCTCCTCCCAAGCTTTTCCTGAGCTTTTGCACTCTCCCTAATGTTATGAATACTGCAACAGTAACATGGAAGGACATAACACAGTTGTGTAAAATCTTACCATAACGGTAGATGTCCTTCTCTTCACTGTCGTATTCACTCCCTGCCTCCTACCCTGCTCCATTTCTCTTTTGGATGTACTGGTTACCTCTTAGTTTTCCTCGGACTGGCATTCCTACTGGGGCTTTCAGATCTGAGGATGGTACGTCCAGATGTCACCTTTATGCCCTACGCTACATGAGGAGCATGTGACTTATGGCATACCTTAAAGCAACCTAAGGCTTTGGTATACTGACTGGATGTCAGGCTGCTTTAGGCAGGGGATCCCTAATGTTATGAATGCTGAAACAGTGAAGAGAGGGACATTAACCGTTATGGTAAGATTTTACACAACTATATTTTTTTGTCAGAAACATCATCACCTAATATCAGATTCCCTGTTGACTGTAATTTGCAGTGTCTGCATATCCAAATTACCCTTAACAAATCCAGATATTACTTCACTGTTAGTTATGAGTCTCCATCAGTGTCCCCAGATTTCAATCTCCCTTTTTTAGGGGTTCCCAGAATTTTGACTTTTTAGCTTTTCTAAGCCTCCTCATAGTCATATAATCTCCTTGTTTCCTGGGATTCAATAACCCATTGGGAACATCTCAGACTGTGGTCTGATTTGTCATGTTGCAATATATATTTCAGTATGCATATGTGTGCATGTGTTTGTGTGTATCATATATATATATATATATATATATATATATATATATATATATATATATGTTGTTTGTGTCTTTCCACTTTTCCTGGTTAGGGGTCGCCACAGCGGAACTCCGGTCCGCTAATGATTGGCAGTAGATTTTTACATACTGGCTTGCTGGGCCTAATGCACAACCTTCAGAGAAGGAACGCCCATTCGCGCATGTCGCCACATAGAAGACGCTCTAACTGAGAATCGAACGGGCAACGTCTAACTGCTACCGCAGCAGCACCACCACCGCAGTATATATATAGGTTTACTGTTGTTTGTTCAAATGGCAACACATTTGCCGTTTGAAACAACGAATAGTAAACCCGAACACACACATTCCAACCGGCCACATTGTCGACCCAAATGATCGACACATTTGAGTTGACATTGTGGCTGAAACCATCAAGTGATAGGCCGTATAGGAGCTGATGTAAATAAGACTCCTATATGACATATCACGTTTTGGCAGGGGGCAAGCCCCCCTGTGGGGAGCTGTGCCCCCCACACCCCCCTACTAATATATTCTAACTCCAAGATAGCACTACAGTGGGGATATGGATGAATTTCCAATCCCCACTGTACCGCGATCTATGTGCAGATAGTCAAATACACTTATGCGAATGCACTACTGCATTTGCATAAGTGTGTTCGACTATCCCATCCATTTATGTTTTGTGCACGACATTCTGATTTTCGGTAGCAGTGCTGCCGACAGAATGTTGTTCACACAAACCATAGTAAACTATATATATATATATATATATATATATATATATATATATATATATACACACACACACACACACAAACGTATACATAGAAGTATAAAATATATACATAACCACGTATATATATATATGGGTCTACTTCTAAAGTCCGAACCGACGATTCCCCGACACGCGGAAAACGAAGACCAAACGACCGACAGGTAAGTTTACCGACAGGGTGATTTGCCGACAGCGGAAAGACCGACAAGGGCAATGTGCGATCGCGACTCGGTAAGTGTGCGACAGTGATGGTGTTAGGAGCGGTGAGGTAAGTGTGCGATATTGTGGGATTTCAGGTTAGGCTGTGGGAAAGGTGAGTGTGTGTAAGTGTCGGAGTTAGGGTTCGTGTAAGGTAAGTGTGTGATAGTGAGGGACTGTAGTTTAGGGACGGGTTACGTGAGTTAGGGTTAGGGTGCAGGTAGGTGAAGTGTGCGATAGTGTCGGACCTTGGGCTAGGGGTGGGTTAAGTGAGTTAGGGTTAGGGTGCAGGTAGGTGAAGTGTGCGATAGTGTCGGACCTTGGGCTAGGGGTGGGTTAAGTGAGTTAGGGTTAGGGTGCAGGTAGGTGAAGTGTGCGATAGTGTCGGACCTTGGGGTTAGGGGTGGGTTAAGTGAGTTAGGGTTAGGGTGCAGGTAGGGTGAGTGTGCGATAGTGTCGGACCTTAGAGTTAGGGTTTGGATTAGGGCTAGTGGGTATGTTATGTAGTGTGGTGTGTTGTTTACGTTCAGTGTGTCGGTGTTATGGTGTTCGATGTTTTGCGTTGTCGGTTATCTGGCGTCGGTGATTTTTGTGTCGGCGAAGTAGCGTTTCGGGCTTTTAAAGTAGACCCATATATATATATATATATATATATATATATATATATATATACACACACACACACACACACACACACACACACACACACACACACACACACATACTGTGTAGATTTCTGATTAGTTCTCTGTAGTTGAGTCCAAATTCCCATTCTCTGAATATTTTGATCATAGTGACTGACTCCACATCAAATGCTTAGATTTTATACTGTATTGTGGTGATTGTCCCAACTGCACTAGTAGTAGCTGTGTCGCCATATGTTATCCTTGTAAGTTTGGCAATTCCATTCATCTGCGCCCTTCAGGTAAAATTAACTCTCCCAGCTCTCCCTGGGGTGTTTCTGTTGCATATAAACTATTTTAGTTCCATCTGGAGCTTTTCCAGTAATTCACCATCCAGATGGTAAAAATAAGCTTGACCATGTAAGATGAAAGCATCCACAAACATTTGTATTGCTAAGATTTTATGACCTAAATCCAAACGCATGAACTTCCATCTCCTTATATTCTTACATATTTTTAATTTTGTTTCCTCAAAGGAGTTTCTTGTCCCCATCAGCATTTTTTCAGTGACCCATACCCCTGGATATTTCATCTTATAATGACCCCCATAAAAAGGGATATTGTATCACATCAAAAGTAGAGGCATAATTTACAACTACTGCTTTAATTTTACTCTTGTAGCCTGCCCATAAATGAAAGTTCTTGAGAATTTTGAGTTTTTCCAAGTCTTTTTGCAGCTGCATGATGTACAAAATCACTTCATCTGCAAAGAGCACACTTTTTCCTCTAACACCCCCTCACCTGTATCCTTTTATTGGAGAATCCTTAATATTTTTAGATAGAGGTTCAAAATACAGAGTAAACAGTAATGGAGCAGTAGGCATCCCTGCCTCATACCTCTACTGAGAATAAGCCCTGAGAGAAGACACCTCCTCTGTTCACTCTAGCTGTTGATTGATATAGTATATCCTTTATCAATTTAATTAATGATTGAAGGAACCCAGACCATTCATTCACTCCCCAGAAGTAATGCCAAACTTAATGTAAATTCCTGTATTGTGTGTTGGATAGCAAATTAGCTGTCCAACAGATCTTAAGTTGTGAAAAGTTGCTGGTAACCTCTCTGAACATACAATTCTAACTAGTGGGGTTCTCTAGGTGTCAGTGCTGGTCCCTCTCTTGTTTCGGATTTATTGTACCAACATTTCAGCCAGTGTCCTAGAAGTATGGTTAACTGATGAATGCAAGCTCTGCAGTATTATCAGCTCATCCACTGGTGCTAAACTGCTCCAATAATGGCTAGAATACAGACGTGCGCAGTGCTCTAAAAATAGTTTCAAAATAAATGCAAAAAAGTACAACATAATAGCATTTGGCATGAAAACTGCTCATGTATGTTATAAGTGGTACTCTTCTTCTGACATACGGTCTTAAGAAAGAGTACTTACATGGACAAGTCTGTCGCATTCGATCATCATGTTTCTGCCATAGTCTTGAAATCCTGTCTGTCCCAGCTAATTTGCAAATGAGTTTCTTCAAGATCCATGTAGGTCATCTTACCTCTGTACTCTTCTTTATTCAGACTCATCATCAGATACACTGCCTGGTATGTACAGATCCAAAATATTAGTTAGCTGGAATGTCTGCGGTGGCCGTTAACCAAGAAAACTTAAGGCCTTATCTCAGTAGATTAGCAGAACTCTTTTTTTACTTAGTAGTCCACCTGGTGCCCAGAAGTAGTGACCTGTGTCTCGCTTCTTCTTGCGTGGAAGACCCAGTCTTACTTGACCTGTTCTTTTTTTTTTTTTTTTGTAATATGTTAAGTGTTGCCTTAATACATTGCATTACTTTCAATAACAGATGTATACCAGATTACCAAGTCTTTCCAGGAAGCTTCAACTTTCATTCCAAACAATATTCTATAGTATCAATCAGGGACCTCAAAGAAGTTCCATCTCTTGCAGTCTGTACTTTTGTTCACCAAAGTCTACAGTCTGAAACACCAGTGAAACTCGAGCCATTCTTCTGCACATAAAACTACTTGATCTCATCCTGCAGTTTCTCCCATAAATGCAATTTAACTACCATGACTTTTTTCCTCTCTCCAGTCCTGCCTCTTAGTTCACCCTGCTTCAGTTCTGACATAATTTCACGTACTTGAGCTGATTCAGGCAGAGTCACCATTTTCCATTTATGGGTTATACACTTTTTTACCACCAAGAAAATCAAAAGGGCCAACTGATTTTCCAACCGCCCCTCTCTACCAAGATCCTGGCTCCAGTTAAGCAGAACCATTTCCCTTGTAAGCTTAATCTCGTAGGTAAGTATCCCCCCAATAACTCTTACAAATATTGTTTAAACAGTCCAAGCCTTGGACCCTCACAAAACGTATGTGATCAAGTACCTTTTTGATTCTCGTCACATATCCAGCAGTAGCTGGAAAAAGCAGGTTAATCTTATACAGCCTCATGGGGAGTATAAAAATATCTGTGCAAACATTTCCAACCAAATATCCGGAAACGTCTCAATTTTGTTGCATATATTGGTGTCAGACATATTTCCTGTCATTATTTACAGTTGATAGAAATTCCCAATTTACATTCCCCATGCACTCCTACAGTCACTTACCAAACACTATTTCTTCACTAGCCTTCCACATCACATCTCTCAGCTGTCACTGATTTTGACTCAAATTTTAGCTCTATTCTTCTTAATCCCAACTAAAGTCAGTGATGTTTGGAGAAAAGGTAGTGAGTTGCACTTAATAAATATGACAATACTTTTAGAGTTATAGACTTTTTTACTTAGAAAAATGTGTATTAATTCACATTCTGTTCTTCTGTTAGTGTCTCTAGTTAATAGTACTAATATTTAAAAATTGTCCCTTATTGGCCCTGATAGATTGAGAGCTATGCTCTATATGCTGTACTTAGCAGATTTTACATTCACATCAGCTGACCTAGACTCAAAAAAATTTTTTCACCAGCTCTGGAGTAGGGTTTAACTGATCTCTTTGCCTCCTGTATGTTTTATGTTCTGATAGCAGTCCCAAAAAATGCCAGTGATAGTGCTGTCTTTAGCTGAACTGTCTGCTTCTTCCCAGCCTATCTGTTGATCTTCCTTAATTACTTGTTCCCAAAATTGCAAATTACTATGAATCTCATACCATTGTTTACTGGTCAATTTCCTTAATATACTGCTTGGCTAATCTCCCCCAAGCCCAACTGGAAATATTTCTGCCCTCCAATTCCTAAAGCATGACAAATGAAATATCTTATTAACTGTATCAGGTACCTGACCACCATTCATTGTGCATTCCTTTCCCTGCTTTATTTGACACCAGAACCCTAAGCCCGCCCTAGTCACTTCCATGATTTTCCACTTTTACTTGTAAGTCAGGGCCTGCATCAGATATACTAACCTCATCTATGGACTAAAAAATAGGCTTCAGATCAAGCATTCCCAGACCCCCCCCCCGTCAATTGTATGGGAGTATCAACTTTTCCCATTTTAACCTGGGATCCTCCCCCTCCCTAATGAATGATCACAATGCCTTGTCTATGCCATCCTCTGGTGTAAAAAAGCTTTTGTAAACAAAATAATGCATTAGTGGTATCTGAAACATTTTATCACCTGTATTTTCTCTTCTATACCAAGTGACAACAGTTTAAAACCTCTTATTTTTTAATTACCTTTTATTTGTTATCTTCCCATATGCCATTAGCTGCTAAGGACTGCACTAGTTCAAATGTCAAATTAAAATGTATTGCTATTGCTTTATTCTTATCCGCTTTATATCCTGAAAATGTTTTAAATGCATTAAGAATATTAATTTGCATTTGATACATTACAATTATACAGTAATTATCTAAATAAGAATCCATATTAAAGCATGGATATTTTTCTTATACCCTATTGCCTATACCAATGATTGTATGAATACTTTTGATGTGGCAAAAATCAACATTTTTAAAGAAAAGGAATGAATCTATTGGCATCAGCTGTTACATACTGATAAACTTCTATCAGTGAAACAAGTTGAAAAGAAATGTAACCTGGACAGAAATATGTGGCTAGCAAAACATCTCAGACAGTATGTTAGAAGTAGATTAGAGTTCATGAGTCCAACTGTTAGAGAAAATGTCCCTAAATTTATTGAATATCTGATTTACTTAACAAATCACACGGTCCAAGGAAAAGGTTACTTATCAAAAATTTATAAAATAATAAATAGCATGGAAACATACTACAAAGAAAATTTTGGGGATTATTACAAAACAATTAGTAATCAACCCCCTGATGATGATGAGAAAAGATTAATACTTGTTTCTTCTAAATGTACTTCCCTGTCAATCCAGTGGAAGTTATTTGCTTGGACATTTCTTCATAGGTCTTTTTTTACACTCCATCGGTTAGAATTAATGTTTAAACAAGAAATTGGCTGCTGGAGATGTAAAGACAAATTGAAGGTGGACTGGTAACACATGTTTTTTTGATTGTCAGTTGTTTAAAGTATTTTGGGATAAGGCAAATCAATTTTTACAAACAGTTTTTAATGATAACTTTAAGCTGTCTAAATCTTTGATTCTTTTTAATGTATCCATTCCACAATGTGTCCCTAGAGCAAAGTTTTCACTCCTATGGATCCTTGTAACCATCACATGCAAGATAATTATATCCAACTGGAAAAAATCTGCAACTTTTAAAGACTTCAGAAACATTGTATTGTTTGTATCTCAGCATTAACAACTGTTAGGAGAACTGAAATGATAACTTCTTATTGCTTCTTCTTACAATTCCTGGCAAAAATTTATAAAAATAATGGAGAGAAATGACAGATATTCTGTATGAACTTATATTTTGAAGACTTTTTTCTTTTGATCACGTCAGTTTAGGCACTTATGTAAATAGTTTTTGTTGGTTTGTTATGTATTTTTGTACTGTTATTTGTGCTGTTGACTAATAATGTATGTTTAGTTCTCTGAGAAAGTAAGTCATTTTCTTGTAATATAAAAATTCAATAAAAAGAATTTGGAAAAGAATATTGTATCAGAATGCATTCCTCAGGCTGTGTTAGATGCAACAACACATCAGCAGCAAAAAGAGTTTTTGAGATACCAGTTACAGTTATGCCCTTTGATGTGAGAGCTTTTTGTAGCAGCTGCTCTGAAGGCTCTATATACAAAGCAAAAAACAGCAGGGACATTGGGCAACCTTGCTTCATGCCCCTTCTCAGTGGAAACAACTCTGACATATTCTCACCTGTTGTTATTCTTGCCTGTGCCCCTTGGTATATCCTTTCCATCAGATGAATGATTTCTCAAGGAAACTCAAATCTGTCTATGGTAGAAAACAAGTAGGACCAATGTATCCTATCGAATGCCTTCTCAGCATCCAAGCTTATCATGAGAGATGCTTCCCTTTGGATAAGGAGAGTTTTATTTTGTCAAATGTCTGCCATCCATCAACAAAACCGCATTGATCCCAAGTAATCACCCTAGGCAGGATTATTTTTCTTCTAGCTAACAGGGACATGAAAACCTTGTAATCATTGTTAAGAATGGAGACTGACCTGTATGACTCTGGGTCCATGGGATCCTTACCTTCCTTTGGTAGCACAACCGCTGCTTTCCACGAGTCTGATATTAACCACCTGTTTCTTAGCAAAACCAGTGGCACTACATACACCCTTACTAGAGGCCTAAATAACAACAAATAATTAAGCGGACTTCCAAGATGGTTGCAAACTGAGTGATAGCTTAATTTCAGTTCTCCCAGTGTTAAAGCATAAACTTAGAAAAGAGAGCCAGTGAACTAGTCTTTTCTGGTATATTTCAGTCACTGGATAGTAAGTACACTGCTTGGATGCCAGCAAAGAAGGCATTTAAAGAGCCTGAAAGAAAATGAACCACAAAAGGTGAGGAAAAAGGATTAGGTGGAACGTATACTGCAGTTGTTCAGCAAACAATAGTTTGAACTCCAGCTTTGGTGCAAAACACAACTTCCAGTAATCTAGAGGAAAAAATAAGTCAAACATGCTCAGAGCTGATTAAAATAAACAAAAAACTGAAGGAGTATATCAACTCAAGTAACAAAAGGCTGGAAAAATAGAAGCTTTAAACAGATATTCAGATGAGCTAATAAAACTGCAAAATTCAGAGGTCAAAATGAAGAAAATGCTTGTTGAGTGTGATACTGCTCAAAAAGAGATTTTCAAGTAATGGTAGTATTAGAGGACAGAGCACATAAGGGAAAACCTGAGATTTTCTGCCAGATTTTCTACCAGAGAAACTGAAAGGAACAGACTGCATTCATTTTATGAAAGCACAAGTAAGCAGCTGGACTCATATTCTACAGCAGGAGGTCTTAATTGAAAGGGTATATCATGTGTATGCTCCTAACTTGACTGTGAGAAAACAGCCAAGACCTATAATAGTAAAGCTGTAATCCTACCAGCGGAAAGAGTTGATTCTGACAAAATTGTTGCAGAAGGACAAAGTGCTAAAAGTTGGTGACAGAGTGTTTGTGGAAAATGATTACTTACTGTACACCAGGCAGCATAATAGTAAAGTCTGAGAATGTCGAGAGACATTTGTGAAATTCAATGTGCTGTATTCAGCTATCTTCAGAATATTTTTTTCCTGGAAGATCAAATTCATTTTTTGATGCAGAACATGTTAAGGAGGAAATAAAAAAATGTTTCTCCAACAAAAAGTGAGCTATCAAACAGAAGGAGACTATACTTCTTGTTCTTCTGATAATAAAGCTCATAGCGACACTTTGCTAATGAAACCTTTCTAACTTTCCAAAGGAAAATGCTTGAGAGAGAGACAAAAGCAGATGAGTTGACTAGAAGAACCAGGAAGTACATTGGAAATGAACCAAAAATTGAAGTTGGGAGTTGCAGATCAATAGAAAGAAAACAGCAACTCAGAAATTAATGAATAAAGCATCAGTCACATTTGTGAAATATGGCTGAACAAGAAAACTTGAGAATATTGGACTTTTTTAACTTTATTAAACTTGTAGGGTACTCCGAAGCATATGCCCTACTACATGTCATTAATGTGTGGAAACATATTAACAGGAGGGGAAGAGGAGGAAAAGAGGTAACTGTAAGTAAAACATTTTTTATTATTTTTAACAGTATTTTTTATAAAACATGAATTATACTGCATGTTATATAGTAAATCATTTTCAGTTATTTTTTGTATATTATAGGAATAGTAAAGACAGGTGCCCATTTTTCTTTGTCTTCTTGTTCAGTTTAGAAATATAGGCACTGTAATGTAAAAAGAGAAGCCTAGAAAAAACATATTTAAGTTAATAAGCTGTAATCTTTGGTGTTGAGACAAGGAACATGTTTTAAAAGTATACAGATCATAATATAAGTAAATCTTTGTATGCTTTTTCTTACTTTTGCATAGCAGAATGACTGGATTGAAGCCCTTGTCTTTATCTAACAACAAGTTCTAAGTGGAGACAAGTAAATAAAAGAGCATGGAATGTAAAAATGTTTTTCTTTCGTAAATGTTCATAGTGCAACATGAGAAACTTGTAGCTGAAGATAGCTGTGTTTCTGGTTGTCATGTTTCTATGGTTACAAGCTGATAAGAGAGCAAGAAAATAGCATATTTTCAATGATTCTAGATGATTTTCACTAGTGAAGTGATACACTGACCCGTGTGCAAAAATGGGAAAAAGAGGTGATGGATCGGTGGACTGTTTTTTCAATGGCAAAAGATGTTTTCTAAAAGTGTTCAAGGTGTTTTCTATATCTGGGAAAGGAATAAAGATAAGACCAAAAAAAGATGGGGCTTCTTAATATAAGTAGAAGCACAGGCTGTACCGTGTGTCTTAGCATGGATAGCCTTAATTGTAGGCCAGTTAAAGTCTGTGAGTCTGGGACAATTGCTCCTATTAAACTTTCATTATTTGAAGATCTACATAGTTTTCTGTGTTTGCATTAAGTTAATAGGTTATGGACATGTTCTGGGGTGTTTTTTTTTTTTTTTTTGAGGATTTTCATTGAAACAAAGTCTTTTAAGATGTGACATAGGTTCAGATGTATATGGCAAGAAACTATAAATGATCAACCTGTCAAATGCTAGTGTATAGATGTAAAACAAAAGCTGAAAAGGTTTTTATACATAACAGGTGGGAATAATAACTTCCTAACATAACGACAGCACTTTCCATATTTTCTTTGAATCCGAATGGTATCACATGTATATACAAAAAAGAAATTGAACTATATTAAGAAATGTAGAGTGCAAATAACTATGCTACTAGAGACACATTTGGAAATAACTCAGCATGTGAATTTGATAAAGGATTTCAGGATGGTTGTTCAGCAGAATTGTTTGGACAAAGGAAAAGGGGAGTACTTATATTAATTACTAGAGCAGCTACAATAGTCATAGAAGAGGAGAAAAAAGATAGTAATGGTAGATTTTTGGTAGTAAGGGGTTACTGGCAAGGGAAGAAGATTAAGCTAGCATGTATTTATATTCTGCCTAAAACTGCTACAGTGGAGCTTAAGAAAAGTTTGAGAAAATCAGCTTTCACCAGGGAATATTACTTGTATGTAAAGACTGGAATTTGATTTGCATCAGGTAGGCTGTATTAGGTGGGGTGGGGGGCTATAAAGGAAAATATAACAAAAGGGTAGATGTTTGAAGAAATTTATGAAAGCATTTGGTATTGAAGTCATGAATTCAGTAGAGAGCGAGCTCAGAGAGAATTTACGTATTATTCCCCAAGGCACAAAAACTGGGCTAGACTAGACAGAATTTATATTTCACAAGAACTTGTGCATTTGATTGAAAGTTTTGATATGCATCCAATAATTATTTCAAATCACGCATCAATAATAACTAATATAAAAGTGCAGGGTGCTAAAATAAAAATGAGGGACTGGCACTTCCTCACCTATCTGAAAACAGAGAGGAATTTAAGGAATGGGTAGTGGCAATTATTTGGGAGTTAAGGTTGATAGAAATTTCTTAAGAAAATGTAGCTGGGGAATGGGCTAAAATGAAAGGGGAGATTAAAATATGGTAGAAAAAGTAACAAAAATATTTAGAGGGACTGACAAAGGTTAAAGTATTGCAGAGTAAGGGGAATCTCACAGAACAGGCAGAGGTGCAACTGCAGAGTGTTAAAGAGAAAATAAGGGCATATATGGATAATATGCATGAGTTTAGAAAGATTGCTGTTAAGCAACTCTAGCCCAACAGCTCAGGTAACAGAAAGTAGAAAGGGCTGTTTCCAAGCTTAAGGAACCTCTAACATGCAAAACAACCACATGTCCTGTAGAGGTATTACAACTTTTAGAAAATCTTTATAAAGCAGAGAAATGTGGAAATCAAGAAAAAGTACAATAGGAATATTTATGGTAGAATTAAATATGCCAAGGTTAGAGGTAGACGAGGCTCAATTATTAACAGTTAGGATAGGAGGAGATGAAATAAAAATGGTGATGTATAACCAATCTACAGGAAAGGCTCCAGGAATAGATTGTATTCCAATAGAAGTTTGGAAGTGAGGAGGGAAGAAAGTGATAAAGATCCAGTAGGTTTTGTTTAACAATATTTTAAAAGGAGCAGAAGCACCAACAGCTTGGAAGAAAGCTGTTGTGGTTGTAATGACCTAAAGATGGTAAACATCCATCATATCCAGTCCAGATTCATATAGGCCAATTTTGATTCTAAACTATGATAATAATGTTTGTAATAGTTAAAAAAAATGGCAGTGGCGATGCCAAAATTGAGAGCTATTGATCATTGTGGCTTTGTGGAGGTGAGGCAAATATTCAACAACATTAATAGATCCAGAGGGAAGCAGAGTGTATGTACCGCTGTTGTTGGGTCTTGATGCAGAGAAAGCATTTGACAGAGTAGGCTAAGATTTTATTTGTATGTCAGTAGAGCATTGGCATTCCCTTACACAATACTAAGGTTACTTAACCCTCCCACTTGTATTTTTGTCTCCTAACCATCGTATATCCTTCTCCTCAGTATTGTTGAACATTCTGCGATAGCTTCAAGTCTTTTCAGGATACAAAATTAATGAAGATAAAACAAAAGCAATAGCTGTAGAGTATGAACCCACACTCCAGTTGCTTCAACAATACCCATATTTATGGGGACATGATAAAATGAAGTACTTAGTAGTATGGATTAAAACAGATTCTGTTATGGCAGCTAAGGATATATGGGAAGAGATTAAACAAAAGATAATACAAAAACTGAGAAACTGTAAGCTCTGTTTTATGGATGTGGGTAGCGAGATAGAAGCGGTGAAAATGTTTTTAGTCTCCCTTTAGTTTTATACACTTACCAGGCATATTTTTTATCAAGTAGTGGACTGCGGTGGTGGTGCTGCGGTAATATTGTCGCCTCACAGTAAAAAGTTGTCCTGTTCGATTTTCAGCTAGAGCATCTTCTGTGTGGAGACATGCGTGAATGGGCGTACCTTCATTCAAGGTTGTGCGTCAGGGCTGGCAACTTGGCATGTAAAAATCTACTGCCAATCATTAGCCGACCGGAGTTCCGCTGTGGCGAGCCCTAACTGGGAAAAGCTGAAAGACACAACAAGTGGAGAAGTTGTGGATAGCAATTCATGAAGAGTTGAAGGATTTTATCTGGGAGGGGAAGAAGGCAAAACCCAAATGGGATACGTTGATCCTTCCAGTAAATTACGTGGTTTGGGATTACCTGATTTGAAGGAATATTTCAGAGCTACACATTTAAGGCTCCTATACATAGTTCAAGCAGAAAGCTATAATTCAAAGAGGAAAGGATGATGAGGTGGGGGAGGGGGCTTAAGAAATAAGGAAAGACTGGGACATTGGATGCAGATCCTTAAGGAGAATAACAATAGACCTATAAAATATTATATTCATAAAGTAGCAGAAAGTATTTTAAGAATTAAGCCAACACAGGACTGGAGAAAGGATATTCTGCAGATAAGGATGACAGCACTTAGGGGTACAAAGAATAGGCAAGGGGGGGGCTGCAGTTTATTGGATTAAACTGGCAAAGGAACCAAGGTATTGTGAGAAAATAATTAGAGAGAAAGGTAATAGAATGAGAAGAGACTAAGAATATATTTGGACTGCACGCTAGAGACTGCTTTCCCTATCAAGGCTGGATATCAGATGATAGGCAAAGATAAAGGAATAAGGGGGATCCTAAGTGAACGACCAACAATAGTAGAGTTTTAGTTGAATCTCGAACAGAAGCTACCCAACCTCAACTCTGAACTGAGATACCAGATGATTAGAGCTTCCCAAAAAACATAAGTTGCCTGTTTTTGTTTTTTGTTTGTTTTGCTTGATTATATTACGTACTGCACTTTTTATTGTGCTCTGCTTATATAATATTGTATTTAAATTCTGTAAACTGTACTGTTTGTACTGCATTTGTCTGCCTTGCTGTGCCTGTTAAATCATATTTTCTTGCTGTTCATTATTTGCAAAGCTTTTTTTGCTATGTTTACTGTTTGCAAAGTAATTGTTGCGAATTTTTACTGTTTGCAAAGCATCTGTTCCGTTTCCCTCCAAGCAGGATTATAAATAACTGATTTGTTTGCTGTTTAAAACATTCTTTAATGTCTCCTTGTTGTTTTTCGCTGTTTAAAACATTTTTTAGTCTCTCTCTGCTGTTAAAAACATTTTTTAGTGTTTCCCATCGAAATTAGTGTAGGTTAGTAGCATAGTCCAGATACGGGTTTACTGCATTTGGGTCTATCTGTAGTGGCTTTTGTATTCTGAGCACATTTTCCGAGACATCTTTGATTGGAAGAAGAGACCCTTCTGCACCCTTGTGAGAGATGTGTGCTGATTGGAACCTGTCTTGTGAAGAGTGATTGGTCTAGGGCTTGGAGTAAGCACTCTCATTGGTTCAGTTTTTTTTTTAAGTTTTTAACTTCTGGTATTTAAGCCCTGTGTTTGAGCGGGTTTCTTCTTGTTTGCGTGACATAGCTGGACAGACAATTTCAATAGTTTTTTCCTTAGATACAGTTGTAGTACATTTGTGTAGTCCTCATCTTTAGTACATCTCTAGTCTAAGAAGTATTGCTAGTGAGCTGTGACCTATTAAACCACCAACCATAAGCCCTGTCAGAAATACCCATCTGCAGAGCACCACCTAGAATAGTCCCATACTTCTCAACTGTCCAGATTTTCACAGAATGTCCAGATTCTTTACTCATGGTTTTGGTTTGTTCCTCATAAAATTTGATTTGTAGTTTTTTTGGATTTTTGTGCCAAATCACTGAGGATTGAATTTGTTGTATAATGACAGGCATTTGAGTTTCTTACTTCATAGCCTTCATAAAATGATTGGTAACACAAGACCTTTTATCTAGCAGCTTTCTAAGTTTATAAGAGTAATATTTAAAATCTGTCTCTATTTTTGGGGCTTTGTCCACCCCCATTAGTTTTGGCTTTGTCCAGATTGATTGTGCTACGAAGCTGAGAGCTATGATCAGTCCAGAAACCACCCCCTTTGTGATAACAGTTCTTCAAACCTAGCAATATGGACAGTTGGACTACCCTTGTTTCTCCTGCCAGCCTTGTTGACATGGGTCTCCTGAGGCAATGTAGCAACTGCCTCATGTACCCTGCGCTCTAATAACTCACTCTAGTACAAACTGAGAGAGATCTATCTACACTAAGAATCTTGAATCGCTGCTCTCTTGCACATGAAACAGTAACACTGAAGAGGTTGTCAACTCACCCACCACTACTCATACACACAGTACGCATCCAACACATAAATCAACATACGTGGAGGTTCTCTCAAAAAACTTACTGAAACACCAGAGACCTCCAAAATAAAAGACTACTACAATTTGCACAGTTCCCACAGCACCCAAGTCACAGCAGCACCAGTGTCTCACCTACCAAGCCCTTAAGGCTTAACACTCAAATACCAAATTTTCTTGTCATTGGAAACTTGATAGTGATTTACACGTATGTCCCACTCACCAGGTTAGATAAGTAGAAAGTCACAGTCAGCTGCCTGTCCAGTGCCAGGATTCATCAGATCATGCATTCACTTGGTTCTCTTCACAGCAAGTACCATTATGACTGTCGTCGTGCACATTGGAGTGAACGACCTGAAAAGTACCTCACTGGACTATATAGAGAGAGCATGATTGAGCTGAGTGTGTGTCCCAGGCAGGTGTGTCCCTAGCCTTGAGTAGCATATTACCATCACCTAGAATGATACCACAGTATAAACAAAAAATTATAGATTTCAGTAATTAGCTTAGTTTTTGTATCTTTCAAAGGGGATCCAGTTTTTTGTCAGCCTGGGATAGCATGGTTGACAAACCTCACTGTTTTGCTAGAGACAGATTGCACCTGGTACCATTAGGCTTTCGGCTGCTGGCAAAGACTCTTGCCTCCCCCATTGTGCCTTTTTAGGCAAGGTCTCAAAAACAAAATTGCAGACATGAAAATTGCTAACCATAACAAAATAAGGGTTATGCTGCTAAATGCTAGGAGCTTAAACCAAAAACTGCACACCCTGGAAGCACTTCTATCACTGGAGGATGTAGATGTCTGTGCAGTCACAGAAACTTGGTTCAAGGTGTCAGAGATTACCCCGGCCTTGAAAGGTTGCAATGCCTTCCACACCTTCAGACTGCAAAACGAACATGTAAGAACCAAAGGAGGCCATGTTTCTGTCTATATTAGAGATCAGTTCACCTCCCAACTAGTTAGACTGGACAACTCCATGGAGTTAGTCCAAGTTCAGATTACTGTAGGTAAGACCCCCATTCAAGTCATAACTAGTTATAGATCCCCCTCCGTGGATCATGATGCACAGCAGGCCTACTTGTCCAGACTGGAGTCAATGCAAATATTGCAAAACACTCTGGTCATGGAGGATTTCAGTTTTACCACCATCAACTGGGAAATGTACTCTAGCTCTAACTCACTAGTGTAAATGTTCCTTGACTTTGTTAGCTCAAATGCCCTGGAAAAAAAAATGTTGAAACCCCAACACAAAGAACAAACATACTAGATCTGGTCCTCACTAACAGGACAAACAGATGCACCACCGCAGTGTTGGACCTTCATTAGCTAAATATGACTACAACTCAATCGCCTTCAAATTGGCAGTAACACCAGAATTCACAAGGGGCAAAGTCAGACTAAAAAAACTTCACCAAAGGAAACTATATCCTCCTAGAGGAAGGTATAAATGCATTCCAAGCCCCACCCCCAGCTGAAAGTGGTAACTACACCAAATTGTGTATAAGTGGATAGACTTGGCTGTTCCAGAGGGAGTCAAAGCCAGAGCCTCAAGTAAAAACAAGCTGCCTGGTGAACATCCAGCATCAACTAACTTTACAATAAACTCAAAAAAGTTGCTGTCTAAAAAAACTTAAGGCGAGGCCCCAACAATAGAAAAGCTCCCTCCTCAGCCTCAACAGGTAAATAAGACAACATGTCATATCCTGTAAGGGAAACTTTGAGAAAAACTTGGCAATCACATCCATGGCTAACTATAAGGCATTTTACAGCTACGCACATAGCCTAAAAGGTAGGACCAAGCATGTGCCAATCTAGTGACTAACGATATCACACACACTGATCCCGCAGAGATAGCAAACTTGCTAGCTGACAGATTTGGTGAAAATTTCCCTTCTTATTCTCTCCAAACTTATCACAAACCTTGCTCTCAACTCCCCCACCCCCACCCTACATATCCAAAGAGCAGGTCATTAAAGCCTTATCTATGGCAAAAAAAACACAGCCTCTATTAGACCAGATGGCATTCCAGGCTGTTTTCTAAACAAACTAAAACATGAACTAACATCAACATTAAGTTCAATCACAGCCTAACCACAGGCTTTGTTCCTGGAGAATGGAGAACAGCAATAGTTATTCCCGTCCACTAAGGTGGCTTAGCAACAGACTCAGGGAATTATAGACCCATAAGTCTGACCAGCGTCATCTCTAAAGCCATGGAAAGTAACATCATGGACCTCATAAAGATATAGATGACCTTCAAACCCTGGATCCGCTCCAATTCGGCTTCGTCAAGGGCAGATCCTGTCTGTTAAGCATGGTGGATTTCTTCAAAAATGTGACTAGGGCCAATGACGTGGACACATATGTGCACACAGCATACCTCGAATTGGCAAATGTCTTTGGCACAATCCCACAGTCAGGCATTACCGATAAACTTAGCAAACTGAGTGTAAACCCCTTTGTTGAAAGATGGGTTGCCAGCTGGCTCACAAACCAGTCACACACTGTCAAAGTGGTGACTCCACATCAACCAGCAGAGTTGTCACCAGTGGAGTGCCACAAGGGTCAGTGCTGGGATCCTTACTGTTTGGTATTTAGTTCTCTGTAGTTCAGACCAAAACTAAGGGGCTGTGGCTGACCAAGTCTGCAGATGACTGCAAACTGGGTGCAATTACTGAATCCACAAATGATGTCAATATACTTCAGGAGGGTCTTACACAGACCAACAACTGATGTCTTAGGGTCTCAAACTGAATGCAAAGAAATGCATCATAATTCCCTTCAGTAAAAAGGATATATCCCTTCTCTCTATCAGATTAACAACAATATGCTATGTACCAATGTAGTGGTAAGGGATCTGGGATCACAAGTAGACTACGACCTTAACTTTGACCACCATGTGTCTACTGTAGTAAGGAAGGCTTTCAACGTTGCACACTTGATTAGCAAAGTCATCGCCTCTAGAGCAAAGGAGGTTATAACCCCTCTATATTCGTCACTAATCAGACCCATAATTGAGTATAATGCTCCTGTCAACATGTACAGAACAAAGCACCTGCAGCAATTGGAGAGACTTCAGAGGTTTCTAACTAAAAACATCAATGGATTCCAGCACGTGCCTTACACAGACCGACTAAAGTCCCTGTCACTGTACTTAGCCTCATGCAGACGTCTTAGGGGAGACTTGTGCCTGGCTTACAGAGCAGTTTCTGACCCAAACCTAATGAATTTGCTGCACATCTGTAAATCAAATGAGACTAGAGCTACCAGTTCCAGGGATATAAATATGGCCTATGACTTGAATAGGACACGCTGGAGGGACAGATTCATCTCCCAGTGACTGCCAGGTCTTTGGAATAGACTGCTAATTCATGTGAAGCAGAGCACCTCTATGATACTGTTCAAAAGAAACCTGGACGAGTGGATGGGCACTATAAATTCTTACCGGGGCTAGCGCCCACAACCCTTCTCGACATGGGCAGTCATTACTAAATGCAAGCCTGGATATTGACTACAGTATCTATGGTATTACATTGGGATGAAACAGCTGGGCTTGAAATGACCTCCTGTCCATAGCTTAGTAACCTCCTATGATAATTAATACAGCATATAAAATATTACATAACTATAAGAATCAATCAGAGGAGGTCAGAAAGTATTGGGAAGAGTGAATGGATAAACAATTCACAAAGAAACAGTAGGAAGATGTATGCATGCCTCCCAAATATGCATCAACGTTTAAACGATTTAACATTTCTGCTTGGCGGTGTTTACATAGGTATTTTTACACCCTAAGCAGACTTTTAAAGAATTTTTCCTTAGTAGATTGCAAGTGTTGGAGGTGTGAACAGGAAGAAAGGGATAATTAGGAACATATTTTTGGTAAATTTAATGAGCTGGCAGACTAAAAATTTCCCTGCAGACTACTGAGTCAGAAATTCTGCATTAGTAAATTGGGGGTAACTAAGGAAATTATTTTTTTTTTTATCTGTGATACAGAATTGGAATTGCCTAGGTATTATAGCCTGCTAACATTTTTATATTTGATTATTTTTTTTTTGTTCTGTATGCTGTTTTACCATCATGTCTACTACCTCAGTCAGACTTGAGTCCTTTTGTTTCCCCATACAGGATATCCCCAGAGGAGAAGTGATGATAATGTGGAGGGGCCATCATTCAGGTAGCAGTGAAAGTGTTTTGTTTGCATCCTGACAGTGACAGAGTATAGTGCAGGCCCTAACTCCTTGTCTGGACAGTAGACATATAACCCATGTTATTACTGATGCCAGTATAACTTTCTTGTGTATGCTCTTACTCCCATCCACCCATGATAAAGGGTATGACTTGAACAGTTTAGTGTACAAAACTCCAATCTCACAGATGCCTCTTATGTTGCAACCCTTCTTTAGAAGGATTGTGGCTTTAAATAGTCTTCCTATACCCCTTCATTTCTCCCAGGAAATGCACACCGGTCATCCTTAAGCTAGCTTCAACAGGTTTCATAGCCACTCATTAAAGGTAGGCCACGTGGACTGTTGTCAGGTCGTTATCCTTGAATTCTGTAAAGCTGAGCTTTTAACTAAACCTGTTATTAGGGAATTGTTTGGTTAGAATCTAACTTAACTAAGTCTTTATGCTAAAGAGTATTGTTGTAGGATGCTACCTGTTGGTAAATCAGAGTGCTGCTTCTACATATGAAAATGTCAACACAAAATGGAGATCTGAAGTTAGCTTGCATTCAGTGTCTTATCCTTTCCAGTGTTTAGTACCCATAATAGTATCAAGATCAGTGCAAGTACACATTCTGCTACTACATTTAGTTCATAGAATGTGGTATTCAAACCTCTTAACTTTGCTCAAGAATTCTAGACAAAATGGACTTCTAGGATGGTTGCACATTGAGTAACAACTTAATTCTAGCTCTCCCAGTGTGAAAACAGAAACACAGCAAAGAAGGCCAGTAGACTGTTGTCTTTCTGGGTGAATTTCAGTAACTGCCTAGTAAATGCACTGCTTGGGTGCCAGGAAAAAGAAATGCAGAGGACCTGAAGGAAAATCAGCTACAAAAGGTGAGGAAAAAACAATGACTGGGAAAAGTACTGCAACTGTTCAGCTAAAAGCAGTGCAAGCTCCAGGCATGACTACAAGTAACCTAGATGCAAGCTCAAGTCAACTACACACAGATCTGGTTAAAATAAATGAAACCCTGATTGAGTATATCAACTTAAACAACAAAAGGCCAGAAGAAAATGGAAGAAGATTTAAGCAGATATTCCGATGAGGTTAAAAAAATGCAAACATCAGAGGCTGAATATGAGACTGCTGATTTAGCTGCTTAAAAGTTAAAATTTAAACTGCATTTAGTGCTGTAGATGTCACACTCAAGTGTGACAGCCTTTTCTGTGCATTTCTACTGTTTAAATTGCTTTTTGCTGCTTAATGTCTTAAAAAAAATACTATCTGTACTGCTTGTTTCCCGCTCTTTCCTATACTAGAATATCCCAGATCTGCTAGTTTCAGGACTTTAGTCTGTGTTTCTGAGTGGTCTAGACCTTGTTGTAGTAGTGGGAAGTCGTTTTGCTTATCAGTGAGAGTGTTGAGCATTAGCGCAACCTATCTGTCACAAGAGGAGTGGTTTCCAGCTCTGAAATTAACCTTATTGGCCGTTTTGGTCTGATTTCTATCCCTTTCAACTTTGTGTTAAAAACCTGTGTTTAAGCGAGTTTGTGCATCGTGCAGGTCCACTTAGCTAGGGTTAAACTATTCCTGGTGCCATAAAGTCTGCTCTTCAGTTTTTCCCTTAGAACTAGCCAGATTCTTAATTTTAGCACTTGAATCTGCTTCTTCATGTTCAGAACTGTTAAAAACACTAAATAAGCTATGAATTACTACAGCACTCAACCTTCCCCATTACCTAGTGGAGAACAGCTTTTTGTACTTATCTTCTTCAGTTGCTTCGAGGAAAGCAAGCTCTAGTACGTACTTCCCCTCACTTGTCTAGAGGAAAATAGTGATTACCCAGGCATGTCCAAGGGACAGCTCCCGGTGTTCTCTCCTGTGTACCTGATGAATCTGGGCATCTTGGGGCAATGTAGCAATTGCCTCATGTACACTGACAACCCTCTCCACCTATCACTCAACACTACAACCTGTGAGAGATGCATTTTTCTAGCCAAATAGGAGGCAAAGCTCTCTCAAACCAAGACTGAACTTGTCAGTCAAGAGGAGATGGTAAACACTTGCACCATACCACACTCATCACATAGTCCCACTAAACCTACACCACCAAAACCCACACATAGATACACAAAAACATTCGTGGAGGCTCTCAGTAATAATCTGCCCAAGCAGCAGAGACCTCCAAAGCAGAAACGTAAGCAACCTCCACCCCTCAACACAACCCAAAAGACACACAACCCACAGACTCAGTGTGCCACTCAACCAAAGCCCATAAGGCAAAACAGCATAGCCAACACATTTGTCATAGGTGACTCTATAGTCAGGCACACTGATTTTCCACTCACTAAACTAGACAAGGAGAAGGTTACTGTTAGCTCCCTGTTGGGTGCCAGGATCTGCCACATAACACACGCACTCAGGTCACTCCTCAACAAGTACAAATATGACTCAGTCATTGTCCTTGTTGGTGTGAATGACCTGAGACTTACCTCCCTGG
Source organism: Protopterus annectens (assembly GCF_019279795.1). Classification (NCBI taxonomy): domain Eukaryota; kingdom Metazoa; phylum Chordata; order Ceratodontiformes; family Protopteridae; genus Protopterus; species Protopterus annectens. Next base: position 908,543,414 of record NC_056731.1, on the reverse strand, counting down.
ACTACATGAAAAGAGACATGGAAGAGCTCTCTGATCTTGTAATCCAGTTGGGTTTGACCCTAAGCCTGAGTAGCGTCCTACCTTCGCCCAGAATGATACCGCAATACAAGGACAAAATGATTGACTTCAACAATTAGCTAAGCTTCTGGTGTCATTCTAAGGGGATCCAGTATCTGTCTGCGTGGGACAACATGGTTGACAGGCCATGATGCTTTGCCAAAGGTGGCTTGCACCTGTCACCCCTGAGATTCCAGATATTGGTTAAGGCTCTTCCCACCCCTATAGTGCCTTTTTAGGCAAGGTTCAAATGACAAACCCACCACTGTAACAGGTACAGGCAAGCAAAAACTGAGGGTAATGCCACTAAGTGCTAGAAGTCTAAACCTCAAAATGCACTCACTCAAGGCACTCCTTAAAATAGAGAACATTGATATCTGTGCAGTGACTGAAACCTGGTTCAAGGCTCCAGAGAGCACCCCTGCATTACCAGGCTATAACTCATACCATACCTTTTGGCCATCTAACCTGGACCGGAACACCAAAGGCGGAGGTGTGCCCATATTCATTAAGGATATCCGCACCTCCAGGCTAAATGCCCAACATTATCCAAGTGCAACTAACTCTGAACAAAACTGCAATCCAAGTTGTAGCTTGCTACAGATCCCCCACCATGCCCCAGGATTTCCACTCCTCTTTTCTTGATATACTGGAAAATATTAGGGTTCAATCAAACACCCTAATAATGGGCGATTTCAGCTACCCCACCATTTACTAGGAAAACTACTCCTGTACCAACTCCTTCACTCAACACTGTCTAGAATTCATAAACTCCAGTGCCGTGGATCAACTTATCCACATCCCCAACAGGGGCAACAGTATCCTAGACCTAGTCATTACCAACATGAGTGACCAGTGTTCCACACCTGAAGTCAACTCTTCATTGGTCAGAACCAACCATAAGCTAACCACCTTAGATATCCACATCCTGCCCCCACCCCCCATTAAGGAAACCACTATAAAAAATTCCTCCAAAACCAACTTCATGCTTCTTACGACAGAAGTGGCAAACTTCACAACACCTGTGAAGATGGACAATACAGTTATGACTGCCGAATCCTACACAAATGCACTCTATAAGCACTTACACACGTGCATGGATCATGCTATCCCTAACAGAACCAAGACGCTATTCTCCAAAAAAAGGAAGCCAATCTGGTGGTCCTCTGCTATAAACAAAGTCTACAACAGAAGGAAGAAACTGTTGCAGAAGAGAGTAAAATCTCATTGAGTGGAGGAGCTTCCCTGGTCAGCCTCAGCAAGAAGCTGGGATCCCTCATAAAATCCTCCAAAGCTAGCTATGAAAACAAGATTGCCACTGATTTTAAGGACAACCACAAAGCATTCTATAGCTATGTCAAGAATCTCAATGGCAACACCCAGATCTACTCTGAGTTGCAGCACAATGGCACGAAAATTACAGAACCAACTGATATTGCCAACAGCCTGGCTGATAGGTTCAATGCTAACTTTACCCTCCCCCCCAAAGGGCTCATATCTATACCGGAAGACTGCAGAGCCCCTGCAGTCACAACTGCGCAGGTAAAAACTGCACTCTCCAAAGCCAAGAACACAGCTTCCATGGGACCGGACAACATCCCAGGCTGCATTCTACACAAACTTCAGAATGTACTGCCCCCCCCCCCCACCTAACCACCATGTTCATTCATAGCCTCATGTCAGGCTTTGTACCCACTGAATGGTGCACAGCAACAGTTATACCACTCCACAAAGGGGGAGTGGTATAACTGTTGCTGTGCGTCATTCAGTGGGTACAGCAACAGTTATACCACTCCACAAAAGGGGAGCCACCACAGATCCCAAGAACTATTGCCCTATTAGCCTGACAAGCCTGATCTGCAAGGCTATGGAACGTATCATGATGGAACTCATAAACAAAGACATTGGTAACCTCCAAACTCTGGAGCCCACCCAGTTCGGGTTTGTGAAAGGCAGATCATTCCTCCTGAACCTAATAGACTTCTTTGAAACAGTCACTAAAGATGTAGATGAGGGTAAGGCAGTTCACACAGCCTATCTTGACCTTGCCAAGGCTTTCACCACCATCCCCGATTCTGGAATTATATATAAACTCACTAAACTGGGTATAAATCCATATGTCACAAGATGGGTTGCCAACTGGCTCACTGACAGAACCCACACTGTAAAAGTTGCAGACTCCAAATCTGACTTCAAACCAGTGACAAGTGGAGTAGCACAGGGTTCAGTCCTGGGTCTACTCCTGTTTGGTATCTACTTCACTGAAATAAGGGCTAACACAGAGGGCCTCTGGCAGACGAGGTTCGCAGATGACTGCAAATTAGGTGCCACAGTCGGGTCCCCAAATAACGTGGACATTCTATAAAAGAGCCTCACTGAGACAGATGCCTGGTGTCAGAGCCATGGCCTCAAGCTCAACGCCAAAAAGTGCATTGTCATCCCCTTTGGTAAAACTTCTGTACCCATGAACTATCACATAGGCGGCAGTCCACTTAACGCCGAAGGTGTGATGAGACCTTGGTACTTTGGTGGACAGTAGTCTCTCCTTTGATAATCACATTGCCACAGTAGTCAGGAAATCCTTCTATGTAGCACACCTTATCACGAAAGGGTTCTCATCCAGGAAAAAAGTGGTCATTGTTTCCCTCTACTCAGCTCTCATTAGACCCATTATTGAGTACAACTCCCCTTTTGGAATGTACCTCACAAGACATCTGCAACAGCTGGAAAGGCCACAGAAGTAGCTCACAAAGAGGATTATGGGCCTCAACCAGATGCCCTATATTGACCATCAAAAAACTTCAGCTTTACTCCGTAGCATATCACCTACTCCGAGGTGATCTCTGCCTAACATACAAAGCTATGCCAAACCCAGAGCTGTTGGACATGCTACAACTAAAGAAATCCCAATCCATCCGAGATACATGCTCTAGGGACCTAAACCTTGTCACCACAATAAACAGTACATGATGGAGGGATAGATTCCTGTCCCAGAAACTTCCCTTACTGTGGAACAAGCTACCTATCTATGTCAAGCAGAGTTCCTCATTAGTACTGTTCAAGAGAAATCTGGATGAGTGGATGGGAAATAGGAAATTCACCCTGGGGATCACTTCTGTGGCTCTGTTCAACAGGGCCACAGGAAAATAACTTTCTTGCATGGCAAAAACCAGGGAACTTGTTGGCTAGGCTTACATAGCCCTTGGGCCGATAGCCTAGTACCTACCTATGAACCTAAGAAATTTTTCAAAACAATAATAATAATAATAATTTTCTTTGCATGCTATAAAGTTTTCTCAGTTGTTTTTAAGTGTAATGAGGATACTATTGTAAACACATGCTCTTTTTTTCTCCTTTTTCCCTTCTTTCATTCTCCTTGTTCATTTAAGAAATGTAGTCCCTGCAATGTAAAAAGTGTGGTTAAAAGAGCATGACAAAAGAAAAAAATGTGCTTTTTCTCATTTTTGCATGGTTGAATGACTAGATTAAGACCCTTAGCTTGATCTAGTAACAAGTTTAAAGAGAATACAAGCAAATGAAAAAATGTTGAATATTAGGATTTTTTTTAGCAAATGAATATATGCTTAGTAGTAATTCTGTATCTGGTCCCCATGTCTTCATGGAGACAGTCTGACAGAAAAATTGGCTACAGTCTGAAAAAGAGAAAGCGGCTAGGAGATAATATTCTTTGAAAGCATTCAGGTGTTTTTCCAGCTGAGAGAGCTATAAATACAAGAAAAAGACAAAAACAGACAGCAGTTAGTAGAAGCACAGGCTGCATGCACAGTACTAGCATGGATAAATTTCCTTTTAGGTCAACTTAAGTCCATGAGTGTGGCTGTCCGTTTCAGACATTTGCTCCTATTAGGAGAGTAAAACTTCTGTATTTGAAGATGTACATAGTTTTGTATGTTAGTATTAAGTTGATATGCTTTGGGGGTATTGGGAGGTGTATTTGTTCTTTCTTTTTTTGAGGGCTTTCAGTAAAACAAAAAAAGTTTTGTAAGATGTGAGATAGGCTCAAATGAGTATGACAAGAAACAACTGTATTAAAGTTCAACCTGCCAAACAGTGTATGCATATAACACAAAAGCTGGACTAGACATTTAACAAAAAAGCTGTTACACACAAAAGGTGTGAATATTAACTTTTTAATGCACTAATGCTTTCTCTAATGCCTTTAAATATCAATGTAGTACAAAAAGTACAAAAAAGAAAGAGTAGTGAGCTATATTAAAAATGTAGAGTGCAAATAGCTATGCTACAGAAGACATGCTTGGAAAGAAATGAGCATGTGAATTTGATAAAGAAAGGTTTTTAGAATGGTTATTCATTAGAATAAATTGGACAAAGGAAAAGAGGAATACTTGTATTAATTGCAAGAAGAGCTCCAATAGTGACAGAAGGGGATAAAAAAGATAGCAGTGGTAGATTTGTAACACTAAGGGGCTACTGGCAAGGGAGAATAATTACACTACCATGTACTTGTATTCCACCTAAAACCGCTATAATCGAGCTTAAGAAAATTCTGGGAGAAATAATTAGCTTTCAGCAAGAAAAAATACTTACAGGTGGGGACTGGAACTTGATTTGCAGCAAGGAAGATGTGTCTGGAGAGCCCAAAAGGGAAGGTATAACAGAGGAAGGTCGACTTCTGGAGAAATTTATGAAAATATTTGTCATGGAAGATGTGAGTTCATTACTAGGACTTAGGATTGAATTTACATATTATTCCCCAAGATGCAAAAACTGAGCTAGGCTAGACAGAATTTACATTTCACAGGAACATGTGCATTTAATTGAAGTTCCTGATATTCCCCAGTAACTATTTCAGATCATGAGCCAATAATAACTAAAATAAAAAAACATGCTAATGAAATAAAAATGAGACACTGGTGCTTTTCTACTTATCTGATATTCAGGAGCTATTAAAGTTTGAAATATCTTCTGAAAATATAGCTAGGGAGTGGGATAAAATTAAATTGAGTTTAAAAAAAGGATGGATATAAAAGAAAAAGGGGGTTATGGTTAAGAATTGACAATATGAGGGATTGACAAATGTTAAAATATTGAAGAATAGGGCAAATTTCACAGAACAAGAATAGGAGCAACTGTAGAGTACTAAATAGAAAATGAGGGATTGCCTCGATAATGTGTTTTACGAAAGGAGATACTGACAGCCCAGCTAGCTGGAATTTTGTAAATAATTGTATGTCATTAGTGAATATCGAAATGATTTGATAAGATGCTTATGGTACCACTGTATTAGAACTGTATGTTAAGTGTATATCAAACTTGTTTGTACGGAGATGTATTGAAAAGGATTTGTGAAGTACTGGGCTTAAAGATGTATCCACAGTGTGCCCTTCTGGAACAGAACAGAAATGTACATACACTATTGTAACTGTTTAAATGTATATATTTTAACAGTGAAAAGTGGAACACAGGAGGTTCATTTCAGTCTAGTAAATTTCAGAAAAAAATAACTGAAATTAAATTACTTTATAGCAGCAAGGAAACACAATGTCTGTGCTGAGAAGCTTTCTGTGTTTTGGAAGTGTTTTATTGTTTTATGTCTTCCATTTTCTACCAAAGATCAGAGGTCTATGTATCTTCACAGGTAGATGCTAAATGCTGCCAGCTTCCAGCAGTGGAGGTGTCACCTATGATAAAGTCAGATGACAAGAAATGATATATTTCTGCAAGCTATCCCAGCAGTAATATTTGAGATATTAATTTGAGAACTCTCTTAGAGAGACTGAGCATTCTATAGTCTGTCTTTTACCTGACAGCAACAACTAGAGAAGATCCATTCACCACATCTGTCTTGCTCTGATAAAGTAAGTTATTATGGAATAGTATAATTCTCTTAGATACTGTCAGGAATATAGCAAAACTTAGCTTAGATATTTTTCTTTATTTGAGACTGTCCTGCAATGTTGTTTTAAATATTTCATGTGATTTTGAACTCTGATGTCACTGTAAATATATATTCAGTATTGTCTTGTTCTTTCATTAATTATTATTATTAAATATATTTAAACATTTAATTGTGGCTGATCTGTCTAGCCATATTTAAGTTCTGAGAGTACTTGCATATTTATTTGCTGACACTGTGGGCCACTCCTAATAGCCTTGCTGTTGGCCAAACTACCATTTGTATTGATAGTAACATTACACAGTAAGATTGGACACCCTTTGTGAAGAGCCTTAAAATAGCTGATAAGGAGCTGGCTGGTGGTAGCGGTAACTGCCTTACAGTCTGGGCAAACGGGGGCATAGTTAGTAAACCTGTGCCAGCCTTTCTCAGGTGTGTGTGTGCATGTAAATCAAACCTCAAAGAGTGTGTGTCAGCTACTGGGGGCAGGGACATGAAGCATTGGTTAAACAGAGAGGGTGCTGGAGGTCTTGGCTTGGCAACTCAGCTGAGATCTCAACTCTTTAGCTGTGCCAGTGGGGAGTCTTATTGGGGATCTGGAGAAAGAGTGAGAAACCAGCCCCAGACTGACTGTGGTCTCTGTGTGCTCTTTAGGGAAATTGCACATGATGCAGAGAACTGCATCTGGTAATACTGTGTGTGTTCCTTGTCATCCTCTCAGTGTACGTCCCCCACTGTTGCCAGTGGTGTGGATTGAGGCTCCTTGATTACTGGTCCAGTAGTGGGGCATCATAATATGGATGCATTTAGAAAGATTGCTGTTAAGCAACTATTGTTTGATGATAACGATAACTCTAGAGCACAAAAACTTTTAGCACAATGACTCAGGCAACAGAACATAGGAAGGGCTGTTGTCATGCTTAGGGAGCTTATTACAAAGAAGGGAACAACAGATCATGTAGAGGTGTTAGAAATATTTTGAAATTCTGTATAAAGCAGAGGGAAGTATGAAAATCAAGAAAAGGTACAAATGGAAATGTTTATGGAAAAATTAAATATGCCAAGGTTAGAGGCAGATGACGCTCAATTTCTAACAGGATAGGAGAAGATGAGATAAAAATAGTGATGCATAACTAATCTATAGGAAAGTCCCCAGGAATAGATGGTATTCCTGTGGAAGTTTGGACACTAGAAGGGAAAAAAACAATAAAGATCTTGAAGGTTTTATTTAATAGTATTTTAAGAGGAGTAGAAGCACCAACATCCTAAGAGAAAGCGGTCTGTAATTCCTAAAGATGGTAGATATCCATCAGATCCAGCTACATCAGTGATGGCAAACCTATGACACACTTGTCAAAGGTGACACCCCACAATGTTTTTGGGTTACACGCCAGTGATCACCAACACCTGAGTTACCAAATACACTGCTTTTGCATTCATTGCTCATGTGACGTGCACTGAATTTTTTTGTGCCAGGAGCTTTTAATATGCCAAACCCAAAAGGTTCACTATCACTGAGTTACATACAGGCCTATTTCAATGCCAAACCATGATTATAAATTGTTTATGTGTATAATGGCTAAACAAATGGCAAAAGTGATGCCAAATTTGATAGATAATGGATATGGATCAGTGTGGTTTTGTGGAGGGAAGGCAAACATTTGATAACATTAACAGAATACCTAATGAATTTGCTGCACATCTGTAAATCAAACAAGACTGGAGATACCCATTCCAGTGACCTAAATATGGCCTGCAACTTGAATAGGATGTGCTGGAGGGACAGATTTGTCTTCCAGTGACTGCCCTGTCTTTGGAATAGGCTGCTAATTCATATGAAGCAGAGCACCACTATGACACTTTTCAAAAGGGACCTGGAAGAGTGGATGGGGCACTGTAAATTCTGACCCGGGGATAGCACCCCCAACCCTGTTGGACATGGGCAGTCATTATTAAATACAATCCTGGGTATTGACTAGCGTATGTATGGTATTACATTGGGATGAAGCAGTTAGACTTGAAATGACCTCCGGGTTGATAGCCTACTAACCTCCTATGATCCTATTAACGGCCTTTGTCAGATCTGTAAAAGCAGCTGCTTTTCACAAGAAGTTTGTTAAAGATGTGAATGATATTATCCGTAAGGGTGGATATGGCTGTTATTATTCCAGACCAGGATCCATGCTGATGTGGAGAAATGACTTGATCCAGTTGAATATGTCTGGATAGTTGACTGAAAATTAGTTTTTCAAATATTTTGCCCAGAGTTAATAGACTAGAGCTGCATCTAAAATCATTTGCAAGGTGGGTCTTCAAGATGTTTAATATAGGTCTGACAGATGCAATCATCCACGTTGCAGGCATGGTGTTTGTGATGATTCATAGATTGTACTGATGGCAGAGTTGGAGTAGGGTGTAATCATTACATAGAATGAAACAAGGCAGTACACTATTGACTCAGGCTGATACATTAAAACATTGTTTTCTGTGTTTTGTAGTATATCCTAACAGAAGAGTGAATAGGGTGAAAACACTCTCTTGAGGAATTCTTGTGGGCAAAGATTTCCAGAAGTTAATGTGGTGTCTGCATGGATGTGGAGGTTAATGTAAAATATCCTTTTTTACTTATTTGTTGGCCAGTTAGCATGCTGGACAAATTATCACTTTTCAATCTTCTTTTAATTTCTGTGTGACTCAGTGGTTTTATAAAGTCAGAAAAGTTTGAAAATGTTTGCTTTGCAGATAAATTAGCATGTTTTTAAGTGAAAACTCTTATTAGGGAAGGGTCTTGTATTGATGCTACATTTCCACAGTTTTCTTTACTGAGAGTTCAGCCAGTAAGGCTGAGCTGTTATTCTTATTTCTAGGCTGAATGTTGGACTACAAATGTTCTCCTAATTTGATTTAACAAACAGTCCTTAATGTGGTGCCCTAATAAGCAGGAGGAAATAATTATGTACCACTCTACAATGAAGTATTGAGTACCTAGCAGTGGGCAGGTAACTACATCTGCTGTTTATTTAATTTGATAACCAGGGAAGTGGGCTGGTCCAGCAATCTTTTTCAGCCATAGCCCAGGCCACAAGAGATAGGGTTATATACCCAAACAGATGTGTGTGTGTGTGTGTGTGTGTGTGTGTCTGTCTGCATATATATATATATATATATATATATATATATATATATATATATATATATTTGTGTGAGTGTGTGTGCATGTATATATATATATATATATATATATATATATATATATAGAGAGAGAGAGAGAGAGGGATGTAGATTATATATATATATATATATATATATATATATATATATATATATATATATATATATATATATATATATATATATATATATATATATATATATATATATATATATATATATATATATATATATATATATATACACAAAATCCAAAAGCCCAAAAGTAAATATCGAAAAAACCCAAGCTAGAAGGAGTGCAGTCAGTCTGTAGTTCAATCTGTAGTTCGACCAGTTTTATAGTCCAATATAAAAAATGAGCAGTTCCAAAAGCACAAATAAAAAAACTTTTAATAACAAAGAGATGTGAGCGCTTTCACGGATGCTGTATCCACTTCATCAGACATGGTTACAAAAAATCAGAATACATTAAATACTCTTTCAACCACTCCTACCTTATTATTCAATTAAACTATTAGCCCTTGAATGAGCAAATGACTCCATCCTGAGGCATAAAAATACTTGCAATGTCATGATCTTCTAAAAATATATATATATATATATCTATATATAAAACGTAGCAAATACGCCTAACAAAAAACTAGTATCTTTTAATACAAATATACCAAATATAAAAAGTCATAAAAATATATATGAGTGCCTAAATCTCTGAATGAATAAAACCTAATAACAAAGAAACCTAAGCTGGACCTGAGAAACATTACTACTATCTTAATTTCCTGGCTTTCAAATGGGGCTTGAGAGAGAGTCTCATTAAGACCTCTGCCCCTATGTGCACCAAGTCTAAAATATATATACATCTATATATACATTATATATAAGAATAGATGTATACCAATACATACAAGTGTATGTATATGTGTATATGTATATGTATATATATATATATATATATATATATATATATATATATATATATATATATATATATATATACACACACACACACACACACACACACACACACACACACACACACACACACACATACTCACATATGTAGATCTGAATGCAGGTGTTTGTCAGCTTACCTATTTTATTTGTCGGCACACTATGATCAGCATTTCTTTAGCAACACTGAGTGAACATTACCAACTGATCAACTGCATGTCAAAGATAGAATTTACCCCTACAGGATCATTGGTAAATCTTGAAAGAGAGATGTGCTGGATTTATTTCAGTAAGTGCTTTTTTTTGTGGGGGGGGGGCAGCAGACGTCTCTTTTATATGTTATTTACTCCCCTTATTGATGAAAACCATGGTGGTACAGCGGTAGCATTGTTGCCTCACAGCAAGAGGTTCTCCTGTTTGATTCTCGGCTGGAGTGCCTTCTGTGTGGAGTCTGCATGTCCTCCCCGCGGTCGAATGGCCTCCGAAAGACATGCGTTAATGGGCGTGCCTTTGCTAAAGGCTGGGCGTCGGGCTGGCAACTCGGCACCAGAAATATCTACTGCCAGTCATTAGCGGACCGGAGTTCCGCTGTGGTGACCCCTAACCGGGAAAAGCCGAAAAGACAAACAAAATTGATGTACATATACACACACACACACACACACACACACACACACACACACCCTCTCTGACAAACTGATCTGCTCCCTGTTGAATTCTAGGTGTGTATTTCAATGAGTGCTTTTTCATGTCTTCTTTGATCTTTGAATGCTGCTTTGATAGAAAATACTTTCATTGCACAACCTGGTACATATTGTCACATTTTTTCTGCCCACTCTACTGCATGTGACAATGCAAGGAACACTGGAGAGACTTCTAAAATGTTGGTACTTAAAATTTGTGAGGTCAGTTGGCACTTGTTTGTTTTCTGTCCTGTTGTCAAGCTGTTGATGAGGAACAAGCTATAAGCCTGCTGAGAGGTTTTGAAATTACTTGTCCCTTTATTACCCACCAGCATTGTTAGTATAGAATTGTAGTAGAGTCATATGTTTGCTTCATTTCAGTAATGTGACATCAAACAGTGATAGTTTCTGTAACACTGAAGGTGATTGTGGCTGAAGTACATATTTATAGGGAAGCAATTGCTTTCTTTTTTTTTTTTTTTTGTGGTTCTGTATAAAACAGCATACTAAAACGTTTGTGGTGTAAACTGTAAAGATGTTGAAAAGCTGTCTTATGTTAATCTTACATTGAAGTCTACAGATATTTTAACATTAAAATGTAGTATGTGTTTTTTTTTTACCAGTGATTGTCACTAGCTAAACTGAGCATTCCTGGGATGGCTTGTGTCTGTAGCATGTCTCCACAAATGCATTGTTTGGAAATGAATTAAAAACAAAATAGCAGTGTCAAGCAAGCATTTATCATTGTCAGATGCATAATTTATAAAGTGCTTCTGTTAACTATGGATCCAAGATGAAATTGAACTGAAAGCTCATGTTCAGAATTTCAGTGATGTTTAAAGTTAGTTATGGCAGCATGCTAACTTGAGATGATGCTAATCTGCTACTTTTGATCGACAATAATTGATAATCTACACTTAGTAAAATGCTTCTTCCTTTTACAAACTCTAGACTGGAATGTGCTAAAACAGCTTATAAGCTTTGGCTCTGTAATTGTGCTGTCAGACTCAGAAGTCTGCTGAAATGCACATAAACTGATCTGACAAAAATTCCTGAGTTAAGCGTGCCAACAGGTTTCAGAAAACTAGCCCAGACAAGTGATGGATAAACATGCAAGTTAATTTTTTTTTTTTTTTTTTGCTGGCAGGTCACCAAACTATTCCTTCCCTTCCCTTAATTGTTTAGTAGTTGCATGCTAGTAATAAAATAATTTGAATTTATTTTTATTAAATTAGTTTTTGACATACAAGTTTGATAAACTTAGTTCATCATTGCCTTTGTCAGCAAACCATTGTATAAGGTCATACACGTAGATGTACATGAAGCTTGGCCTGTGTCGACACCGAATACTGACCCAACAGACAGTCATGTACATTGCTGTTCACTAACTTCTCTTTCAGAAAAGGCTGATTTTGGTCAGAGCTCTCTGTAATGCAGTAAGAAAGCTTTTTAAAACTTTTTTTTCCTGGTGTTAGATGATTTGTAGTGGTTTTGAGTAGCAACAAGAATAACCGTAATATCTTACAAACATTAGTATGTGTTTTGGGAGGTGTGAAGTCTGCAAGATTTTTTTTTACATGAGAAATTCTGGTGGTGGGTGGACACAATATTAATTTCTTGTGCTGATTTTTATTTTAGTAACAACAAGAAAGTAAATATCAGCAATTGTTACTTTTTAGCTACTGCATATTGGCTATGTTGAGAACAGTTTTGTAAACCATTATTAAATCAGTTACTGCTGTAGACATCACTCCAAGCATTGATGCTTGACACAATAAGGTATTTACCGCTAATGTAGTGGAACATTAGACTGTAATCCAGATTTTTGTAGTACATTTAACATTTGTTCAAAGGTAGAGAAAGACAAGCTAGTCTAGCTTGGACTGGTGTAGATTCATTTTATTTTTGCTTTCTCATGTCTAAAACAAATCTTTACAACTAAGAACAGCTGAACTTGAAGAAATGTCCAGGTGTTGTGTACCATAATTACCATTCCAACAGCCCTTTTACTATTTAATATTGATGTCTAAAGTCAGTGATATATGTAAGCATAGTCTCATAATGAGTACAACTCTTTTCATGCTCGTAAAGCTGAGAGATCCATGTTTTGGCCTGTGCGGATCTCTGTGAATGGCTTCTGTGGAGTCCTTCCTCTGGGGCAGTAATCAAGGAGTCTCACTCCTCTCCACTGACCCCAATTAGGGACGTTCATTTGGAACAAAAATGGATGCACAGTATTTCCAGCTGCAGTTCTCTGCACCAAGCACAACTTCCCTTAAGAGCACACAGGGAGGAGAACACTTCCGTAGTGGTGCTGGGTTCCCACTCTTTCTCTCCAGACTCCAAATAAGACTTGCCACTGACACAACTATAAAGTTAATTCCTTAACCGGGTGTTCCAAGCAAAGTCCTCCACCACCCTGTCTGTGAAATCAGTACTGTGTGTCCCCATTCAAAGTAGCAGACACACGCACTCTCTTTGAACTTTGGTTTTCACACACATGCACTTGGAAAGGCTGGCACAGCTTTACTAACTCAACCTCCTTTGCCCAGGCTATAAGGTAGATACTGCCACCAAAACACTCCAAAGCCAGCTACTCTAAGGTTGTTACTATTGTATCCATTTATACTTAGTAAAATGAATACTGATAAAAATAGTAGTGATTGACCAAATGCAGCAAGGCTTTCAGGAGCAGCCACAGTGTCACCAAATAAGTATAAGTACTCTCAAAGGTTAAAATATTCACTAAAAGACCGGTCACAATGAAAAGTTTAAATATGTTTGATAATTAATAAAAGAACATGAAAATACTAAATATCTATTTACAATAAACACCAGAGTCTCAATCACTGGAAATAATAAAAATGACACAGATGGAAAGGTTCACACAGATGCAGAAAAACAATACATATCTCACTATATTTTCTTGACTGATCTAAAGAATTACTGTCCCCCAGTTCACTTACCAGAGCAAAGTAAGATGGTGTGTGTGTGTGTGTGTGTGTGTGTGTGTGTGTGTGTGTGTGTGTGTGTGTGTGCGCGTGTATGTGGTCTCCCTTGTCAGGTTTCACAGATAGACTGCCTCAAGACTTCTCTCTCATCTAATATTAAAACATTTCAGTGCTGTATTACAGAATGACATCACATACATCTGGTCATCTGACTTCAAGTTCCCGTACTACCCCCTTTACTAGAAACTAAGCCAGAATCTTGCACATATGTGTTACCATACACACATATAGAGCATTGCTCAGATGTGTTGCAGCATCTGGAAGCTATAAAACCATTTCAAAAACTTCTAGCCTTCCAGGGTAACAATTAGTTCAACCCTAAGGACAATACAGTATGATTCCTAGTCCAGGTATTCACAGACATTTTGTCTCTAGCTACAGTCAGAACTGTAAGATACAATATTTATGGCCTAAACCAAGTAATTTAATTTCAGACTATTTTTCAAAGTTAGCTGGACTGAGATTAACTTCTTCTCTTCCAGTATCCTCTGTTACATTATATTCATTTCAAGAGTTACAGTACAGTCTGACATACAGATATATTTCTTTTCTATCCATCAGGTCCCACTGTTGGTACATTTTTAACACAAGCAGCTTTACAAATACATTTTTCAACACAAGCATCTGTACAAATCAGTTTGATATAAAAATGACATATAAATCTTTACAAGATGTACATACAAAATATGTTACACATCTACTGCCTTACTTCTCCTGATGTAACTGGCAATACCTCACATCATCACAGCTTGTAACTAAACTGTTACTTCCTGTCTGTGTAATTAGAAGTTGTACTTTAACAGACTGTTTTCAGCAAGTTGAGTATTGGGGTCATTCTTCCTGAGATGCCTTGTAGAACTGTTTGTCTGCTGATATCCCACTGTTGTAGCACAGCTGCTTTTGCCCACTGCTTTATTCCTGCACTTGTTTTAGGAGGGGTAGCTATACCAGTGATCTCCACTTCTTGCCAGCTGCTTGTACTGTTTATCTTTCTTCCTCAAACTCAGTATAAGATATTTTGCATGCGATACTGAAAAAGTATTAAAGGCCATTAGAGGGCAGTTGCTATTCCAAGGTCATGATTCAGAATCTTTACAGATGCTCCTGGGGGCAAAAACCTTGCATGCATAACTGTCATTACAGTCAGCAATTCTTTCCAGTGATTGTACATCATAGGTGTGAAAAGCCTGAGATTTACCACATTTGCCTTCCATTTTGTAGCAGGAGAATTGGCCCATCTCCAGGATTGCTTAGATGGTTTTGCCAAAGGCAGCAGGCAAGAGTTGAAAAAGTTCAAGGCACAGTATTTGACTACTATGTTTAAGATGTCTGAGCTTGTTTTCACTTTGAAGAACATTGCTGCTGTGGTGATCTTTGTTTCTTCTTCTACTGGATCATATTTTTAGGGAGGGGTTATGTTTTGTCAGTCTACCCTTGGTTATGGAGCTGGTTAACAAGGGAGCCATCTACTCAGCAGACACCCTTAGGAGCAGGGTTGCTAGACGTCCCTATTTGGGCGGGACTGTCCTGAGATCAGTAGCCTGATCCAGAGTCCCACACTGCTGGTTTAAATCCCGGGCAGCTTCCTCTTTGTTTTTTTTGATTGGCCCGTATTCCAGCATACGGGCCAATCAAAAACTGCTAAACATGGAGCTTCTTGTGTTTAATGCGGAACATTGCAGTGTTTAGCGATTAAACAGAAGTAGCTCCATGTTTATTTATTTTTGATTGGCCCGGGCCAATCAAAAAATAAAATAAATAAATAAACACAGAGCTACTTTTGTTTTATGCGGAACACTGATGTTCCGCATTAAAGGCCTTTTTTTTTTTTTTTTTTTAAGTCTTCACTTTGTCCCTACCTCGCCAGTCAAATCTGGCAACCCTGTTTAGGAGTGAGATTTGACTCTGTCAACAGTGTTTGTTTTTGCAGTTTGTTTGATGTTGGGTATGACTCCCCATCATACCATTCTTCCCTTTCAGTTTGCTTGATGTTAGGTATGACTCCATACCTATCAGACTAACTCATTTTCTTTCCCCTTAGCAGTTGGTCACTTGCATGTGCAAAATGGACCATTTCTCAGGCTCTTATTAGGCCTTTATTTGAGCTTTCAGTTCTACCAGTGCCACTGCTAGATTTTTTTAAACGCCTTTATTAAATTGGCAAATCCATTCTAAGCAGTATCAAGGCACATGCTACTAGGTCTTTGTCTTCTTTGATGGCATACTAGAAAGGGATGTACTCTAGAAGCATTCTAGAGGCAGCTACATGCACCACTGTACATACTTTTACAAAGCAATGCAAACTGACTTCCTTTCCTAGGTTCAGGTCGAGCTTTGCTAGGACCATTCTGCAGGGGGTTCCGGAATCCATATCCTTCCTGCTACCAGGTTGTCTGTGCTTTAGTAATCAACCCATATAGTGTAAAGGCTACTGCAGTAATTGCAATAATGAACACAGTACAGTTATAACAGCAGATGTTCAAATTTCTCAGTGTTGCAGTAGCCACACCCACCCACCATCCTCGCTTCTTTTGCATATAGTTGTATTTGGGATGTAATGCAAGGTTGTGTTTGTTTCTACTTTTTATGTTTGTTTTTGATTCAAGATTATTAGGATCTTCTCTCATTATGTGGACAAAGAAAGTGATGAAGAAAAATTCAGTCTGACTGAGCTCCCTCCTTGGGATTACGCAGTCAACAGTCACAACGAATGAGTGGAAGGGAGTTTAAGCTTTTCAAAGTTGAACAATTGTTGTTCCCTATGTGTGGAACAACCCATATAGCCTAAAAGCTACTGCAGCAGTGAGGAATTTGAACATTCACTGTTATGGGTAAGTGTAGCTTACACAAGTGTACTTTTCCTGGTCTTAGTTTGCTTTTTTACTTTCAGCACATCTTTCTGTTAAGCAATATAATTTATTTATTATTTAACATTTGTTTACCGGGAAAGTCCAACTTGGAATGAGCCAATTTTCAGCAGTGGACTGGGGAGAAATGCTCTAGATGCATGTCTTTGTAACGTGAGAGGAAGCCGGAGAAAAGCCACACGAATGCAGGGAGGACATGCAGACTCCGCACAGAAGGCACTCCAGCCAATAATCGAACTGGAGAACCTCTTGCTGTGAGGCGACAACTCTACTGCTACACCACTGTGTCATTCAATGTCATTAGATGTTCATTATTAGATCAGTGTTGTGGTAGCCTAAATTATATGGGACATATTCTGCTAAGGTTCGGATGGCCAGACAATTTCCAAAGCTTTAGGGCACCTTCCATGCACCATAATTATTATAGAGCTCAAGAAAAGCAGTAGAAAGATAGAACTTTCTTGACAGTGAAGCTTTTGTTCTGCTGTGCCTTCAGAAGATCAAAGTTCAGCTATTGCATCTCAAACTTAGGCAGATAAGTACCAGCTGGCAACTACCTTCCATTTTCTGAGAAAAAAAAGATAGATATTTCTGTCAGAACTTTTGTCTGGTATTTAAGACTAGTGTTAGTGTGGTTAAAAGGTTCCTGTCATAATTTCCTCAAGTTCTAACGTTTGGTCTGGGGAAGACAGCAACATTTAAGCTCCACTAACTGCTTGTCAGTCACTTTTTTCAACAGACTAATAGAACTAGTTTCCTGCATCTCAGATGCTCCCTATCCTGTCTGAGCAGATCCGGAAAGAAAGTTGTACAGGTGTCTTTGCTCTTTACTCCTGCCTCTTGTTTGCATCAGCCTTTTGTGAGTGACTCCACTGTGACCAAATTGGAGTTCTTGGACTACTCATCATTTTCTTTTGGTCCATCTGGTGTTGCCCCTTAGGAAGCCACTAAAAATTGAGAAACAGGTACATCATCCATGGTTGGTCAGCTGTCTACTTCAGGCAGGGAAGAGCCACTTGCGTAGCCATTGGAAAAGGATATAGATGTTGTTCTTTTGTAGGACTTCTCTGAGCAGCTTGTTTCCCTGGAAAACATTGCAAATCACAGAGCACTTCTTCTGGTTAGGACAGTCAAGAAAAGCAGAAACATAGGCATTTTTTCTTTCTCCTTTGTCCCTTCACCTAGCACAGAGGATTGGCTGAGTTTTGCTAAAGGCTTATTTAAAGCCTTTCAGTCATTACACTGGATCTTCCCTTCATCTAAAAATGGAGGAGGTTTCCTTCTCTATCAGATTCTGATCTTCAGCCTGAAACACAGGAATTAGACTGAGAATATCATTTTTAAGTTCCATCTCCACAGAATGGAGAATCTAAAGAAAGCTTTTCTGACATTTTAACCAGGATTAGGGAGTTATTTCAGTGGCAACAAAAAGAAATATCAGAGCCCAGGGAAAGCCATGATTTGCTACAGGTGGATTTTCCTCAACCTTCAACTATTCTCCTTGTTTTGACAATGTTAGAAGAAACTTTCTTTGCAGGCAGCAGTTTGCCTGACAGTCTGCAACCAGCCCTCAGAAAAATCTGATAAAAAGTCCCCCAGTCTTATGAGTTTTTTTTACAGACCCTGCCTCCCCTACAAGAGATTGATATTAGAATATAGGCAAAGAGAAAGGGATAGGGGGATCCTAAGTGAAAGACCTGCTTTGGTAGACATTTTAGTTGAAGGTAAAACAGAGGCTAATGTTAAAAAGGTATAATTAGTAGGATATACAAAATATTGCATGATACCTGTAGGAATCAGTCAGAGCAGTTTGGAAAAGATTGGTAAGAGAGATTGGATAAGCGGTATACAAGGATACAATGGTAGGACATATGTATAACTTCCAATTATATAACAAAGTCTAGGAGATTTAAGATTTTTGCTTCAGCATGTTTACATTGGTATTCCTATGTGTTTACCTCACTAGGTCATTAGCAAAATAGTCAACTGCAAAAGGTCAACATCATAAATGCCTACAGTAAACTATACATGCTCATATGCAATCCTCAGTGAGTGGAACCAACATAAAGCAAAATAACAGTAGTTTTTTGCAGGGACATGCCCCCGTGCATCTCTGACACCCCCTGCTAATCATGTACACTAACCCGAACATTGCACAGTCTAGTACAACTGTCAACCTTTTGTGGTTTGTCAACCTAGTGAGGTTTTTCCATTTTTATACTCCAAGCAGACTTCAAAGAATTTTTCATCCGGTAGATGGCAAATATTAGAGTTGTGATGAGAATGAGCAAAGTAATTGGGAAAATGTTTTGTGTTAGTGTAATGAGTTGACAGATTTCAAAATTTCCCTACAGATTTTTCTATCAGAAATGTTGGGCTACAAATTGCTATAACTAAGGAAAGTATTCTTTTGAGCTGGGACACAGGATCTGAATTGCCCAGACATACTGGCTGCCAAAAAAAAAACTTGAAAATGTAAATCAAAATCTAAACTAACTGTCCTTGAAATATTTAATATTATAATGGCAGTGTCAGTAGCTCAACAGGTAGCATACACTCCTTTGATGCTGTAAAATCAGAAGGCTGTGGGTTCTCTCCCCATACCAGGCAGCTGGATTACTTTCTAGTACTATGACTACAGTGTAGTGTAAGGGAGATGCTGCAGTCCTGAGTATGCCATCCTAAGGATGCGACATTACACCGAGGCCTTGTCTGCTTGAGTTGGTGGTAGCTCAGATGGATGTAAAAGTTACCACAGCACTTATCAAAGAGTATGGGAAGTTCCCCTGAGCCCAAACTTCCCCTAGTCAGTATGAATGCTACTTTGATTCTCCCTTTAAAAAAGGCCACTGGCCTAGTAGGACTAACCCAGTCAAGAAAGTATGTATAAAAAGAGAGAGAGAGAGAGAGATAAAAGAATTGGAAGTGGAATCTTTAGAAAAGGGAAGGAGCAAATTGCATAGAAATAAGTGGAATTTGTGGGAACAATACATGCAGAATAATGTTCAGGAGAAGTGAGGTTTAATGGAAGGTAGGAATTTATGGCTGTAACTAAGGAAATTATTCTTTTCAGCTGGGATACAGGGTCTGAATTGCCTTGACATAGTAAGGCCTTGTTAGTTTAATTATGTTGGCTGCCAAAAAAAAAAAAATTACTCGAACATGGAAATCAAAGACAAAACTAACGGTATTTGAAGTAATTAATATTGTAAAAGAGATAAAAGAACTGGAAGAAGGATCTTTAGAAAAGGGAAAGAACACATTTAATAGAAATTTGTGGGAACAATACATGCAAAGTAATTTTCAGGAGGAGGAGTGAGGTTTAAGGAAATTCAGGAATTGAGCAGTTTGCATACTATTGGACTGATGACGGATATAAAGAAAGCAAACTTATGCAATGTATTAATGTATGCTGTGATGCCTGTGCCCTGGCCCAGCAATCAAGGCGCCTCAGTCCTCACCACTAACACCAGTGAGGGGTGTCTCATATAGGAGGAAAGGATAACAAATACACACAGTAAAGTGCAGTTTCCCTTAAGAGCACACAGAGATCACAGTCAGTCCGGGGCTGGTCGCTCCCTTGCTCTCCAGGTCCCCAATAAGACTCCCCACTGGCACAGCTATAGGGTCCAGATCTCAGCCAGCTGGGCAAGCTAAAACGTCCAGCTCCCTCTCTGTCCAACCAGTGCTTCATGTCCCTGCCCAAGTAGCTGACACACACACACTTTGAGATAAGAGTTTATACAACCACACAGACACTTATGGTGAAGGCTGGCACAGGTTCTCCAGCTGTGTCCCTTTTACCCAGACTATACGGTAGTAATCACTGCCACCACCCAGCTAATATTTATCAGCTACTCAAAGGCCCTTAAAAGGGTGTCCAATTATTACTGTGCAATATTATTATCCAATTGGTAGTATAACTAAACAGTCAAGGCTTATTAGAGTGACTTGGTACAGTAATTACTATAAATATGCAATATACTCTAGAGCTTAAATTATCTCTACACAAAACAGCCACAGTTGAAATGTTTTAAAATATTTAATAATAAATAATAAAAACACAAGACAATACTTCTTACTACACAGTGCTAGTCAGTAGTTAAGAGATCACAGAGAAATACTTAAAATAATTCAGTAGTACAGTTCTGACATCACAGAAAAACATAGTCTAATCTTTCTAGCCTCATATACAGTCTCATAGTAAAAAAAAGTACTGTGCCTTTAATTATAATGAAGGAAGTTATATCTCTTTGCTAGCTGGCCTCCTTTTGTTTTGCAACAAGGGCGTGTGAAAGATGAATGGCTGTGATGCCTTATAAATACAAAAGTTGAACAGTCCTTTTTATACGATCTGAGGAAGGCATATTTGCCGATAGCGCTTATCGGAAGACTGAGGACTGCTTGTTTTATGTTATATTCCTTTTTTATTAAAGTTTTGATTTTATTATTAAGTTTTACTGCCGTGGTGGACAACAGGAGTTTTTAGTAGTCTAATCTTTCTAGTTTCTAGCTATTTCTAAGAGAAAACACAAGTCTAAGGTAAACTTACTTATAGAGCAAGACAGTGCTGTGAGTTGGATGGTCAAGACAAAAATGCATAATAATCTCTCATTCTCTCTTTTTTTTAAATCACATTCCTGGTTCCCATTACATCATTGTTCACACTTCCCTTTAACAGAAACTACATTTACATTCTTAACATCTCCTTTTGTTATCTTGCAGCTGGGCAGGAAGCAGAGCAATAAAAATACATTTGCATGTTTAAATCTAGCAATTTAACTCTTGGTTAAAACAATAGAAAGAATGTCTTCATCTAGACAGGCCGGAGCTGACTTTAGATCAAAGGGTCACAACATGTTTTACGTGGTCAGCAGAGAGCACTGTTGTTTCATTTTTTTCAGTTCCACATCTAACAGCAGTTTTTTTAATCCATTTGGCCTGAAATGAGAAAGGATCCCACACAACACTGCAGGAATAAAGCAGAACAGTGTGTGTGTGATTGTCATTCTAGACTTCAGTGAATTAGAGAATTGAAAATTTCACGTCAGTAGGTTTAGTTGCTTACAAAGCACTCTTCTCTGCTAGAACCAGATGTTCATCATGTTTCACTGTTGCAGTCATTACACTAGGGTTATCCTGCTGGCAGGCTACCCGCAGTCGGCCCGAGTTCCAAAGTCTAGGTCCGGCGTCGGTTGCTGTCACCTCTTCCATGACATCAGTGTGCCAGGGGTATAAAAGATGCAATGAACGCCATTTTCTTCAGTCTTTCTTGCAGCTCGGTGCCCGAAGCAAAAGCAATTCGCAAGTGCCGGTCGGCCAACTCCTGAGATTTTCAAAACCGAGTTTAAGAACTGAAGTCTTCAGTAAAGCTAAGTATCCCGTTGGGGAAACTTTTTCTTGCTGCAAACCGATGTCAGTAAAAGTTAATAATTGTATTTCTTGTGGGAAGCAAATATCTCATAAGGAGTTTCACTCTTACTGTATTCCTTGCCTAGGCCCTGACCACGACGTTACTAGTTGTCGGTTTTGTGCGAGATTCAACAAACGTACTATTAAATGTCAGTTTGATTTTGCTTTACATTATTTTGGCCGAAGGTTTAATTACATAATGCCATCGGAACAACCGACGACCGGAATTTATAAAAAACGCAAAGACAAAGTAAAGGACAGGCATCCGTGGTCCAAAACAGACGAAGCCTCTTCTAGGCCTTTCGCCGGTTCTCAGTGAGGCACTTTCGCAGCCCCTGACACCCGCTACCTCAGAGCCACAGGCCGTATCCGACAGCCACGTGGAGACACCGAGGCCTGTGGAAACTCAAGGTATTGGGCCTATGGAAACTATTCCCTCAGATGGGTCCGGAGCCGCTGAGCAGGCATCGGCTTCTGAGGGTGTTTTCAAGCCTTCACAGCTTACTATTAAGCCCACTACAGCAGTCAAGGCAAAGTCAAAAACACCATTAAAGACAAGGAAGCAAGTACAGCATTCTTCTGAACAGTCATCCATGCCAAAGAAATAGATGCTTAAAATGGCCGAAGACCTAATTACTTTAATCAGGGGTTCCCATCCCCCTCCTGACAAAAGGCCTAGGCAAGACACTGACTATGATTCCTCTGACCAGGTTTTTATTTCCTCTGATTCCTCTTCTGATCAGGGATATTCTGTCCCTCCCTATGAGGGCTCTGATGCAGAAGAGTCTATACCTTCAGCCTCTCCGCCTGAGGATTATTCTTTTGGGGAAACCCTGCACACCATGAGGGAGCATTTCCATTGGGAGAGCCAGGATTATTCAGAATCCAAGAAAAGGCTCAGAGACTTTCTTTTATTGCCTCAGCACAGGCCCTTGGCTATTCCCCCTGTGCTTGATATTGTTGATGATGCTTTCTCTGAATCCAGTCTGTCTCCTGATTCTTTACCCCCTGCACCAGTCAAACCAGACAGGTACTACAGGGTCCCTGACTCTCATAAATGTCTTTACAAAAACCCTGCTGCAGATCCAGAAACAATTTCTCAGGGTCCTAAAGGGGTTAAGGCTTCCACTGCTAAAAATCCTGTCCCCTCTGATAGGGATTCCAGAGCTCTGGATAGATGGGGGAAAAAAGTTTACACTTCTGCTACTTTAGCTGTAAGGGCTTTAAATTGCCAGATGTTAAGTTGTCTATCTCGCCTTCATTCTTGCTGGATGGGTTCGGAGCCGACCTCGGCTCTGACTCGGCCACTCTAAAAGCTCGAGAGTTGGTTCCACCGGCTCGAGGCTCCCCTTATATCCCACAATGCTAGGCGTGAGTTACCTCAGATCTCGTTTGCCGCTACAGCGATCGAGGTGTTGTTTTTCTACCGGCTCAGGTCAGTAGTTTAATCAGTCGATTTACACTAGTTTAAATCCCCTTTTCTTAACTAAATTGTTCATATTTCCCTTAGTTTAGTGTTTTTCCATCCCTTTCTTCTTTATTCCCATTTTTTTCCCTCAAGAACTTAAAAGTTCTTCCCTTAGGCCTTCGGGCCCTGCTATCCCTAGTGGAGTGCTTGTGTTGTGTTACGGATATTTTTTATACTTAAGCTAACTAAATAGTTTAATTAGTATAATTTAGTTAACTTTCTTTTTAGTGTAATCAGTGTGTGTGTGTTTTTGTGTGTGGTTACACTTAGGTCCTTGATAATGTCCAAGGATTCAAAGGTCTCAGGCTTCAAGAAGTGTGACTCGTGCTGTCAGAAAATGTCTCTGACAGACGGTCACACTTCTTGTGTTTACTGCCTGGGACCTTTGCACCTGCAGGACTCTTGTGCTGTATGCCATGGCTTCAGCCCCAGAGTCCTGCAGGAAAGAAAAAATAAACTTATTTTGAGAGGTTTACTTAAGCCTGAGGGTTCCCTTACTGTTTCTTCGGGCAAACCCTCTAAGGCTTCTAGGTCCTCGGCTCCAGCTACTGAGTCGAGGCCTAAGGCTTCGAAACCTCCTTCTACATCGGCTCCGGCTGGAGCCGATGAGTCTCAGACTGCAGCTTCTGTGGTTTCCTCGGCTCCGGCTGGAGCCGAGGTGTTAGAAATTCCTGTGTCGGCTCCGACTAGACCTTCGGAGCCGACATCTAGAAAGAGGTCCAGGTCACCATCCCTTGGCTCCGTTCATTCGGCTCCAGCATCTCCCTTGCTGTCTGAACGGAGCCATAGATCTCACTCCTCTAGGTCATCGAGGCTTTCGGACCATGACCTTCAGAGGGTAGTGAGTCGACTTCTTAAGTCCGAGGCATTGGCCCAAATGCTTCAGAGCCCGACTCATCAGTCGATGCCTGACCCTGTTCCTCATTATGTTCCTCCTCAGACTCCTTTGAGCTCGGAGCCGGGCGCTGAACCGAGACTGTGGTAGCGTCGGAGCCGATACAAATGTCTTCGGCTCCGTCGGCTCCGATTTCTTCCTTAGAAGAATCTCGCGGACTTCCCTCGTCGGCTCGAGGGGTGAGTGGCATCGACCCTTGTCCGACCCGCCTCCCTCTCGGTGCTTCGGCGCTGGTGAGTTCGGCTCCGACATCGGCCTCGAGCCATCACTGTCGGTGCCGAGGGAGGTTTTCAGCTTCTCGAGCGGGACCTCTGGCTCTGCCTGACAGGGTGCGCTCGAGGTCATGCGGAGTGTGTTGGAACCTGGTTCAACTCCACAGTCGGCTCCGTCCGCCCCTCCCTCTTCGGTGCCTCAGGTCAAGTCTACTCACTCCCTCATCCCGGACCGCAGAGAGCCAGCTCCTCAGGAATCCCCTGTGGGGATCTCATCCTCTTCCGAGGCCTCTCCTGAATTGGCAGAAGAGCCCCCTCGGGAGAGAAAGTGTAAGAGGAAACACATAGACTCACCTGAGTCCATCACCTCTGACACAGATTTAGAGGATTCCGAGGGTTCCCCCCGTTCCCCTTCTGAAGATGTCTCCTTTGCAGACATTCTAGAAATCCTCAAACAGAGGGGAAATTGGCCAGCCCTCAACCCTTCGGAGGATGAATCTGTGTATCTTGAGGCGTTTGGCTCTCGCCCTTCCACCTCCTGGGTGTCTCCTCCCTTTGACCCCTCATGCAGGTGGTAGCAAAAAAGGCATGGACGGCTCCTGATTCAGTGGACCCCACTCCCAGGAGACCCTCAAAATTTATCACGGCACCAACAGATAAACAATTTCTGACAAAGGGAGTTTCTGTGGATGCTATGGTGGTTGCTGCTGCCACTAAGAAGGAACTAGCTGATCCTTCAGTGCCTGTCCATCCACCTAACAAGGAATCTAGGTCTATTGACAGGTACGGGAAGCGGATGTGCTCGACAGCGACCTATGCAATGCATTCGCTGACCTACCTATGCCATTTTACTGCCTTCAAAGAGACTTGATCAAAGAAGCGAGTGATATGTTGAAGGATCCTACAGCTGCGGGTTTTCAAGACAAGATGAACACTCAGCTGGCTACCCTGAACTCCATAGCTAACTCCTCCATGTGCCTCCTTTCGTATGTGGCTGATGGAGCGAGCAGGGCCGCAGGGACAGGAGTGGCCTTACGCAGGCATGCCTGGATGCGGCTATGCAACTTTGCGGACCCCTTTAAAACGTCGTTCACTAATTCCCCGTTTGATGGATCATCTCTTTTTGGTCCTCAAGTGAAAGAAACCTTGACTAGGTGCGAGACTGATGGCAAGACTCTTTCTGCCGTCGGAGTCCATTTTTCTACTCCTTCTAGGCCTTACCCCAAAGGCCAGAAAAGTGGGAAAATGTGGTTCCGCAAACAATCTCAAGGGACTTCGCCTGACGCACAGAGTCGGTTCCCCGCCAGAGGCAGAGGGGGGAACAACAATGGTAGACGTCGCCCTAGAGGCAGGGGGGGTCCGCAGAACCAGGGCAATCGAGAAACCTTCTCCGATAAGCCCTTTCAGCATCCCTGAGGTGTTGCCCGACTGTCCACCTTCGGAGGCAGTCGGGAGAAGATTGTCACTGTACCCAGAAGCCTGGCTATCCCTAACTCGAGACAAGTGGGTACAGTCCATCATTTCTGAAGGCTATTCCATTCCCTTCATTTGCATTCCAAACCGATCAAAAAAATCCCTTCCAGATGTTCCACCCACTCAAAGGGATCTTGCAGCCTTGGAAATTTCAAAGCTGCTTGCAAAAGAGCAATTCAGCCAGTTCCAGCAGACCAGCAAGGATCCGGAATCTACTCCAGGTTCTTTTTAGTTCCAAAAAAAACAGGGGACTGGAGACCAATTTTGGATCTCAGTATCTTGAACAAGTCAGTCAAGAAAACACGATTTCGGATGGTCACGCTACAGTCCATCCTTCCCCTATTGGGAAGAAAAAACTGGATGTGCTCTATACACCTTCAGGATGCGTACTATCATATAAAAATGAACAGACGCTCCAGAAGATTTCTCCGCTTCAGGCTGGGAACCAGTCATTTTCAATTCAGAGCCCTGCCCTTTGGACTCACCACTGTCCCCCGGGTGTTTACCAAATGCATGGCAGTGGTAGCCTCTCACCTGAGACGTCAGGGATTCCAGGTGTTTCCATATTTGGACGACTGGCTCCTCACAGCTCCCACCAAGCATCTTCTTCTAAGGGCCAGGGACTACACCTTTCGCATTTGTCAAAACTTAGGCATTTCAATAAATTGCAAAAAGTCTGTTTTGTCGCCTTGTCGTGTTATTACCTTCATAGGCGCAGTTCTAGACACAGTCAACATGTCTGCAAGGCTAACAGATCAGAGAATAACAGACATACACAAACTGGTCTCGCTCCTCTTCAGCAGCAACAGAGTCAAAGCCAGGTTAGTTCTGAAAGTATTGGGGTATGGCGGCTGCCATACCTCTGCTTCCTCTCCTTCCCATTCCCATGAGAATCCCTTCAATGGATGATCTTCACACAATGGTCTCATACCAGCAGCTTTCGTCGTCACACACCATTATGATTACACAAACATGCAGGAATCATCTTCTGTGGTGGATGTCTTCCCCTCAGCTCTTCTTGGGAAGACCCTTTGTTCCTCCCTCCGGTTGCTACTCTGACAACGGACGCCTCCCTGATCGGGTGGGGGGGGGGGGCATTATCAGGGCAGAACTGTCCAGGGCACATGGCAACCAGACGAATGCCACTTGCACATAAATGTTCTAGAGATGAGAGCAGTGCTTTTAGCATTGCAAGCCCTTCAAGACTCTCTTCCCTTGGGAACGATAGCAATCCAGACGGACAATATGTCTGTAGTGTGGTATATCAACAAACAAGGTGGAACCAGGTCCTACCCCCTATGTCGAGAAGCACTCAGACTGTGGCAATGGGTGATTTCTTCTCAGCGGTTTCTGATAGCAATGCACATCCCGGAAGTCCAATCAAATCATGGACAAGTTGAGCAGAGCTATCCTCATGCCTCACGAGTGGTCTCTGAAAGACTCTGTTGTGAGAGAAATTTTTCTCAAGTGGGGTCAGCCTTGCTGTGACCTTTTTGCTACTCCCCAAAACAGCAAGTGCAGAGATTATTTCACCCTATTCCCTTTACCAGGCCAGCCCAGCAGGGACGCTCTAGTCCAAGTTTGGCCCCGGGGACTTCTGTATGCATTTCCTCCCTTCCCACTAATCTCTCAAGTGATACAGAAAGCTATCGCTCAGAAGGCCTCGTTGATCCTCATTGCTCCTTACTGGCCTCGACAGGTTTGGTTCCCCTTTCTACATCACTTTCTGTTGGAGCGACCTTGGCATCTGGACCTAGTTCCAGATCTTTTGACCCATCAGTCGGGTCAGTTTCATCGCTCCCTTCCCTCTCTGAACCTCACTGCTTGGTTCCTCCAATTCCAACCTTAGCCAGGCTTCCTCAAATATCTCACTCTGTTCGAGATATTTTGATAGCTTCCCATAAATCTTCCACTCGAAAGATTTAATGTGAGAGTGTTCAATCTCGCCTTTGTTCTTACACATGGGTTCGGAGCCGATCCTCGGCTCCGTGCCGGCCGACTGCAAGCTCTGCATCGAGAAGAAGCTCGAGGACATCTAATACCCACAATCCCCCTCTGCCTTTACCTCAGATCTAGTTTGCCGCTGCTGCATACACATCGCTGGAGGCTAGCTCGAGGCTTACAGATAAGATTTTTATCTATTCTGTTAAATTTTCAAAAAAATTTCTTTTAAATCTAGTTAATTAAAGTTAGAAGAGTACGGTGTGTGAGTGGATTAGGAATTCTCGGTACCTTAGAATAGTTTAACTTAGTTAACTTTAGGGTATAGAGTTTTTCGGGGCCTACCACCCCTACTTGGACACTTTTTGACTAGAAACTTGTTGTAGTCTTGCTTTTTAAGCAATTATCAATCGGACTTTTACTGGACTGGACTGTCTTTCTTTGGTCATTATGTCTGAAAAATTAAAATCTGGCTTCAAACGTTGTCAGTGTGGCCAAAAGATGTCGGTCACAGACAACCACAGTTCCTGTGTCTACTGTCTTGGCCCTCTCCACTTACAAGAGGACTGCTCTATTTGTCACTCTTTTAGTGGGAGGGTCATGACAGATAGGCGCAGGAAACTGATGGATAGAGGATTGTTGAAACCCTCTTTCCAGGAGGCTCTGGATGCTTCAGACCAGGCATCCAAGTTCGAAGGTCGAAGGTCGGAGCCAAAGTCATCGGCTCCGAGCTCTTCGGTCTAGTTAGATCACCGGTTCCACAGACTTCGGGCCGAGTGTTCAACTGTTGGCAGTTTCGAGCCTCGAGTCTTGGAACCGGTGACAGAGCTCCCTCCACCGACTCTGCTGAGGTCGGCTCCGTCTTCGATCCCTTCGACTCGTTCTTCTAGGCCCCTTTCCGACACCGATGTGGACCGTGTGGTGCAGAAACTGATGGAGCATACGGCCCTATCCAAGCTTATCTCGGTCTCCTCTCAGTTGATGTCGAGACTTGAAGGCCTGCCACTATCTCCATCTGTTCCTCCTCCGAGACCTGTCCAGTCTTCGAGCCGGAAGAAGCTGAACTGATGATTGTGGAGCCCTCGGTGCCAGAACCGTCTTTTTCTCGGTCGGCACCGTTCACCTCGACTCCATCCGATCCGTACCGGAGTCTCGGGCGAAGATCCGCCCTGGTTCCGGGACCGAGTCGGACCGATGTTTCGTTCCGACGCTCCTCTCGGGCCTCGCACGGATCGATTCGGTTCCGTCCTCGGGTCGGTGCCTTCGGCTCCTGTTTCGGGATTCTTCCCATTTCTTCGAACCGGGAGATACCTCGACTCGGGACCCGGGGCCTTGACCTCATGAGGAAGGTGTTGTCTACCCAGACAACCACATCAGCAGGTACAGCTTCTCCTCCCACAAAGGACCGTTATCCTCCTCTGCACCCACGGCCACGCCCAAGCGCCGGGCACCAGTGTCTCAGCCACCCCTGGAGGGTGCCCCTCTTCCTCGGAGGCTTCGGATGCTCCCCACGAACAAGTTCCTAGGAAAAGACTGTGTAAGAGGAGACACTTGGATTCTCCACAAGAATCCTTGACATCTGATACTGACTTAGATGAGTCAGAAGGGTCCCTAAGTCACCTTCAGAGGATGTCTCTTTTTCTGACATCTTGGAGATCCTAAAACAGAGAGGTGACTGGCAAGCCCTCCCCCCTTCTGAGGATGAGTCAGTTTTGCTGAAGGCATTTGGTGCCCGCCTTCCTCCTCCTGGGTCACTCCGCCCTTTGATGAGTTAATGGAATTAATTGCTCAAGGGCGTGGAGACTCCTGACACGGTGGAACCAGTCCCTAGGAAGCCGAATAAGTACATCACGGCACCGCAGGACAAAGCTTACCTCACCAAAGGAGTTCCAGTAGACACCATGGTGGTGGCAGCGCCACAAAAAGGAGATGTCGGAGTCTTCCTCATCTGTCCATCCGCCTAACAAAGATTCTAGGACCATGGACAGATACGGGAAGCGCATTTTCAGTTCAGCGCTTTCTATGCTCCCTGAACTATTTGACTCATTTTACACGCTTACAGAGGGATCTAGTCAAAGAGTTGGGAGATACCTCCAGGGTGCTACAGATGCCGCTGTCTCAGAGAAAGTTACAGCGCATCTCAACACCCTTACGTCCATTGTGAACTCGTCCATGAGGCTGATATCCTATGCAGCCGAAGGATCGAGTAGGGCAGTGGCTTCAGCGATTGCTCTTCGTAGGCAATCCTGGATGCGCTTATGTTCATTTGCGAAGCCTTCAAGTCTTCCTTTACTAACGCCCCATTTGACGGAGCCACACTTTTTGGCCCTAAAGTAAAGGAGACCCTTACCCGGTGTGAACAGGAGGGAAAGACTCTGTCTGCTGTCAGAGTCCGTTTTCCACCCTTCCAGACCGCACCCCAAAGGGCAATGTGGTGGGAAAATGTGGTTTTGAAAACCCCAAGGATCTTTCCCAAACACACAGGGTGATGCCCCCTCTAGAGGCAGAGGGGGGGGCAGAGGTGGAAGACGCCGCCCTGGCGGCAGAGGGGGTCCGCAAAACCAAGGTGACAGGGATAACCTCACTGGCAAACCTTTTCAGCACTCCTGAGAGGAGGCCCGACTGTCCTGCTCTGGAGGCAGTCGGGGTCGCTAGCTTTATACCCTCAGGCCTGGCAAAACCTTTCTTCAGACAATTGGGTAAAAAGCGTTGTTACCAGAGGTTACAGAATCCCATTTCTATCCACCCCCATTCCAAAAAGAAAACTCCCAGATGTACCACCCCATCTGTGAGAGCCAGCAGCTACAGAAATTTCAAAGCTGCTAGAAAAAAAGTCATCCAACCAGTCCCAGCGGACCAAATAGGATTCGGAACTTACTCAAGGTTCTTTTTAGTTCCAAAGAAAACAGGGGACTGGAGGCCAATTCTGGACCTAAGCCATCTCAACACCTTTGTCAAGAAGGAAAAGTTCCGAATGGTCACGCTTCAATCGATCCTTCCATTCTTACAGAAGGACGACTGGATGTGCTCGATAGATCTGAAGGACCGATAGTACCACATCAAAATGGCCAGGGCGTCCAGGGATCATTTGCGCTTGCGGCTGGGAGCCAGTCACTATCAGTTTCGAGCCCTGCCCTTTGGTCTGACCACAGCCCCCAGGGTCTTCACCAAATGCATGGCAGTGGTAGCGTCTCATCTGAGGCGCCTAGGATTCCAGGTGTTTCCGTATCTGGACGACTGGCTCCTGTCTGCCACCACCAGGCGTCAACTGATACAAGCCAGGGATTACACCCTACAACTTTGTACACACCTTGGCGTTTCAGTAAATTTCGAAAAATCGTTGCTACAGCCATCACAGCATATCTTATTCATAGGAGCGGAATTAGATACGTCAGTTGGTTCTAAAACTTGCTACAGAAAGAATAGTAGCACTTCACTTCAACATTTCCCTTCTTCTGTCGTCCAGAAAGTCCCCAGCAAAAATTGTTCTGAAAGTTTTGGGTCTCATGGCAGGTTCTCTCATTGCGATACCATTGGGAAGACTGCACATGAGAGTGCTACAATGGCTTCTGTTTGCACAATGGTCATTCCAACAACTTCCACTGACTCACGAAATATTGATAACGAAAACATACAAATCACACCTAATGTGGTGGTTACAGACTTGCAACCTATCCAGCGGAAGACCATTTGTGCTACCCGCACCGTCAGCGAGAGAATTTGGCAATGGGCAGAGTCCACCGGTCGCTTTCTGATCGCAATGCACATCCCGGGGTCATCCAACGTCATAGCCGACAGGCTGAGCAGGGCAATACTATTGCCTCACGAGTGGTCCCTCAAACAGTCAGTTGCGAGAAGGATTTTTCGCAAATGGGGCCAGCCTACCTGCGATCTGTTTGCGTCTCCAATGAACGCCAAATGCAGGAGCTACTTTGCCCTATTACCCTCCAGGGAAGTCCCCAGGGACGCGCTGGTGCACGATTGGCCCCTGGGTCTCCTATATGCTTTTCCTCCATTTCCCCTGATTGCAAAGTTTCTACAGAAAGCAAACAACCTTCAGAGGACTATTATTCTCATTGCTCCGTTCTGGCCTCGTCAAATTTGGTTCCCCTTTCTATTGCATCACCGCATTCGGGACCTTGGATGCTGGACCCAGAGCCAGATCTACTGACTCACTCGTCAGGAGTTCCTCACCCATCTTTAGAATCTCTCCATCTAGCAGCTTGGCTGCTCCGCTTCCCTTTCTAGCCAGGTCGGTTCCCCTTACATCGGCGGTTCAAGATATTTTAGTAGCTTCTCATAAAGTTTCCACTACAAAGACTTACACCAGTAAGTGGAAACGTTTTGTCTTCTGGGCGGAGTCACATCAGTTGGACCCTGTTACAGCTCCGTTGAACAAGGTTTTAGAATTCTTGACTGAGTTATTTCATGAAGGAGCTTCCCCGGCTACTTTGAGAGTACAGTTAGCTGCCATTTCTAACTATCATGTAGAAGAAAGTGGTGCGCCTATTATGGCTCACAGACTTTGTAAAGCCTTTTTAAAAGGTTCTTTTCATATCAGACCACCAGTCAGAAGTCCGACATCACCGTGGAATTTAAACTTATTGCTCTCTAAGTTGATGTTACCACCCTTTGAACCAGCTTCAAGTTGCACTTTGAAATTTTTGTCATGGAAAACATTATTTCTAGTGGCCATTACATCTGCTAGACGGGGGTCTGAGCTTCAGGCCCTTTCGGTCAAACATCCTTATTTAATTTTTCATTCTGACAGAGTATCCCTACGCACTAATCCATCCTTTCTTCCCAAAGTTTGTTCTTCTAGTAATATTAATCAGTCCATTGAATTACCCACCTTCTTTAAAAACCACTCTAATAAACTGGAGTATATGTTGCACAAACTAGACGTCCATAGACAACTCAGATTTTATTTGGATAGAACAAAAGATCACAGGAAATCTGATCAACTATTTGTAGCTTTTGCTGACAGCAGAAAGGGTCTTGCAGTTACGAAACGAACTCTTTCTAAGTGGCTAACTGACTGTATCATTTATGTTTATGAAGCTTCTGACCAAACATTATCAGCAAAACCCAGAGGACATTCTACCAGATCAGTTTCTACATCTTTGGCTCATGCAGCTCGCTTACCTTTAGACACTATTTGTGCGGCTGCTACTTGGGCTAAACCACATACATTTATCTCTCATTACAAAGTGGACAGGGTTTCTAGGGATAGGGCAACCTTTGGTTCCACTGTGCTCAAGAACGTTCTCCCTTGAGTTCCTCAGGATCATGGAGCTAGGGATGCTACCCATGTGTAAGAACAAAGGCGAGATTGAACACTCTCACATAAAGAAGTTATGTCCTTACCATAACGTTCCATGTGGAGTGTTCATCTCGCCTTGGTTATTACACTCCCACCCTTCCCACCCTTAGGAAGAACGTTCAATTTGGTGCCTGGTCTGGAGTATTCTCCTTCTGCTGTTGCAGTATTAGTGTTACTATCATACTCTTCGTATGTCTGTATATATGTACTTTTATGTATATAGTTGGCATGTGTGCGTGCTTTATGTCTGGTTTGCTTGCAAACTAGATCTGAGGTAAAGGCAGAGGGGGATTGTGGGTATTAGATGTCCTCGAGCTTCTTCTCGATGCAGAGCTTGCAGTCGGCCGGCACGGAGCCGAGGATCGGCTCCGAACCCATGTGTAATAACCAAGGCGAGATGAACACTCCACATGGAACGTTATGGTAAGGACATAACTTCTTTTTTGAGTAAGTGGAAACGTTTCGCCTATTGGGCTCAAGGAAGGGACATAGATCCTTTCACTGCTTCCATCCAAATGGTCCTTGATTTTCTAGCTGAACTCTTCCATGCAGGTTCATCTCCTTCTACTCTTAAAGTTCAATTGGCAGCTATTTCTAACTTTCATGTGGGCATTTCAGAGTCTGCCATAATGTCCCACAAGCTTTGCAAAGCCTTTTTGAAGGGAGTTTTTCTACTCAGACCTCCTATAAGAAATCCTCCTCCTCCTTCGGACTTAAATTTAGTTCTTAGTTCTTTGATTCTTCTCCCTTTCGAACCTGCAGCCTCCTGTTCTTTAAAATTGCTATCATGGAAGACTCTCTTTCTGGTAGCTATTACTTCAGCTAGAAGAGTTTCGGAACTTCATGCACTCAGCTGTCGACCTCCTTATCTGTTGTTCCATAAGGACAGGGTATCTTTACGAACCAACCCGTCCTTTTTACCTAAGATAGCCTCGGCGTCTAACCTAAATCAAAGCATTGACCTCCCTGTGTTTTTTCCAGAATATTCTAACAGGTCTGAACAAAAATTGCATTGGCTAGATGTTCATCGTCAGTTAAGGTACTATTTGGATAGAACCAAACAATTCAGAAAATCTGACCAGCTGTTTGTCTCTTATGCAGAAGGCAGAAAGGAACTTTCAGTTTCAAAGGTATCATTATCTAGATGGCTAACATCTCTGATTTCCCTTATTCATGAAATTAGACACCAAAAGCTGCCTAACAAACCTAAAGCCCATTCCACCAGAGCTTTGGCTACTTCTATAGCCTTCCAAGACAGACTGCCTATTGACACCATTTGTGCAGCGGCTACTTGGGCTACTCCTCACACTTTCATTTCTCATTATAAGTTGGATTTAGCTTCTAGGCATAGAGCTAACTTTGGTTCCACTGTTCTCAAGAGTCTGTTCCGTTAGGCCACCCGGGACAAGGTGCTAGGACGCTGTCCCATCCAGCAAGAATGAAGGCGAGATAGACAACTTAACATATAGAAGTTATGTTCTTACCATAACTTTCCATGTTAGTTGTCTTCTTCGCCTTCTTCTTGGCCCCACCTTCCTTCCCCCTGGCCTGGACAGACCTAGAGGAGTTTTGATTGTGACCTCTCTTTCTACCACCTCTTTACTTTAGGTATATGCTCTGCTGTGCATATTTTCCTGGATCAGGATGTAGGTCACCCTTCTCTTCTCCCTTGTTTATAGAGGTGGACTTTGTTTCTAGTTATTCTGCTACTATTATAAGCTGGGCCTAGCTTACAAACGAGATCTGAGGTAACTCACGCCTAGCATTGTGGGATATAAGGGGAGCCTCGAGCCGGTGGAACCAACTCTTGAGCTTTTAGAGTGGCCGAGGTCGGCTCCGAACCCATCCAGCAAGAAGAAGGCGAGAAGAAGACAACTAACATGGAACGTTATGGTAAGAACATAACTTCTATTTTCCCATGCTTAAATATCAACACTACCTCATGCCCTTGTTAAAGCAGAAAATGGTTTCAATCTCAGAAAGTCCTGACACTAAGGAAATGCAGGATTTATTGCATGCAGCTGAACAAGTGGGAAAACATACTCTACAATGTGGTTTTGATTCATTACAGGCTTCTTGTAGAGCCGCAGTTGCAGGCTCTATTATTCAAAGGCATGCTTGGTTAAAGGAACAAAATTTCCCTGAACATGTTAAAGTAAAATTATTGTATGCTCCACTACAGCATGATACTTTGTTTGGTGTTAAGGCAGAAGAAGTGTTAAAGAAAATGGAGGATAAAGCAAAATCAATGCAGACAGTAAAGGATTTCTTACAGGTTCAACCACCTAGGTTTAGCAGAAACTGGCCTTCAGAAAATTGGTCCTTTCCGGTGTCAGACAGGCCACAGAGAGGCAGATACAGATGCCCAAGAGGCAGATCTCAGCCCCAAGGCTCCTACAGACCTAAACAATGGGGTGCTTCAGCCCCCAAAGGCGGAGAAGACAAATCACAACCTTATAGGAAACAGTCCCAGTGACTTTCCTCTACAGATGCCAAGCACTTACCTTTTGACAGCACCCCTAGGGGGAAAGCTAGCACTTTTCTCAAAAAATTGGCACATAATCACCCAGGACAAACGGGTACTGAACATTGTTTCTCAGGGTTACAGGTTCCACTTTTACATGCTTCCAAAATCAAAAGGTATGCCGGACCTGCCACAACACCAATGGGCAGAGGCACAAAAACAAATTGCTGCTCTCATGGACATGGGAGCTATTCAAAGAGTACCACAGCAAGAACAGGGGCAAGGATTTTACTAAAGACTTTTCTTAGTACCCAGAAAGGACAAAGCCTGGAGACCAATACTGGACCTGTCAATCCTAAATACTTTCCTGGATGTTCCAAAATTCAAAATGTTAACACTACAGCAACTTCTACCCATGCTGGGCAAGAAGGCTTGGGTAGTAACTTTGGACCTCAAGGAAGCATACCTGCATGTCCCAATCAGACAATCTTGTAGAAGATACCTCAGATTCATAGCAGGCTCAATACACTACCAATTCTCTGCACTGCCCTTTGGCTTATCTACTGCGCCCAGGGTCTTCACAAAATGCCTTGCACCAGTAATTGCGTTTTGCAGACAAAAAGGAATTCAAATATATCCCTACTTGGACGACTGCCTTATTCAAGCAGAGAGCAAGGGCATTCTTCTAAAGCATCTGGTGTTTGTAAAAAGATTACTAATTTGCCTGGGGTACACAGTAAACAAAAATATATCAAAACTAGTGCCCTCTCAAGAGATAATATTCCTGGGTGCAAGCTTAAATACAACTGCCCAGATGGCTTATCTCACGTCAAACAAAGGCAACTGACTCATTACTTTCAAATGATGGCAGCAAAGACCCAGCTCCCTGCAAGAAAAATTCTGCAGGCCCTGGGCTTCATGGCATCCTGCATTCTACTAATTCCATAGGCAAGACTGCATATGAGGAAACTACAGTGATATCTAAAAAGTGTTTGGACTCAACATTGCCACAGCCTGGAGACAATCATAACATTAATTCCCTGCCTACAACAGGAGTTTCGATGGTGGTCCCAAGCCTGTCACCACAACAAGGGACAGCCTTTCACCTTACCCACAGCCAGGCAGACAATAACAACGGATGCATCGGATTATGCCTGGGGGGCACATATGGCAGGAAAATGTATTCAGGGCACATGGCCCAAGGAACAAATGCA
This sequence comes from Protopterus annectens, assembly GCF_019279795.1. Classification (NCBI taxonomy): domain Eukaryota; kingdom Metazoa; phylum Chordata; order Ceratodontiformes; family Protopteridae; genus Protopterus; species Protopterus annectens. The sequence goes on along the minus strand of NC_056731.1, from coordinate 908,506,394 downwards.
TCTTCACATCAATCAGAAAGAGATGCTAGCTGTACAGAATGCCCTGACAACTTTCAAGGACCTACTACATCCAGAACTAATAAAGACGGACAATACCACAGTTATGTGGTACATAAACAAGCAAGGGGGCACACATTCCTACCCCCTATGCAGGCAAGCCATAACTTTGTGGAACACAGCACTGACCTATCAAGTACATCTGCAGGCACAATTCCTGCCAGGAGCAGAAAATACACTGGCAGACGAACTAAGCAGAAATCTCATGGATCCTCACGAATGGAAACTAAATCCACAGGTGTTCAGCATGATAACAAGGAAATGGGGATGCCCAGACATAGATCTTTTTGCCTCCCCTCACAATTGCCAACTACAGAAATTCTGCACAAGACCTTATCACACTCAAGCATGGAAAGTGGATGCTCTATAATTCAGCTTGAAAACCGTGACAGTTTATGCCTTCCCTCCAATGCCTCTTCTTACCAAGGTGCTCCTAAAAGTCAGACAAGAGAGGCCAAAAATGATCCTGATTTCCCCAGACTGGCCACGCCAGCACTGGTACCCAATCCTAAAGAGCTTGTCTCAAGGCCCAGCCTGGCCTTTACCTCAAATTTCTCATCTTCTGATTCAACAAAACAATCAGATTCTGCACAGTCAACTCAGAACCTTAAATCTGGCAGTATGGCAGATAATGTAGCCACTCAGACTGCTTCTCTCTCTAAAGCTGTTATGGATGTCATTTTAGAAGCCAGGAGGCCCAGCACTAGGAAATCTTATGCAGAAAAATGGAAGAGATTCTGTGCTTGGAACCAGCACAAGGGCTCGAACCACTTGTCCCAAATATACCTCAGATTTTACAATACCTAACTGAGATGCTGGACAAAGGCCTATCTTTCTCATCAATTAAGATCCATGCCTCTGCCATTTCAGCTCATTACAATACGGAACCTCCTATATTTTCATGTCCTCTTCTAAGACAGTACCTCAGAGGGGCAAAAAACATAAGACCCCTATGGAGAGCACCAATACCAACTTGGGATCTCAATTTTGTTTTAGAAAAGCTCACACTGCCTCCTTTTGAGTCAGCCAGCACAGCTGATATCAAATTCTTATCATGGAAAACTGCTCTGCTCCTAGCAATAACTTCAGCAAGAAGAGTCTCAGAGTTACAGACATTAATGGCTGTGGAACCTTTCATCATTTTTCACCAGGACAGGGTTTCTCTTAGGACAAACCCAACATTCATGCCAAACGTGGTTTCCAATGTGGCTCTGAACCAAACCATTCATTTACCAACTTTCTACCCAAACTCCCAGAATAAAGGGGAGAGGCTTCTGCACGCTTTGGATATACACAGACAGCTACGATTCTACTTGGACAAAACAAAAGCTTTCAGAAAAACTGAGCAACTGTTTGTAGCCTATGCTGCAGGATCACAAGGAAAGCGTATCACAAAGCAGACAATTTCAAAATGGATAGGACACTGGATTCGCTTCTGTTATGCACAACATGGCAAATCAGTGCCTAAGGGCATTAGGCCACATTCTACCAGAGCAGCAGCCTTTCTCAGAGGAGTACCAACCAAAGACATTTTAGAAGCTGCAACCTGGAGTTCAGTGCACACTTTCACCAAGCACTATCACTTACCTCTCTACTCTAAATCCAGAGCAGGCTTTGCAACTGCAGTTCTGCAGGGCCTGGTAGCCTCTCCAAATCCAATGTAGACCCAGCCGCCCAACCTCAGCTTTGGGATTCAACTCAAGTGTAATGACTGCAACAGTGAAACACGATGAACATAGTACAGTTGTGCACCTACCATAAATGTAGCTGTTCGAGTGTATTCACTGTTGCAGTCCAGGTTACCCTCCCACCATCCCCCTTTTTTCTTTGCTGGGACTTCTCTGTACTTCTACTCTATACAACCTATGTGGTGTATTTGCTTGTAGATAAAGGATATGTTTATATTAGTACATGCACGCTTTTTGGCATAATTTATTCTTTTCAGCCTTCCTATCTGGGGGCACCCGACATCTGGGGGAAGAAAAACTGAAGGAAATGGCGTCGGTTGCATCTTTTATACCCCTGGCGCACTGATGTCAGTGAAGAGGGCGACAGCAACCAACGCCAGACCTAGACTTTGGAACTCAGGCCAACTGCGGGTAGCCTGCCAGCAGGATAACCCTAGTGTAATGACTGCAACAGTGAATATACTCGAACATCTACATTTATGGTAGGTACACAACTGTACTATATCTATTCACCTTCATTGTACTTTGTCTTTTTCCTTCTGGAGAAAGTAGGAACCAGTGTAGCCCTATGATCTATCATGCTGTACCATGCAAAAACAAAAATCTCATAGACCTCTTTGTGGTTAGAATGGATTTTTTGGTGAGACTAAGGTAAGGGCATTGATTCTTCAAGATAAGGGAGCAATGAAAACCTGATTAAAATGATTTTTAGTGAATTAGGTTATTTCAGTTACCTAACCCAAATAAAAATGAACTTTTCATAGATTCCTTTAATAGTTCCAAGCCATACCTAAATGCAGAATTTTGTCAGTAAACAAAAAAAGTAGTGTTGCATTATTTTGCATCACTGCAGTACTATCTTAATCCCTAAGGAATGTTTGCAGTGTTGTTTTGTGTGTTGCCAACTGTGTTCTGGATGCTAAATACACTTTTTCCCCCTTTGCATACCTATCCAGTTTTGCCATCAGCTACTAGATATTGCTCCAGCTGTCATCTAATTTGAGTATACCCAGTACTGCCTCCCAGGACTGGGACCGCCACATCCATCATTGGATGGGGAAAGTGGGGGGAAGCGTGAAGTAAAGCACCCTGGCAGCATCATATATGCTACAATTAGCCAGAAGATATTTTGTATTCTACCCTAACTGGACAGAGCTGCTTGGTGTCATGCATATCACCACATGTAATGCCAACTAGCTCTCCCCTTGACAAATTTGTAGCCTAATTGCTGTGCTATTACAGCACTAACCCCATCACGGGGGAATGCTAGATCACAGGAGGTGATAAAAAGGCAGAAAAGTAGCAAATCCCTAGGACAGGATAGCATACAAGTAGAGATACAGAGTTAGGTATTTGACAGATTAGTGAAAACCCATGGTGGTGATGCTGCGGTAGCATTGTTGCCTCACAGTAAGACGCTGTCCGGTTCGATTCTCAGAGCGTCTTCTGCGTGAAGACATGCGCGAATGGGCGTACCTTCGTTGAAGGTTGTGCTTCAGGGCTGGTAACTTTGCACGTAAAAATCAACTACCAATCATTAGCGGACCGAAGTTCCGCTGTGGCGACCCCTAACCGGGAAAAGCCGAAAGACACAACAAGTGAAAGTGTAGGTGCAACTATTTAACAAGATTTTGTTGACCGGCGATTCCAACATCTTAGAAAAGGAGTATAATATTAGTCATTTATGGGGAGGAAAGAGATCATTTGAATCAGATTTATATTGGCCAATTATAATACTGAGTTATGACTAGAAGCATAGCAAGGGTGGGGCAAAGCAGGTAGCCACCCTGGTGGTACAACATGTTAGGTGGCATGATCGTGTAGTGCAATTCCTGCATCCTTCTTTTTGTAACTGCATTTCTGAATACCACTACCGAAAGGTGGTTCAGCATCAGAGACCTGTGTCTGTAGAAAGGTGCAGCAAGTTGATTGCTACAGTTTAAAAAGAATATCAAAAATCTTTTTTTTTATTGCTTTTCACTGAGGAGCAGAGGGAAGGGTGAGGAAGCAGGGACATGGTTTGGAGTGCCAGACTGAGGGAGAGACACCTTTGAGTCTTTTTTTTTTTTTTTTTTTTTGCTGTTCAGATAAACAGCTGGAGTGGAGGGCTGCCAGATGAGAGAATGGCCTCAAGTCTAGAAGATCCCGTTACGGCTCTGATCATGACTATAAAGTTTTCATGTCATTAATAGCACTGAGATTTGATCCTATGTGGCTGAGTTAGTGGATGGGACCAGTATGGTTTTGGAGAGAGGAGAGGGATGTTTGACAAAATAGTGAGAGCACTGATGATTATTCAGAATGCTGTGCAATTATTTCAGGAAATCCACTGGTGATTATATCTTTGGACACTGAGAAAGAGTTTGACAAGGTGGAGTGGGATTTTTTCATACCGTATGAAATGGACTGCAATAATATGGACAAGTGCCAACACAGCCAGCTGGAGTTTTGTAAAGAATTATATGTCCCTTGAATGTCAAACTGATTTATACAAGATGCTTGTGTTACAAATGTATTAGAACTGTATATCCAACTGATTTTGTACAGATGCTTGTGCTGAAAGTACATTTGTGAGCTTTGCTCATGTTGAAATGTATCAACAGTGTACCCTGCTGAAATGAAGAGAAATGTACATGTATTTTTTTAGCTGAATTAAATGTATATGTTTTATTTGAGGATACTGGCACAGCAGAGGTTAACTTTAAGAAAAATAAGGGAAATGTAAATGAGCTGTTAAGCCATTAAAAGGCACCTCTCAGTGCTGAACAGGACCAGAGATGTTGGGTCTGAAGAAGAGCCTTTGTTCATTAGCTCAGTGAACAGAGAGGAGGCCCCAGGCACTGCCATACACATTTGGATGTGCATTGTGGCTGTCTGGCTAAATTACTGTCTCAGCTTCAAAGGGGAATACGGTGTGAACCTAGAGTCAGGTGACCAGATGAGGTCATTCTGCCAGCCCTCTTGGAAATTATATTTTAGATATTGAAAAGAGAAATCTCAGAGTTATTCTGTTTGGGAAGCCTGACTAGAAAGACTCGCACCCGCAGCACCTTGCCTTGTGATAGTAAATAACTTAACTAGGGAAAAGTAAAATTCTCTTAGATCAGTCAGGAATATAGTGAAGCTTAGCTTAGATATTGTTTTTCTTTATTTTACTGAGTCTGTCCATCAGTGTTCTTTTCAATATTTCCTGTGATCTGAAGTTTGTGGTTTACTGTGATCAGTATTTTCATGTACTTTTATTATTTATTATTAAATATATTTAAAACTTTTATTGTGGCTGATCCTTGTGGAACGTGCTTAGCCTTTGAGAGTGCTTATATTTATTTAGTGACACTGTATAGGTCACTCCAGAAGGCCTAGTCATCTTGGTGAACTACTACCATTTGGATTAGTATTAACATTACACAGTATAATTGGATACCCTTTTATAAGAGCCTTATAGTAACTGGCTGGTGGCATTGATAATGACCTTATAGTCTTGGCAAAGTTTGTAGACTGAGTAATCTGTGCCAGCCTTTCCCAGGTGTGTGTTTGTGTGGAAATTAAATCTTAGTGTAAGTGTGTGTCAGCTACTTGGGGCAGGGACATGAAGCACTGGGTTTACAGAGTGAGTGCTGGAGGACTTGACTTGGACACTGTGCTGAGGACCTAACCCTACAGCAGTACCAGTGTGGAGTCTTATTGTGGACCTGGAGAGAGACAGATGTAGCGACATCCAGACCCTGAGCTGAGTGTTTTCCCTGTGTACTCCTAATGGAAATTGTACTTGATGCAGAGAGGTCTGCACCTGGATATACTGAGTGTATCCATTTGTATTCTAAGTGCACAGCCCTCTCCAGTGTCAGTGCTGAGGATTCAGACTGCTTGATTACTGGCCCAGAGTGGGGATAACACATATTGGTGGGCATCACATTTTGGTAGCAGTGGTGGGCATCACATGGGGAGTCCCCCTTACCTTTCATAGAATTATTGAGAAGGATCTATCAGAGCTGTGAAGCTTAAATAAAATTAATGGGTGGCCTCTTAGGGAATTTTACTTCGAGGGGAACAAGTTAGAGGTACCCATTATCCCATCTATTGTTTACACTATATTTAGAGCTATTGGCACAAAGAAGAGCTAGGTAGAAAAGTATATAAATGTGGAGAGCACTTTAAGTTAAGGTGACTTTGTATGTGTAGGATGTGATTGTTGTTTTGTATGATTTAATTGTTACCTTGGAGAATCCAGAAGAAGAATTGTTGCAGCGGTTTGATTTACTGTATTGGTTTTGGGGACTTACCTATGTAAAAGATTAATAAGGAGAAAACTATGGCAATATGAATAAACTTAGTAGATGTGCAAAGACTAAGGAATAGGTATCCAGACATGGGGGATGAAGAAGCAATAAAATAGTTCACCATTTAAATAAATACTATATTTGAACTGTCAATAGAAAATCATATGAAGTATAATGTGGGTAATAAAAAGGAACTTGCAGAAATAGAAAAAGCTAAAAAACAAAATTAGATTAGAGAGTGCTGATCTTGCAATTTCATGTTGTACTTCATGTACTGTAGTTAGAGCAATCCTTTTGGATTTCTCCAGATTAAAATGTACAGGGTAGATTGAGGAGTTGGTTGTCTGATTTTCTGTAAACTTAGTTGGGATAGACTAATCCTGCCAAAGAACAGAGTAGGGCTCAGTGTTCCACATATTTATACCTGAAAGTCATACAGTTAGAGTTTTGGGAAAGGTGCCAATTGCACCCATATGTAACAAAGTGGAAGCAGAGGCTGAGTATGATTGTTTGGGGAGGGTAGATTCAATGGAGGCAGAATGGGGGAAGATGGAGCTGAACATGGGCCCTTCTACAAAGAGGGAACTAATGACTCTGCTGGACCAAGGCACAGGGAACTAATCTAAGGGGGCAGCGAAAGCCAAAACATTCTAGTTAGGCTTATAGATGCACTCGGGCAGATAGCCTAGTACTTACCTATGAACCTATATTAAGTTTGATAAGTTTAGGAAGAGTACAGTTGATCCAGGCATGAGAGTTAAAACAATGGCATCAAGATCTGTTAACCATGGAGCTACAATTGAAGATGAGCAAAAATTAGCAACAGAAAATGGCAAAGGGAAAGAAGAGAGGTGAAATATTATGAACAGACTTGCATAGGAAGTAGGGTGCTGACTTGAATTGAGCTGAGTGAGAAATAAATGGTTCCAGAAGCCTATTGACATTACCAGACAATAATGGTAGAAGCAAAGAAGACCTTTTTAGACAGAAAGAAAATGGATGATTGGCCAACTCTAGTGAATTGGTTGATGGAATTTAGGACTGATGGAAGTGTAGACAGAGGGGAGATATAAGAAGAATGTATAAAATGTAGCAAGAATGAAAGAAGGAAATTGATAACAAAATGGTCAGGGATTGGAAGAGAACATTTGACATGAAGATCAAAAGAAGTGGGAGCAAGTACGTAGACCGTCATGGAAGGTGATTCAAGTAAAGAAGTTTAAAAAATTTGCCTGAAAGTGTTTGCACAAGTATTTTTATACACCACCCACTCTGCATACATTTTTTCCAGTGGTTGTTGGATGTGTGGAAGAGAGGAAAGGGGGGATTAGAAGCAGACATGTTATAATTGCCAAGCATTAGATCACTGCAGGAAAGGAACGGAATGCTTAGTTAAGAAGATTGAGAAAAAGATCAGGATGTTAACTGATGAATTGTTTTTTTAAGACATGAGGGGCATAAGGGCTAGTCCTCAAGAACTACAGAAGTTATTTGAATAATATTGTTGATGGCTAAAAATCAGAAAATAAATGTAAATGCAGAGTTAGTCCCACAGGAAAAGTGTGGAGATTAGTAACATGATTAAAGGATGAGGAGGCAACATACCAAGTGGGCAAGCATAAGGATGAAAGAGCAGATAGGAACACTAGGGGTAAATCTTACAGAGGAAGAAGGAGAAAGATGGAAGGATGAAGTGTGATGAAAAAAGTTAATATTTAACCTTGCTAACAGGGATTGCTAAGTATAGATAGGTAAGCAGGTCATTAATTGTTTTGACTTGGAAGTAAGGATTTAAATGGTATTTAAACCTGCATTCTATAGCACAAATAATGTAAATAGTTTGTATAGTTCATAGTAATTGGTTGCACTAGCAGATGACATAATTTACTGTTGAATTAGTCAAAAGTTGGAAACATTTGACACATTTGATTGATGATTACAAACATCAGACTAAGTATAATAAAATAGGCAGATAGGACTTAAAAAGGTCCACCTCTGATGTAGTTTGTGCGCCATGCATGAGGATTGCACAAAGGTTGTATGTTTTAAAGATGATGCAATAAAATGCTTTAAAAGAGAAATGGGGGAGGTGTGTGTGTGTGTGTGTGTGTATATATATATATATATATATATATATATATATATATATATACACACACACACATATATATATATTTTTTTCTGCTGTGGAAATGCATGTTTATGAAATTGTTACTGTGGCTCATCAAATGTTTTTATGCTGTGTATTAGTTTTCTCTGAATTCTTAGTTTTTCTTAGGTCCTTAATGTTAGTTCTGTTAGAAATCACTTTCCAAAATCCTTAGCGCCAGACTTTGCAGCAACAGCATCTTTTTAAAATTATTTCAAAAATATTCATGAAATTATTGCCCAGTAAGGGGAACATGACAGTTTTGAACAAAGTAAGCTGTAAGACATTTATTATAATTTATGATAAAAAGGATGGTGGATATTGGCAGTTTTCATTACATAGCCCCATTAAATAATTTATATGGTAGTTTAAACCAAGTGGAGATCAGTTAAACATATTTGCATCTTGAATGCAGAATATTTAGTTACTATTATCAAAACATTTAAGGATTTGAAGGCCTCTTGATTCTTCTGGACATTTGGAACATATTGATCTGCAGTATCATCTGTCAGATGTCCCCAGGTCAGAGTACATTAGCAAGCCCTTAATGGATGTTTTTCACATATCCTTATGTTAGTGTCAGTACTCTTCTGGTAGAAGTTTAAAGGTGTAAAGTGGGCACTGACAAATGAAAAGAAAATGCTATAATTATTTATGTACTCATGCCAGTTCCGTAACAATAGGGCTGACTTACACTGAACCGTCTACTTCTATTGATTGGACAGGTCAGCAGTGTGATACAGTGAGTTTGGAATTCTGTGTTTGGGGTTATTTATCCCTGTACAAAGAAACTGGTAGTACAGTGACTTAGAAAAAATTATTATAAAAAGACATCTGTACAAAAATCCAATTAAACTGAATATTTATGACAGGCAGAAGGGTGCTAGCCCTGAGGAAAAAGAGTCATTTAAAGTGGTTTAGTCTGTATGCTACAAAGGAGCACAAAGTAGAGGTTGCACTCTTTTTTAATTTCTTCAAGTCTTTTGGGTTTCTAATATCATGATGGGAATGGACCCCATTCCTAGGTCAAAGTATGATTAAAGTTCATGAAATTAGTATTGTTTCAATCTTTGATGTCAGACAGAAGTGCTCTTTGCAGCACCCACAATGTGCCCAGTAGTGACTCCTTCTGCAATTCATATGGAGTTACATGTATTGGTAACTTATCTAAATACGATTGTAAATTATTTTTGTAAGACCTGTTTCTTCTACTACTATTGGAACTGTCTAGGTATCTTTCTTCCACATTGCTTTCATTTCTGCCTGCATATCCTGATATGTTTTGACTTTGTGTCTCTGTACACAAGACACTGTAGTCACTGGGTATGGCAATTTCAATGATCAGTGCTACTTTTGTCTTCTTTTTCATGAACCACTATGTCTGGTTTTCTAGCATCTGTCTTTTGAACTGTTGGTAGTGGGTGATCCTGTGTGATGAAGTCTTTTTCATTTTCTGTGATGCTTTGTGGCTCATGTTTCCAGTGTTTTTCAGCCACTTCATTACCATGGTATTTGCACAATCCCTACTGCAACAGTCTTGCCACATTATTATGCCTTTCAGTATACAGTCCTCCTGCCATTAGTATGTCACAACCAGCAATTAGGTGTGCAATTGTTTCCAGTTCTGTTTTGCAAACCGTACATTTGTCTCTTTCTCCCACATGGACTTTGTAAACATGTAGCCCACTATCTTGGGCCACGAGTATTAACCTTTCATCTCCTGGTTTGAGTTTGCCTCTCCTTAACCATTCCTGCGATCAATCCTGAGCAACATGAGGTTTTTCCAGAAGTTTTCTGTACTTGCAACTATATTTATGCATTTTCCACATTTCTTCCATTCTCATCTGGTCCTTCACGTTATATTTTTTCTTTTGTTTTTGGCACATTCAGTTGCTGCCTAATTTTATGTACTTCTGGTTTGATTTCCATTACTGCTTGATGCTGATATGCTTCTTCTAGACTAAGCAGGGTAGTCATCTTAGATTTATTTTCCTCATGTTTCAAAATTTTCACTACGTTTGGGTCTTGTGAGGTGAGCAGATGTGTACAGTCCTACGATTGCAGATCTATACATATAATCAATTTCAAGTAGGCCCATCCCTCATTTGGAATGGGAAATATATAATCTTAGTATGCACTGATTTTTATAAATCATTTGGTGAGCATGAAACATCCTTCTTGTTTTCCTATCTTGTCTGTCCAACACGTTTTGGCGCCAATCAGTCACTCCAAAACTGTAAGTTAGGACAAGAAGAGCAAATTGGTTTATAGCTTGTGCCTGTGTGTATTATGCAGTTGTATAGCAGATAATGTTTTAAAGGGAGACATGGAAAGGATACACTGAGGATATATGAAAAGCTAGAATATGGTTATTTGAAGTGTGAGTTGGGAAATATTTCACATTGCATTGTTGCTGCACAAACATCTAATCCATGAAGCACGTAAAATGGATTAAATTAGATGTGCTCTATTCATTTTGAGTATTTTTTTAGAACTACTTGTAAACTATACATCGTTTTACCCTTGTTATTGTAGTTTGGGGTATTTTAAGTACATTAGGTAGAACAGCCTACATGACTTTTTTCTATCAGAATGTTTTATTTGCTTTCTTTAAAGCATTCTAGATAAATTCTCAAATATTTCAGCCAGAATGAAAAAAAAAAATAATAATACAAATACAGCTAGCAATTCACCACATTACAGTAATAGTAAGCTAAAAAAACGTAATTATTTGTATGTTTGTAAATTCAGTACTTTGTTCATAAGTTGTAGTAGTATAGATAAAACATCTTAAAAGTATGTGTTTGTAGTATGCCAGTATCTGGTGTTACCGTTTAGAAGCAGTAGATAGCTTTCCTATAAAACTAAATATGCACTGTACTTAAGAGTAAATGAAAGGATGTCTTGAGACTTCATTCCAGAATAGTTGAAGATAAATATTTGCACTTTACTAAACTAAGCCTGGCCAGTCAGATAAAAATCAATGATTAAAAAGGAGAATATGTTAATCTGTACTTTTATTAAGCATGATGAAAATTCCTAAAATTTTACCTGTTTCATCTCTTATAAAAGGCTAAATCACAGGACTTTTTTTCCATAACTTTAGTAAAGATAGCCAATGTGCTTTAAACTTCAAATATGTTATCAGTAGTCTTTTGAATAAAACACTTTTTGTGTTGGTTTGTGAGCTTGCTGCATGTTTGATGCAGTACCCACTCAGGCATTGTTGACAAACTGAAGAGGTTAGGCACAAACCCCTATGTCACCCAGTGGATAGCCAACTGACTCTCACAGACAGGACCCAGGAAGTTATAACTGGGGAATCCACCTCTACAAAGAGGCCAGTCACATCTGGAGTCCCTCAGGGATCAGTCCGTGGACTGCTCCTTTTTGGCATTTACTTCTCAGAAGTCAAGGCCAATGTCAGTGGTCTCTGGCTGTCTAAATTTGCAGATGATTGCAAATTTGGAGCTGTCATTGAATCTCACACTGACGCAAATGTTCTCCAGGAGGGGCTGACACAGACAAATAACTGATGTCAGAGTCATGGACTAAAACTAAATGCCAAGAAGTGCATAATAGTATCCTTTGGGCAGTCATCCATCCCTGGTAACTGTCATATTGACAAAACACCCCTTAGAGTTGACTCAGTAGTCAGGGACTTGGGGACACACATAGATAGTAATCTAGCCTTTGACCATCACGTGTATACTTTAGTAAGGAAATCATTTTATGTTGCGCAACATATAAACAAAGATATGGTATCTAAGTCCAAGGAAGTCATTGTTCCACTATATTCGGCATTCATCAGACCTATTGTTGAGTACAATGCCTCCTTTGGTATGTACCTAACCAGGCATATTCAACAACTGGAATGTCCACAGAGGTTCCTCGCTAAAAGAATACAGGATGTAAGTAATATGTCCAATGCAGACTGCCTCAAGTCTCTATCCCTGTATTCTGTCTCCTGCAGCCATTTCAGGGGGATTTATGCCTGGCATACAGAGCATTGTCAGACCCCACCCTGATAGACGTCCTGCATATCCACAAAACAAACAGTGCCGGAATTACCTGTTCTAAAGGCTTAAACCTTGCTTGTGATATAAATAGGACCTGCTGGACAGAGAGAGGTATGTATCCCAGAGAGTACCCCGTCTGTGGAACAGGCTCCCCATCCATGTGAAGCAGAGTTCCTCCCTAATCCAGTTCAAGTGCAACTTGGACAATCGGTTGGGAAACCTGAAATTCATCCCTGGTTTGGCAGCTATATCTCTGATGCAAACAGGTAACCTGCAAATGGTTCATCTCCCAGGCACATGCTTATACTTATCAAAGGTATCAGAACTCGTTAGAGATTTGGGATGCATGGCTAGGCTTAAAAAGGCCATTGTGGTGGTTAGCCTAGTAAACACCTGTGAACCTATGTCCATGTTCAGGCAAAACATATATCCGCGGTGGTGCACTGGTAGCGTTGTTGCCTCACAGCAATAGGTTCTCCCGTTCGATTCTCGGCTGTAGTGCGGGGAGTACTTTCTGTGTGGAGTCTGCATGTTCTCCCCGCAGTTGGGTGGGCGTTCGAAAGACATGCATAAATGAGCATGCCTTCGTTGAAGGTTGGACGGCGAGCTGGCAGCTCGGCGTTCGTGAAAATCTACTGCCAATCATTAGCAGACCGGAGTTCCGCTGTGGTGACCCCTAACCGGGAAAAGCCGAAAGACAAACAACAACAACAACATTCTGAACTAGATTTTGCAACAATAAGCCATTGCCATATTAGCTGACTCTGCATTAAACTGAAATAGAAGTCACAAGCAGTTAGCATCACAGGTTTATTTCCTTGCAAGAGTCCAGTAACAGTAAATCTTTTTTGATTAATCGCTGTATTATTTGTTTGCTCTTTTACATTAATTCTGTGTTATTCATTGTAAACTTCACTTCCAAGGCCTAAAACAAAATTAACTATCCACCGTCCTCTGTGTCGCTGTTACTGTGATATTAATACTGCTGTATTGTTACTCGGGTCTATATTAGGTCATCTGTTCACTGAACATAAAACATTAAATGTTCAGTTATCAAATATTTTACACAGGGGGACGGAGTTGGTTGGCCAGCAGTAGGAAATTTGCCCTTTTCTCTGCTGTAGTACAATCTCAGAGTCGGTATATATAAATAGGGGGGCTGTGGGGGGGGGGGTGGAGCCCTCCACTTGGGTGGGTATGATATACTGCAGTGTGTGTTTTGGTATGCATGTTGGTCCACTGTGTCTTTTCCCTGGGTAAAATATTCGATGATTGAGCATTCGATGTTTTGAATTCGATGAACGGAGGTTCAGTGCATTTCTTATTCAGTGACTGAACATAGATCCCTATTATTCATAGTATTAAGCCATATATAGGGTTGATGAATAGGGCATTATACAATTCCATGTTTTTTTATGTCAAGTGCCCTTCTGTACAGCTACTTAATCTCATTGTAATGATTCACCATTAAAAAATATATTTGAACAGCTCATACCACTGCAGAGCAACCAAAATCTGTCAACTGTCACAGTGGTTAAGTAGCTAGGCATTCATAAAGTTTTGTTAACAGCATTTCTACAAAATTGCAGAATAGTTAGTATAACAACATTATTTGAAATAAGATAAATGAGTATATAAAGGTCACATAGCCTTACTCAAACTATGACATTAAAGGCAACTTCCATCCTTTCTGTATTTTAGTAAAGAACTAAATCCTCTAACATCATTTAACATTGCCCATTACAGTAAAAATAAAATATATTGTGGCATGTACTATATGGAAAGTCACAAAGGTCACAGTTGCTGGAGAGTTAGCTCAGTGCTGGGCACAGTGTTCAGATCTGTTTTCATGTGTCTGTTTCATTATTGCAGGCCTCACTTAATGGGGGGCAGGTGCCACCAGTATCTTCAAATCCCACTGTATTTCATTCCTGCATTTTCCCCAAAGCCACCACAGTCAAGACATTCATAATTCATAATCCAGATATGTCCTTTTGCCATATGAAAACACACTCACAGCTGCAAAGGCGTTGAATGACCCACAAGCAAAGAAAGGAGCAGATATGCAGAAGGCCATTATACTGTGGCTGTCTTTTAGCATTATGAGTTTAAAGTTGTCACAGGTATGTAAATTTGTTACATGTATTATTAAACAGTGGCAGTTATACATGCCTTGAAACTTCATTACAGGCACATCATATCCTATAATATGTATCTTTTAGAGAAGTATAGTTTTTGTCCAGTGTTCTTAAGAATAAAGTTGTTTTGTATATAGCATATTGGTATCTGCTGCCTGATATGGAAGGGTACTTATTTTGGATGGTTGTATGTTTTTGGTTACTATACACAGCAAAATGTTCTCTGGCTTAATTCTCGGCTGGGGTACCTTCTGTGTGGAGTATGTATGCCCTCCCTGTGTTTGCTTGAGTTTCTACATGGTGCTTCAATTTCCTCCCACATTCGAAAGACATGCAGTTAAGTGGATTGGGCACGCTAAATTGACCATAGGTGGGTGTGTGCATTCGAATGTGTGGTGTGGAAGAACTACCACAGCAGGGCTGTCCACACAGCTGTGTAAACCTTGACTGTGGATGATTGTCACTGTTGAAGTGATACCCTGTCCTTATGTGCAAAAAATGGGAAAAAGGGGTGATGGATACAACAGTGCTTTGCACCTTTAATATTTGATGCACAGGCTGCTGAATAGATTCCTTTTTTGTACTAATATATAATGTGTTTCTTTTTGATGTTTGTGTTTTTAAAGCTGAGAGCTGCTTGCAGTTTATACCATTAGCCTGTCACAGCTAATTTATTGAGATTGAGCAGCGAATATCTGTCACATCTAGACCAAATTACCCCCGTAACAGCTATAAATAAATGCAATCTGAGGGTCATGCTGCTCAACGCTAGAAGTCTAAATCTCAAGATGCACTCGCTCGAAGCACTTCTGAAAATGGAAAACATTGACATGTGTGCTGTAACGGAGACCTGGTTTGAAGCACCCGAAAGCCCCCCTGCGCTACCAGGCTATAACTCATTCCACACCTTTCGGCCCCAGAAAATGGGCTGAAGCTCCAGAGGAGGTGACGTCTCCATATTCATAAAGGATATGCACACCTCCAAACTAATATCCCAGCATAACTCATCTGAGATACTTCAGGTACAACTAACAAGTGGGTAAGACGGCGATTCAGGTCATAGCCTGATATAGGTCCCCAACCATGTCCCAAGACTAGCATTCCAAGTTCCTAAGCACCCTAGAAAATATTAGGGTCTAACCCAACACTCTCATATTGGATGACTTCAACTACCCCTCCATCAACTAGGAAAAGTACTCGTGCACCAATACACTTGCCTAGCTCTTCCTGGAATTCATTAATTCCAATGCGCTGGACCAGCTCATTTTTACCCCCACTAGAGGAAGCAACATCCTTGACCTGGTTATTACTGACATGGGTAACCATTGCTCAACACCAGTAGTCAATTTCTCCCTACCATGGAAATCCACATCTCACCCACACCACCAGCAAAACCATGAAAAACTTCTCCAAAGCTGACTTTGGGCTCCTAAAGACAGGAGTGGCTAACTTCACGGCAACCATGCAAATGGAAAATAGCTGCATGATTGCCAAATCATACACCAGTGCACTGTACAAACACATACATAAATGCATGGAACTAGCCATACCCAACAGAACCAAGATGCTCTCCTCCTAAAAAAGGAAGCCAAATCTGGTGGTCCCCTGCCATTAACAAACTCTACAACAGAAGGAAGAAACTGTTGCAGAAAAAGATGAAGTCCCAAAACTGGAAAAACTCCATTATTAGCCTCAACAAAAAGTTGAGATCCCTCATCAAAACCTCTAAAGCTAGCTATGAAGACAGAATAGTGGCAGACACTAAAAACAACCACAAAGCCTTCTACAGTTATATCAAGAATCTCCACGGCAATACCCAGATTTGCTCTGAGTTACTGCACAGTGGTACCTCGTATACTGAACAAACAGATATTGCCAATGTACTGGCAGACAGATTCAGTGCCAACTTTGCCCCTATCTCCCCCCCCAAAGGAACAATCACAATATCGGAAGAATGCCAGGCACCCAACATTACTGCAGCACAGGTTAAAGCTGCATTGTCCAAGGCCAAGAATACAGCTTCCATAGGACCTGACAATATCCCTGGCTATGTTCTACGTGAACTACAAGGTGAACTGGCACCACACCTGTGTGCCCTGTTAAATCACAGCCTCACCTCAGGCTTTGTCCCTACAGAATGGTGCACTGCTACAGTCATCACTCTCCATAAAGGGGGAGCAACTACAGACCCTGTGAATTATCGCTCCATTAGCCTGATGAGTCTGATACGTAAGGCTGTGGAGCGCATCATCATGGACCTAATTAACAAGGATATAGGGAATCTCCTAACTCTGGACCACACGCAGTTTGGTTTTGTTAAGGGTAGATCATATAAACAAAAAATAGCTGTTGAAAGCACAAACCCCAAATGATGCTCTCTGTTGTTTAAGAACATCTTTATTAAGCGCTTTTCATCCAGAAAGTGCTTGAACTTCATCAGATACATTCTGACTCAAAATCCACTCTTTAAAATAGTTAATGGCTGTGTCATGTGATCATATTGTGCAAATTTGCTTCCTCTTAAGTTAGTAATACACATAATAAAAATGCATTCAGGTACTAAATTTCTTCAAAAAAGTTTGACATTATCAAATTTCTTTGTTCCTACTGTATACATTACACTCAGTATTTCATCACATGTACTTAACACATGTACTACAAATATAAAATATGAAATTTATCTTTCCAGACTTTTAAGTTTAAGAACACTTAAAATTTAACACATCTCATTTATTCCAGGGTAATGGCATGCATCCAGCCGGAGTTGCCGTAATAATTCAAGCTTTTCTAGATTCAATGAGTGTGCCCCTCCAATGTCAGCTGTCACTTGATTAATACATTTAAATTTAAACTGGTGGTTTTCATTTTCTATATTGTGTTTAGCTAAGGTGTTCTCCTGTTTCTGCCGATTAATGCTATACACATGTTCGCATATTCTGTTCTTTAGCCTCCTATTGTTTTTTTTTCTGATGTAAAATGCAGGACAGTTTGGCAGGTAGCTAGGTACACCACCATTCTTGATGTGCAGTTGAATTTCTTTTCTAGGTAGTACTTTCTGTCCCTTATTTTAAATGTTGTGCCTGTCTCCACATATTTGCAATAGTTGCACATGTTATACTTGGACATCACTGGTTGTCTAACCTGTTGTGAACAGCCTTTACTTAATATGTATTTAATGTTCCTACCTCTTCTAAAAACAACCTGGGGGACTTCCATAAATTTATTTACCAAAGATGCATAATTTTTAATTACATTCCAGTTCTTACATATAATGCTTCTAATATACGTCATGTCTACACTATATGTTGTAATAAATCTGAATCTTACAAGGAATGCTCCAGTGGTTTCTTCTACACCTCCATTTTCTTCCGGGATTGCCAATTCTAAGTTGTTTCTAAACACTAAAATAGGTGTAAATGTGCCATTAGATCATTTTAATTTGACTACTTCTGTTAGTTGGCTAATCATCTGGTCCGGATACCCTCGTTTAAGAAACATGTCCCTGAGCTTGTTATACTATGTCATAAAATCAGAATCCAATGGTGTCATTCGGGCAGCTGTTATCAGCTGCCCCTTAACCACTGAACGTTTTTGGTAATATGGGTGACAACTGGAAAAGTGTAGAAAAACATTTGAATATGTTTCCTTTCGGTAAATTGTAGCTGTATAACATAGTTGGTTCCTGTCTTTCTCGGGTTTACATCTAAGTAAGCTATTGAATCCTTATCGAAGTTGTATGTAAAGTGTAGGAAACAAGTTGTCCTGTTAAAGTACTGCATAAGCTCCATCGCCCGCATGTTGTCCTCTTTAATAATCATAAAAATATCATCCAAAACCTAGTGTAGAAATATATGGTGTCCTTAATGTATGGGTTGTTGTTAAATTCATATTCCCAGTGGGCCATAACTAAATTGGAAAACCTTGCACCAACTGGGAAACCCATAGCTACACCATTTTTTGCAAGTAAAATTCATTGTCAAAGGTAATATAGTTGTTAGTAAGGATGATGTCTAAAAGCTCTTCTACTAATGCAATTTCCTCACTTGCAGCACCCTTTATTCTCAACATATGGGCTTACCCATTCAATCCCTTCAATATGTGGGATCGAAGTGTAAAGGTATCGCACGTCTATAGTCATAAAGTTATAGTGTTCTTTATATTCTAACTTATTGATGTTACTTAAAAATGTCCATGAGTCCTTACAAATTTGGCCCATGTTGCTAACATATTTTTTCAAAATTGTGTCTACCATCTTCGCACATGAATAAGTAATAGAATTACGTGTGTCAACCAAAGGTCAAACAAAGGTCGCATAGGGGGATTTTCTATACATTTATGTATTTTAGGAATCCCGAATAAAATGTGAATCCTAGGGGCTGGCATAGTCCGATAGTTCAACATGTCTGTACTAATCCTTGATTCAATAAACATGTCATTTAAATACATTTTTACTCAAGCATAGGCTGTATGTAACTCGTTTCTTTGACACTAACATGTATGTGTCACTCTGAAGGATTTCTTTCATCCTTCTGTTGTAGTCATCTGTACTCATAATAGCCAGCCCTCCTCCTTTATCTGATTTCATAGTCCGCACTGGCAAGCATTGTAATTCACAAAGTAAATCTCTCCCTGGTTTACTAATGTTAAATTTGTGCACATTATTAAAATTATTATGCAAACAATTCCTGATGTCCAGCTCACACATGGTTTCAAACATTGCAATGGCAGGATGTGGGGGGGGGGGGGGGGTTAAACTTACTGTTAATATAAAACTCATTGCGTGTAAATTCATTTTTCCCAAACATAACATTTAAGTTTAGAGTACTAATAAACAACTTCAAGTCAAGAAGTACTTTCCCCAAGTCTGCTTTACTGTCCGGTATGAAAGTAAACCCCTTGGCCAGTAAATCAACAATTTATTTTTCTATTTCAAATGGTGAATAGTTGTAAACTGTAAAGTCTTTAGTACTATTCAGAAGTGTTTTACAGTTAATTACCTGAGGGAGATTAGTTCCTACATGCATTACCTCCTCCTCTGGTTCGTTTTCCGTTTGGGTTTCCCCCTGTTGTTGATACAGACCTCTGGGATTGTGATTCCACCCTCTGTTCTGAAAATTCGAATGTTCATGTGAAAAACTTGGTCTAGGGTTGTTATCCCATTCATTTTCCACAGTTTGTCTCATATTGCTGCTGTTAGCAATCCTTTCACTTCTCCTTACAGGTTCCAGTTCATTCACATATCCCCTCTGGTGGTGGTGTGATTGTGAAGGCTGCCAGCCTAGCTAGATAGAATTTTATAGATAATTCTGTCATTTGTAAATATTAATGTAAGCCACAGGCTTGTTGTCTTAAATGGAAAAAAATGCTGTTACAAAAATGTAACAACAGTGCACTCTGCTGACCAAGTAAAACATGTTGTGACCCTTTGATCTAAAGTCTGCTCTGGCCTGTCTAGGTGAAGGAATTCTTGCTATTGTTTTAAGGCCAGAGTTAATGGCCAGAATTTCCATGCTTAAATGTCCTTTATTGCTCTGGTTTCTGCTCAGAGGTGAAGAATGTAAATGTAGTTTCTGATAGCCTGGGAACCCAAAGAAATGTGAAGAATGATGTAATGTGAACCAGGAATGTGATTTTAAAAACAGAGAGAATCAGAGAGCATTAAGTATTTTTGTCTTGACCATCCAACTCAGCACTGTCTTTCCTCTATATGTAAGTTTATCGTAGACTTGTGTTTTCTCTTAGAAATAGCTAGAAACTAGAAAGATTAGACTAAGTGTTTTTCTGTGATGTCAGAACTGTACTACTGAATTATTTTAAGTATTTCTCTGTGATCTCTGAACTCTTGACTAGCACTGTGTAGTAAAACATACTGTCTTGTTTTTTTATTATTTATTATTAAATATTTTTAAACCTTTCAACTGTGGCTGTTTTGTGTAGAGATAATTTAAGCTCTAGAGTACATTGCATGTTTACAGTGATCCTGTAGCAAGTCACTCTAATAAGCCTTGACTGTTTAGTCACACTTACTGGTTGAATAATAATAATGCGCAGTAATAATTGGACACCCATTTAAGGACCTTTGAGTAGCTGATGAATATTAGTGGGTGGTGGCAGCTGATACTACCATATAGTCTGGGAAAAAGGGGCACAGCTGGAGAACCTGTGGCAACCTTACCCAGGAGTGTCTGCGTGGTTGTATAAACTCTTCTCAAAGTGTGTGTGTGTGTGTGTGTGTGTGTGTGTGTGTGTGTGTGTCAGTTGCTTGGGCAGGGACACGAAGCACTGGTTGGACAGAGAGGGTGCTGGAGGTTTTAGCTTGCCCACTAGACTGAGATCTAGACCCTATAGCTGTGCCAGTGGGGAGTCTTATTGGGGACCTGGAGAGCAAGGGAGAAACCAGCCCCGGACTGACTATGATCTCTGTGTGCTCTTAAAGGAAATTGCACTTTACTGTGTGCATTTGTTGTCCTTTCTTCCTATAAGAGACGTCCCTCACTGGTGTTAGTGGTGAGGACTGAGGCTCCTTGATTGCTGGGCCAGGGCATGGCCGTCACAGTGATGTCACTTCCTCTTAAGTGTTTTCTGTACCTCCTCTTTTAGCTGTTGATTGATAGGTGTTGTGGCCAGTAGAATTTCATAGTTGTGAGGGGGGCAGTTTTGGATATGCAGTTCCATTCTGGTAGTCAGTGACATTTCTATTAAGATTTTTCATTTTATTGTCTTTTAGTTTATTCATGTGTTGGTCTATACTTGTGAAGATTCTGTTATAATCATATAATAGCGCTGCCTGTTCTAATTTTTTCATACACCTGTTTAATTTGATTTTCAGTTTGATTTACCATTACCTCTAACAGTTACAAACCATGTCTGTCAGAGTTTCAACAGGTCTTGGTGAAATAATGAACCTGTCTCAAGCCCCATTGGATATTGCCAGGCTCTTAAGCCCATAGGGACTATGTTCTGCTTTATACATTCAGTTTGGTTTTATACACACAGTTTGGTTTTGTGTAGATCATGCCTGCTCAACCTGGTTGATGACTTTGAGTCAGTCACCATAGCTGTTGATGAGGGCAAGGCAGTTCATACAGCCTACCTCAATCTGACCAAGGCCTTTGATACCATTCCCCACTCAGGAATTATTGATAGACTCACCAAACTAGGCATCGACCCCTATATCACTAGGTGGGTTGCAAATTGGCTCACAGCTAGAACCCACAGTGTGAAAGTAGCAGACTCCAGTCAGACTGCCGAGCAGTCACGAGTGGAGTCCCACAGGGATCGGTCCTGGGTCCTGTCCTGTTTGGCATCTACTTCTCAGAAGTCCAGGCCAACACAGAGGGACTCTGGCTGGCCAGGTTCGCTGACGATTGCAAGCTGGGAGTTATTATTTACTCCCCAAGTGATGTAGACATCCTACCGAAAGGCCTCACTGAGACCAGCGACTGGTGTCAAAACCATGGCCTTAAGCTTAATGCCAAAAAATGCTTCGTCATTCCCTTTGGGAAAAACTCAGATGTTCTTCATGTTTCACTGTTGCAGTCATCACCTGTGGGTTATCCGTGCTGTGGTAACCCTCGGCTGGCCCGAATACCAGAGTAAGTGTTTTCTGCGTCGGCTGCTGTTGCTTGTTGACTGATGTCAGTGCTATAAAGCAAGGCAGCCAACACCATTACATCAGTCTTTCTTGCCGTGGAGCCCATAGCAGAAGCAGTTTGCAAGTGTACTGGTCAGTCGCTACCAGAGTTCGAATTACAGCTGACAATGTCTAAAGCTAAGTACACCATTGGGGATCCTTTTTTTCTTGCACTACCCGATGTCAGAAAAAGTTAACAATTGTTTCGCCTGTAGAAAGCAGATCCCACACCGAGACTTCCATTCATACTGCGTCACTTCTTTAGGCCCAGACCGTGAAGTCCCCTGTTGCCAGTTCTGTGCCCTCTTTAATGCGAGAACCATTTGTCGTAGAACTCTTATTGTAGACAGATATTTTTGTCTTCCACATTCCAAAATGGCGTCTGTCAGCCAACAATCTGTAGACATTCCGAAAAAACTTAGAGATAAAGATAGATACAAACTACACAAGGCTAAGCCTTCCGATGGCTCTACCGCTAAGCAGGCAGTCAGTTCTCCAGAATTCAGTGAGGTGCTTTCGCAGCCCCTGATACCTAATACAATATCTACACAGGCTTCTATCGAGACCCTTTCAGAGACCAGTATGCCTCAGAAATCTCATTCATCTTTCTAGCCTTTGGTTTTCTCTGCATCGGTTGGGTCTGGAGCCGCTACGCAGGCTCCGGCTTCCGAGGAGGCCTTTTGTACTACCGAATCTAGACAAAAAACAATGTCTTCTCATCCGACTACCATTTCTGACCGATGTATACTCTTAGGTCTAGAAGCCAGGCCACTCCTAGAAAATCTACCTCAAGCCACTGTCTTACTCCTGCTCCACCACCCCAAGCCCAAATGCTTCAAATGGTGGAGGATCTTATCTCCCTTATCAGGGGCAGGCAGGCCACAACTTCTAAAAGGAAAAGAAACCCTTCTCCTGAAATACTGACAGAACAGGATTCTGAGGAATCTGATTATTCAGATTTTGAAAGAGGAACAACAACTTGACTGCTTATGAGGATTCAGATGCAGAGGAATCCATTCCTCTTGCCTCCCCACCAGAAGACCTTTCCTTTGGGGAAACCCTTCACACCCTCAGGAAACATTTCCAGTGGGAATCCACTGACTTCCCTCAGTCTAAGAAAAGACTAAGAGAGTTTCTATACCTGGCCATCCCCCCAGTCTTAGAGGTGGTGGATGATGATTTCCATGAATCCAGCTTGGCCCCTGACTCCCTCCCACCTACTCCCAGTAAACCTTACAAGTATTACAGAGTAACAGTCACAAATACCTATACAGAAATCCTGCTGCAGACCCTGAGGTTATTACACAGAGACCTAACTGAGCTAAGGCTAGTTCTGCTAAGAATCATATTTATTCTGACAAGGATTCCAGAGCTCTGGACAGATGGGGTAAAAAAGTATACACATCTGCAACCTTAGCTATCAGAGCCCTCAGCTGTCAGTTCCACATGTTAAAATATCAACAACACACTATGGAACTTTTAAAACAAAAGATTTCAACATTTCCTGACTGTGCCAGTTCAAAAGAGTTAGCAGATTTACTGCACTCTACTTGTCAAGTGGCCAAACACTCTCTGCTCTGTGGGTATGATGCCTTGGAAGCCTCATGCAGGGCAGCAGTGTCAGGATCTGTCATTAGGAGACATGCATGGTTGAAGGAGCAACCTCTCCCTGATCATGTCAAGTCGAAATTAATTGATACACCCTTGGATAATGACTGCTTGTTTGGAGTAAAAGCAGAAGAGGTGCTTAAAAAGATGGAAGGCAAAGCAAAATCTATGCAAACAGTAAAAGATTTCTTTCAGTTAAAACCTCTTAGGTTCAACAGGAATTTTCCCTCTAAGTACTGGTCCTTTCCTCCACCTAGCAGACACGGGCAAAGTAAGCCCCGCAGGGACAGACCACCCAAGCCCCTATCCCAGGGACAGCAGAGAACCAAACAGTGGACCACTTCTGCCCCAAAGGCAAGGAGTTCTAAGCCATCCCTCTATGGAAAAAACTCTCAATGACTCCCTCTCCCCCCTTTCCTCCTTATACTCACCAAAAGCTAGGAGGAAGGCTCTCCCTCTGCAAAGAAAATTGGCTTTCTGTTACAAAAGATCAATGGGTCTTAAAGATTATTTTTCAGGAATACAAATTCTCTTTCAATGATCTCCCAATTCCAAGAGGGTACCCAGATTTACCTCCAAATCAGTGGGCAGAGGCATTGAAGCAAGTCCAAATTCTCATATCTCAGGGGGCAATTTAACCTGTTCCCACAGATCAAACAAGCAAAGGCTTTTATTCCAGACTATTCGTTGTTCCCAGAAAATAGGGCACTTGGTTCCGAATCCTGGATCTATCCATTCTGAACACCTTCCTGGCGGTCCCCAAATTCAGAATGCTAACTTTGCAGTAGCTGCTGCCTATGCTGACAAAAAATGCCTGGTTAGTGACCCTAGACCTAAAAGATGCCTACCTCCACATCCCCATAAGGGAATCCTGCAGGAAATTCCTGCGCTTTAGAGCAGGCTCACAACACTTTAAGTTCTCTGCACTACATTTTGGCTTATCTACTGCTCCCAGGGTATTCACCAAATGCTTAGCCCCGGCCATAGCATTTTGCAGACAGAGAAATATACAGATTTACCCTTATCTGGACGATTGCCTCATTCAGGCAGAGTGCAAAGAAAAGCTGCTCCAGGACCTCCTCTTTGTCAGAACCCTCCTATCTTCCTTAGGGTTCACCACCAATGAGAAAAAAATCAAAGAAAACACCCTCCAGGAGGATCCTTTTCTTGGGAGCACTGCTGGACACAGCATCCCAAATAGCCTTCCTATCCCCAGAAAAGCAGAGCTTCCTGCCTCTCTACTTTACCCCTGGCTTCCAGAAGTTACCTCATGGTGAGGAAGTTCCTGCAAGCCTTGGGATATATGGCATCTTGCATCCTTCTAATTCCTCTGGTCAGGCTTCACATGAGAAATCTTCAGTGGTATCTAAAGAACCTTTGGTGTCAGCACTCACAGCCTCTAGAGACCTCTCTCCCTCTGATCCCCTGTATAAGGGCCAAGTTTCTCTGGTGGGGAGGGCCCTTTGCCAAGAACAAGGGTCTTCCCTTCATCCTCCGCCCTTCGAGGCAGACAATCACCACTGATGCCTCAGACATAGCTTGGGGCGCTCACTTAGCAGGCAGGTGCACCCAAGATCTTTGGGGTACCCAGCACCTTCCCTTGCACATCAACCAGAAAGAAATTATGGCAGTACAAAAGGATCTGACATCCTTCAAACCCCATCTCAGACCAGGGGATCTCCTTATCAAAACAGACAACACCACAGTGATGTGGTACATCAACAAACAGGGAGGGACCCAATCTTATCCTCTGTACAGGCTAGCCATGAACCTCTGGCTGACAGCCTCCTCCATGGGATTACACTTAATAGCCCAATACATACCAGGGATCAACAACACCCTGGCAGACCACTTAAGCAGAAACTTACTGGACCTCCACCAATGGCAACTCCAGAGAAAAATCTTTTTGCAAGTCACTCAGGAGTGGGGAACTCCGGAGGTGGATCTCTTTACTTCGCATCTCAACCACCAGCTAAAAAAAAAAAAATTCTGTACCAGGAAATATCAACACCTAGCATGGAAGGTGGCTGCCTTGACCTTCCCCCTGGAACTCCCTCTTTGTATACGCATTCCTTTCTCTGCCTCTTTTTCCCAAGGTACTGATCAAGATAACGGAGGAGAGACCAAAGGCCATCCTCATTGCTCCATATTGGCCCAGACAGCATGGGGTACCCGTTACTGCACAGCCTGACATCACAGCCTCCCAGGCAGCTTCCCCTGATCACAGACCTCTTGACTCGGGGGCGGGGGATGCTGCACCCAGACTTGCAGACTCAAACTGTCAGCATGGCTAATACTCTAAAAGCAAATAAGGGGCCCCTGTTAAGCAAACAGGTCCTAGACATTATCACAGTGGCCAGAAGGCCCAGCACCCGAAAATCTTACATAGGGAAATGGAAAACATTCTGCTCCTGGAGCCAGTCCAGAGGAGGCAGTTCCTCACAACCTCCCATCCCTCTTATCCTGGACTATCTAGCGGAGTTACTCAACAGTAGCCTCTCTTTCTCTTCTATTAAAATCCACACCTCAGCCATTTTAGCTCATTTCAATACAGACCAGCCCCTGTTCTCACATACTTTGAGTAAACAATTCCTCAGAGGGGCTTCTAATATCAGACCTCCCAGAAGGCCACCCACGCCAGCCTGGGACCTAAATTATGTTTTGGAAAAACTGACCTTGCCACCCTTCGAACCTGCTGCTTCAGCAGAACTGAAATACCTCTCCTGGAAGACTGCTTTCCTACTAGCTATCCCCTCAACCAAAAGAGTTTCAGAACTTCAGGCACCGATGGCTGTTGAGCCCTTCATCATTTTCTATGCAGACAGGGTCTCCCTGAGGACTAACCCCTCCTTCATGCCCAAGGTGGTATCTAATGTGACTCTCAACCAGGACATACATCTAGCCACCTTCTTCCCTAACCCTCAAAACAAGGGTGAAAGAATTCTTCACTCACTAGATGTGCACACAGTCAGATACTACCTGGATCGTACTAAACCCTTCAGGAAAACAGACCAATGTCTTGTCAGCTTTGCCCCAGGGGCAGAGGGGAAGCCAATTTCCAACCAAACCATTTCCAAATGGAAATCACACTGTATCCATTTCTGCTACAGATGACATGGGAAACCACCCCCTAAGTCTATTCATGCCCATTCCACTAGAGCAGCCTCCACTTCCACAGCATTCCTCAGAGGAGTTCCCACCAGGGACATCTTGGAAGCTGTCACCTGGACTTCTGTCCATACCTTTACAAAGCATTACCACCTACCTCTTTTCTCTAAGGCTAAGGCAGGGGTTTGCTTCTGCAGTTCTGCAGTGCATGCTTACCCATGCCTAGGTCTCTAACTAATCCTTCCACCCCTGTCTTCAGCTTTGGGAATCCTCCCACAGGTGATGACTGCAACAGTGAAACAGAAAGAACATAGTACAGTTATGTACTCTTGTCATAAATTTAGATGTCCGAGTGTATTCACTGTTGCAGTCCTGGTTTCCCTCCCTCCTTCCCCCTTATATGCTCTATACTTAAGGAGACATAAGCTTCTTACGGTGGATTTTAGCCACCAGGATCACTTTACCATATTTCCTTGGGCTTCTGACAGGTTAGGGCAAGAAAAACTGATGTAATGGCGTTGGCTGCCTTGCTTTATAGCACTGATGACCTGACGTCAGTCAACAAGCGACAGCAGCTGACGCAGAAAAACATTGACTCTGATATTCGGGCCGGCCGAGGGCTACCACACCAGGGATAACCCACAGGTGATGACTGCAACAGTGAATACACTTGAACATCTACATTTATGTAAGTGTACACAACTGTACTTTCCCACTAATTACCACATTGATGGTAGCCGATTGAACACTGAAGGTGTTATAAGAGATCTGGGGACACAGGTTGACAGCAACCTCTCCTTCGACCACCACATTGCCATTTTGGTCAGAAAGTCCTTCTATGTGGCACATCTCATTACCAAGGGTTTTGCATCCAGGAAGAAAGAGGTCATCATCTCTCTCTACTCTTTCCTCATTAGACCAGTCATCGAGTATAATACCCCATTTGGCATTTACCTCACTAAACACCTGCAACAGCTGGAAAGGCCACAAAAGTACCTCATGAAGAGGATTCTAGGCCTTAAACACATGCCCGACATAGACAGACTCAAAATCCAGCTTTTCTCTCTCTCTCATATCTTCTATTAAGAGGCAATCTCTGCTTGACTTACAAAGCCATGTCTGACCCAGCCTGGTAGAAATGTTACACCTAAAGAAGTTCCAATCCCTCCGCACCACACGCTCAAGAGACTTCAACCTCATTACCACAATCAACAGAACATGCTGGCGGGACAGGTTCATAACCCAGAGACTGCCCATGCTCTGGAATAGACTTCCCATACATGTCAAGCAGAGCAATCTTGATGAGTGGATGGGAAATAGAAAGTTCACCCAGAGATCACTCCAGTGGCTGTACTTGATAGAGGCACCAGAAACTAATGGCAGCATGATGCCAGGGCACTTCTGTGGGCTAGGCTTGTAAAGGCTCCAAGACTGTTGGTCTAGTACACACCTATGAACCTATGTAGTAGAAGTAGAGTGTTTAGTAAACTCATTACTTTTTGTCCCCAACTGTGTTACAAGTCATCACAGAGAGCATATTCTAAGAAATCATTTGAAGTTATTAACTTTCAACAAAGTGGTAGAGAATATATTTGGTGATCAGGTGCATTTTATGTGTTGTAAAACAAAGTACACTGAAGAGCTTTTATCACCTATTGTAGGATATAATGCTTCAGCAATAAATTTTCAATGCACAATAGATGCTGTAACTGCAGCATGTATAAGTTTACTACAGTGGTAAACCAGGTTTACAATTTTAGGACATACTGTGGCCATAGGCTATCTTATGTAGTTTATATAGTTATGTTTTGCCAAAAATTTTATGAGAGTAAAACTGATTAAAATTTGAACATCAGTATTTATGAACATATTACAAATGGTGACTGCTGTTTGCATGAGTGTGTGTGAATGTGTATTTAAATGTGAATATATGAATGTAATGTGTGTGTGTAAAAATGTGATTGCTGTGTGTGTGTTACTGATGTGTGCCTGAGTATGTATGTTAATGTGACTGTTTTGAGTGTGTGTGTGTGTGTGTGTGTGTGTGTGTGTGTGTGTGTGTGTGTGTGTGTGTG
The DNA here is from genome assembly GCF_019279795.1 of Protopterus annectens. Lineage (NCBI taxonomy): Eukaryota > Metazoa > Chordata > Ceratodontiformes > Protopteridae > Protopterus > Protopterus annectens. The sequence continues at coordinate 908,477,639 of NC_056731.1, read as the reverse complement.
TGTGAATGTTCTTGCTCTATCTGCTCTATGTTTGTATGTGAGAGGGAGACAGAATGAGATTGCTTGTCTGTATTACTGCAGCTTGTGTGAGTCTGTGTGACTGTTAGTTGTGTATGAATATGATTGCAACATCTGCTATCTATGTGACAGTGATATGTGTAAGGTGTGTGTTTGTAAATGAGACTACTATATCTGCTGTATGTGAATGTGCTGTACTGCTTCTGTGTGTGTGTGTCTCAGTGATAATTTGTCCGAATGCTGTGGCTTTTTCTTTGTGGTCACTATCAGTCTTGCCTTTTTTCTTCTTTTTGGTCATCACTGGTGTAGCCATTGGTTCAGTGGACTTATTATCATTCAGTCCTTGAGCCATTTGAGTTTCAGATAACTAACTTAATCCATAGTGGTGACTTCAAAATGTGACACATTCTTTTTTATTTCATGTCCCATGATTTCCTTCACTAACAGGGAGGTGAACATTCAGGTGCTGGTTGTTTGTGACTGTGAAGAGAGTGCTTAGAACGGTCATGCATTTGGCAGTCTGGGTGAAGATGAGAATACAGTAAGGTATGCAGTCTTACAGCCTCCTGTACTTTCTAGCCCTTGTTGTCCACCTTGAACTTCCTGATGCTGTTTGTATGCCTAATAATGCAAGTCCTTTACTGGAGTTTCAGTTGCCAGTTGCTGCAGTTACATTTTGTTTACAGATCATCTCCAAGCATCCGATCCTTGATGCTAGGTCCTGAAAGGTGTCCACAAAGCCTCAAGTGGGTATTCTCTTCCTGCAGCCAAACCTGTCACTGATTGATGAATGATGATAGCTCACTCTCTGCAAGAGTGGCCAGGCATTGGAATGTCAGAAAGAAATTCCAGACTGGAGTGGAGGAAAGTAAATTTGCCAGAAACCCTATTTTTGATCAGCTGTAGCGGTAATAACATAGCCCTTATTTCCAAGATGACCAGAGCATTTTACAACTTATTTACTGTGTAGGGAGGAATATATGAGATTAAACTTGCAAGGTAGATTAAAAAACTTACTGGCTTGGGTGAAGATCCAGCAGTAAGTCGGAATGGGCAGGTCACTAGATTTTCTCTTGCCTTCTTTAAATAAGTGACATTTTCTTAATGAGACTCTGTATCAGTCCTGTTCTGACTGTCTTTGTGGTTGTGAGAGGTAGTGCTTTTCTTCAGCCATAAGTAATGGATCAGATTAATGTACAGTTTCATGTAGAAGGGCCACATTGGCCAGCGCAAAGTCAGAATCCTACGCCCCCCCCCCTTTTTTTTCAAACACTGGTGACTAGCTCAGAAACAGGTATGGCATCATCCTTAGACATATGCAAAGCTGGGCCAACATGTATATAATTTTTTATATGGAAGTCAGGCCATGATGTTAGTAAAACTATATATACCCTTCCTTACTACCACTATAGTAAGTCCTTTTTTTTAAAAAGTAAAAAAGGACTCACAGTTAAACAAGAAAATGAAAGCTGAGCTTTTGTAATATATAAAAGTGGGAGTGGCTAAAACTGCATTTGTTAATGCCTGAAAATGACATGATTCTACTTTGGAATTTTCATTTTCATCATTGCATTGTTCTATATATAAATGTATAGGATAGTAGTATATAATTTGGTTTTGTTTTTCAGCATGGACAGCCTGTCTAGACTATGGCATGGAAGTTTGCCAAATTAGATTAAGTAGATACATTCATATTTACTGAATTGCAGTTTTCTGAAACATTTTAACTTAACTTATAGGCGTTGCTATTATCTAGAATAGTGTACCAAGGCTTTGGAAAAGTAATGTAATTCATTGGTGCAATTAAAATAAATATGTCATGACCTGTTCTAACATGCTTCGTGTATAAAACCATTCTATTACAGTAGTAAAATATTCACTTTTGAAAGTAACACTTTATTGTATGCTTTAAAATCATAGCATTGGCCTTTTAAAATCACAGGTGAGGGTCAGAAAGAGGAGCACTTCTATTTTTATTCAGAATTCTTCAAATCCTAGATCATATATAGTTGGTGTAAAGAGCCTAAATCTAGGAGGAACCAGGCTGATGTGGGCAGAAATCATAGCAGTGTGCCTCATAGTAAATGACACATTGTTTTTAAGTAGTTGTCTGATCTCTGCTGTAATATACATGCAGCGAGTATAACATTTCTGACTCATAAAGGTATTAAATTTGTTAAAACACCTACTTTGTGTTGTGAGTATCTGCATAGACAGTTTAGCTTTCATTTGTATTGCAAGAGACATTGATTCATATATTGGCTTTGATTTTTTGTAATTAAGAGAATACGTACCTGTTGATTCTTTACTATTTTTTGTTATTCCAGCCTCAGCCTTTAAATTCCTTTCTCAACCATCTGACCCCATTCATTACCCACTAACCATGAGTAGCCCTCCATCTTAGGTGGTTTAGAATTTTGTTATTTTTGCCTTTCTCACAGTCTTATCCTGTGTCCAGCATGTCATAATTTCAGTGCAGGCAAATAGACAGTGTGCTGTGTGCCCCATGTTATTTTCATTTCGGGCTTGGAGCTTCTCGTCTTTAAAGTAGGTTGTATCTCTTACGAGAAAGCCCCCCCCCCCCCATTTTATAAGCTAGTTAAGAAAGCTACTAAAATTGTCTGTGTCTTCCTACCACTTCCATCTGACTCCTCATAAGGCTTACTGATTCTGGATATATTGCAGCGTCAACACACAGTGATTGCAAAATATCTAGAATAATTTTTATATGAGGATTAATAATGCATTATATATTGTCACTCTTGTCCAGATGTTTACAGCTTCCAGGGCTTTTCTACTCATTAATTATTTTATGTTCACGTATTGAAAGTGTAGCTGTACAAATTCTTTAAACTGTATGAATTTTACTGTAATGTTATCACTATAGAAGTGTTATTCTGATTACTTTATGATGAATTCCATATGCTAGGTAGGTTTGGTCAAAAAATGTTGCCATGGTAGTTTGCATCTTTTCAAAAACTTTTTGATACTCACACTTGAGGTAAATCTGGTGTAGAAATCAAAACAGAGAGAACATTTAATGTGTAAATAGTGTGTTGTACATGCTTTGCATCTGGAATCGGAGATAACTGTAGTTTATGTAGTGGATTTCACATGGGTGCTTTATTGGTCTGGCTGTAGTATAATGTAACTTTGCCTGAATATTTACTGATGAAACAGGGATGATTAAAAGTAATTGTATCTCTGCCAAGACTGCAGGATTCAGCTTGTACCCTGTACAAAATTTCTTATACTGAGCAACCTGTAAGAATGCAGCAAAAATAAGTAAATAAAAGATACTTTTAGAAAAAGCTTTATGAAACCAAGCCCTCTCCCTCTTTCTTTAGCTGATTTAATGCATAAAAGTACTGTATGTAACATGAAAACACTAATGTACCTAAGAGGAGAAAACATGCTGCTGTTCACTGCATGTACAATTAGTCATTACTGTTGCCATCCTGCAGACTCTGATGTACGATAACATCTCCAGAAATGGTTAAGTGAAGCACCAGGCAATTGTTTTTTTTTATTTATTTTTAACTGATCTCAAAGCTATTTAAACTGTAACCTTTTCTCTGGCAATATAACTTGAGGGTCAGGGCTAAGAACTGATCATTTATTTCATACTGTTGACCTGGCCTTGATTTCCTCAGTGTAAATGAATCAGTGAATGTTCAGCTGTATATGCTGTGTGAATTTATACAAGTAACCCGGACCAGTGCTTCTGGATCATACGAAAAGAGGCACTTGTGACTACGAGACATACCGAGTTAACATATTAATAAAAATATAAGCAATAGACTGCAGCACTAGGAATTTATATTAAGGAGTGCTGTCTTCCTTTAGGTAGAGCACAGTTAGAACTGTGTTTTCAAGCTGCTACCAGTGACTTTCATGCCTTGCAAACATTTAGCCCTGTATACCATCATGTAGTTCACATGGGCAGTATTGCTGTACTGGGAAGTTTTCTCCAAACAAGATAGCAGCAGTGTATTGAGGATGTGATAAAGATATCTCTGCTGTGCCAGTAATGTTCAACAAGTGATTGGTTTAGTAGTCAGGGGCCCTTAATGATTTATGTGGTGAGTGTTGGAAGAGTCATAGGGCATTCATTAAGAAAACAAAGATGGGAAGAGAGAACATAAAATAGTTGGGAAAGCAGTTTTAAGTAGTTTGCATTCAGGAGATGACATTATCCAAGTGGCAGACACAACAATCACAGTGAGACTGAAGCAGGTGAAAGCAGATTGAACAGTAGAAGTATGGGATATAAAAGTAATTTTCACTTGGGAGATCTGGTAAGAGAGACTTAGTGATTAGCAGATGTAAATATTCTGAAGGGTCAGTACACTGATATTGTTAGGATTGTAGTCTGGAGCTGTCTTGTAGAAGATAAGATCCCTTGGTCTTGATAGTTGTGACAGAGGAAAAAAGAGAATTTTAAAAGTACACCAGATGTCGGGGTGGCTCATTGTGCATGAAAGAGTCTGTGGCGTGGGGAGGTGTTATTAGGGCTGAGGAAAATCTTTCTCCCAAAATAAACTTGGAATGTCCTGTACATTTGACAGCCAGCTGTTTGAAAACAGGCATGCATTTATTTGTAGAGGCAGCTAAAGACAAGCTAGAAGCCCATTTCTGTGTAGTGGAGTTTTCCTTAGTGCTGATTTTAAGGTAAGTTTTTTCCCCCTGAAAATCTTCCTACAAGGATTTACTTTTGCAATAAATGAGTGATTGCAACCACAGAGATTTGATTAGCAGAATGGTAAGTGTTTTTATAACATCCACTCATCACTTTAAACTTGGTATGAAACCAGTCATGACAGAGTAGACAAATGTGGATATAGTTAAGTATCAAGCCAGGTTTATTTCTCTGCTGTATGCAGAAGTCTCATCCTAAACTGGCTATATTTGCAAAAGCTGAAGTATTTTATTAGGGAGTTTAATACTCTTTCATGAAATCCAAATCACACCAGTTACTTGAATAGAAGGCTATAGACTTCTAAAGAGCAAAACCTTTTTCATCATGTGTAATGATGTATCTGTGCAGATAGAAAATGTTTTCCAGTAAGGCAGTGAGTAAGCTGGATATACCTGCAGGAGTAGAGGCAGTACGTATCATGGCATCCACATTTCGGGCCTTAGGTGTATATTTATCAAAATATTCTAGGAGTTACTGGCAAAGAAACCAAGGTACTGGGAGCAAATAACTAGAGCTGGAAAGGTAATAGAATGGGAAGATGCTAAAAACTTATTTGGACTACAGGCTAAATATTGCCTTTCATGTCAAGGATTGGTATCAGAGTATAGGCAAAGAGAAAGAAGTAGGGGTGTCCTAAATGAAAGACCAGTATTGGTAGAGTTTTTAGTAGAATCTAGAACAGAAATTGCCATTAAGAAAGGAATAATTAGTAGAGCATATAAATATTGCATAGTTGCCATTAAGAAAGGAATAATTAGTAGAGCATATAAATATTGCATAACTATAAGAATCAATCAGAGGAGGTTAGGAAGGACTGGGAAGAGAGATTAGATGAACAATTCACAAAGAAACAATGGGGGATATATGTATGTCTTCCAAATATGCAACAAAGTCTAGAAGATTTAGCATCTCTGCCTGGAAGTGCTTACAAGGGTGTTTTTATACCCCAAGCAGACTTCAAAAAATTTTTCCTCAGGTCGACAGCAAATGTTGGAGGCATGATGGGGCAGAAAGAGGTAACTGTGAACATATTTTCTAGGAGTGTAATGAGTTGGTAGACTTGAAGGATTCCCAGCAGACTGCTCTGACAAAGATGCTGGGTAAGAAAATTGGAGTGACTAGGGAAATAATTTTTTTTGAGCTATGATACAAACTCAGAATTGCCTAGACATGGTAACACCTTGCTGAGTCTAATTATGATGGCTGCCAAAAAAGCAGTTACTAGAAAATGGAAATCAAAGTCTAAACCAACTTTACTGGAAGTGGTGTAGATAGTAACAGAGTTAAAACTGGAACTGGGATCTTTAGAAAAGGATAGGAGCAAATTACGTAGAAAAAAATGGGAACTGTGGGATCAATACATGTAGAGGAGGAAGGAGGTTTAAAAGAGGCAGAATTTTAATGAGCCATGTGATGCTTGACTAACAATGACTGGTTATGTTAAAAGTTATGTATAATGTTTGCAGCTACAGTTGTGTCTGCACAGTTTGAAATGTATAATGCTTGCAATTGAGATTGTGTTCCTATGGTTTATTGTCGTTTATATAAATGTAACATGGCCTATGCCATACATGATCATTTAATTAAGATATTTCTTGTTTAAAAAAAATGCTGTAGGAGTCCTGTTCTTTGGGAATCCTTAATGGGCAAGCAAACTGATTGCTATGGAGAAATTTGCTGCAAACTAACTCTTGATCTGATATTGGGAGTTTCATTTCTGACACTGTGAGGACCAAAACCAGCATAATTTAGTCAGCATGGCACCTTAAACTTTCCCATGGTTTTTAACACTCCCTATTATCCATAATTCCCAGCTACTTAGGATTCCTCTCCAGATCTTTTTAGCTGTGTAACTCTGTCTTACCTGATGCTCTCCTAGTCTTCCATTGACATTTTTGGTGATTTCGTTGACTTGAGTCTAGTTTTTCTTTTGTGTGTGAGCGTTAAAACGTATCCTGTGAAAGTGTTGGGTGTAGGATGAAAATTCCACTCCAAGACAAACGTTCCTTATGCTTGCAGTGTCTTAGAAGCTTTCTTATATGAACAATGCGGTATATGTTCTAGTTTTAACCTACCACCCTGAATAAATGTAAAAATATACGAGAAATTGAGAAAATGAGCAGTACTTCTGCTTCTGATCATAAGGATACTCCTATTCCTAAAGTCTTTTCCTCACAGACTAAAAAAAAAAGGAAAAGTGCTCACAAGAACACTAAATTTTCAGATGTTTTCATGGTTTTTAAGAGGGTTGATGTAGTAAGGTGGAAAATCCTTCACCAAAAGTCACAATGGCACTGGAACATAGATGTGATGTAATACTTTTATTGGACAGGCACAGGGCATGTGATTACTCAAGCTTTCAGGTTAGCAGGAGCCCTTCAACAAGATTTATCAAGTTGCTGATGTTAGATACAGTGCTTATATATCAACTTGTGCCTAGAAAGGGAAGTACATCATTTATTTTTTCTTGGCTAAAAAAGACACTTGAAAATGCCAGTGTGGAAAAAATGCACAGCTTGGATACTTAGTATGGAAGCTATGCCTAAGGAAAGTCTCTGTGTTTGTATGTGTGAGAACCTGAAACTTGAGAAGACCAGGTTATCTTACATTAGAGTCAATGTTCATTTAGCTTTAGGGTAGCACAGTGACGTAGCGAATGGTGGTGTCACCTCATAGCAAGAGGTCCACCAGTTCAGTTCTCAGCAGGGGTGCCTTCTGTGTGGAGTCTGCATGTCATCTCTGTGTTTTTGTATGGGTTTCTTCCAGGGGCTGCAGTTTCCTCCCATATTCTGAAGACATGCAGCACGTGGATTGGACACACCAAATTGACTATAGATACGCATGCAAGTGTGTGGTGTGGAAGGACTACTGCTTCAGGGCTAACCACCTAGTAGTATAAACCTTGGTTGTAGATGATTCAGTGTTGAAGTGACACCCTGAACCCATGTGCAGAAATTTGAGAAAGGGGTTATGGATGGATGGATGGATGGATGGATAACTGCTAATGAGACAACATTTAGTGAGGAAAAATATCGCAGTGTAAGAGATGTATATATAGAGAGAGATTAGAAAAATCCAGAGAAAGAAAACAAGTCCTAATTTGACATTTGTTAGTCTGCCTAAATAAATTATCTTTTTGAGATAGATGTTTTGCTTAACAGAAAATGTGAGTTTGCAATAATGTCCAGCTTTTATGGTAAGGTGATGTGCTATGGGCTCCCTATTCAAGTGCTGACAAGCCGGAAAAAAAAGGCCAAAAACACAGGAGAAGAACAAGTTTCAAAAATCGCTCTTCTCCTTTAAACTTCTTTTTGCTGGGGACGGGGCAAGTACTCCTGCACCTCCTATTCCAAACTTACATACACTAACTCCAAAATCACCATACCTCGAGGAAAAAGGGAATATTCTGAGAAATTGTATTTCAGACTTTGTATATGTAAGTCTGATCTTTCGGCCATTCAGTCTACATATTTCGGGACTCACTCTAGTGGATCCTGATATTTCAAGTGGTTATCTGTGTTATGAGAGAGGTCTCCCTGTATTACCAAACCAATAAGATATAGTGTTAGAGTGTGTGGATGTTAAATGTAGTCTTATTTTCCTCTGGATTTAACTTATCTCCCTACATAACTGTTGTATTGTGATTTAATTTCTCAGTAAATGGCATAGCAGCCTTTTGAGTTGCCATCTTCTCTGTTAAAGAACAGTGGACTCTAATGTAACATGCAGGGAGGACCTTTTGTTTTATGGCAGGCCATAACTAGGTCTTCTAAAGTTAGACACATACACACACACATATATATATATATATATATATATATATATATATATATATATATATATACACACACATATATAATATATATACATGTGTACACGCATATATATATATATATATATATATATACACACACACACACACACACACACACACACACACACACACACACACATATACATACATACGTATGTAGTGTCTTTCCTGAGGTGTAGTTACCATATCAAGCATGCAAGCTATACATTTTTTTCCACATTCATTTTTTATGTGTTTTTTTTAACCAATAAGAAAAATTGATGGACTTTACCTTCTAGGTCTAGTTAAGTATTAAATCACTGTATCAAACACCAGTAACTTAACTGTCAGTGAAACGCTCCTGGTAGCCTAAAAGCTTCAGTAATTGCCGAAGCTATACTGGTCCAATAAATCTTATTACATTGCATCTGTATTCTGTTGTCTTTATGTTTTCTATTGGTGGATTAACACAATGTTTAATTAATTAATTTTATTTATTTATTTGTTTTAATGGAAGGTTAGTTATTTGGAAGAGGTGGTTCCCTTGAAAAATTCATCCTCTTCCTGCTGAATAGTATGCAGTCTTTTATTTCTGACCATGATCTCTGTTTCCTACTTGATGCATCTGTCTAGTCTGCCCATTGTGGCCTCAACAGCCTTTCTCCCACCAGACAAAAATTCCCTCAATTCAAATGATAGCCCTGAACATTGTACAGAACAGTTCCATTCCAGTGTCTCAGTGCCTTTGAACTTTGGAAGTAAATCACATCTACTACCTTCTTGATCACTTAAACAAGATACCACATTTTGGTTCTTTGTTGTACCCTTAGAGTAGAGTGAAATCAGCTGAAGAATCCACTAGATGCTCCCAGAAAAGATATTTAGGAAGTTAGCATCTCTTGTAATGGATTCATGAGATCAACCTTTCTCTGTCAGACTCTTCCAAGCCCCTGTACCTCTACTGACTGTGACACCAGGTGATTTGACTCTGACAGTGGGAGTTGGGCATTATCTGGGGCGTTGAAGATGTAAAACTTATCAGTCTGTAGCTGCCTGGATTGGCTGCGATGTCATGCTTAGTTACATTGGTGTAACTATAGATTTCTTCCACAACTCAAGTGCTTATTTGCTTCAGTGGAATTTAACTAACAAATGAGTTAGGCTCTCAGTGAGTGAATCTGTTATCTGGCGTACAAAATATCTGTGGAAACTATCAGGATCCAGAGCTGTGTATCTTCTTAACTTTTGACACTGATTCTCTAACCATGTCTTTAGACAGGTGCCCTATTAGAAGACCGAAGATGCATTCTTTCGAATGTGTCTTGGTCAAATTCAAAAGATAGAAATGGCAAAAGATCGAAGTGGCTTTTAAGTGAATTCTTTCCCTGGGAAAGAATTTGCTTGGCCGCTTCGTTACTTTGCCATTTTTGGCACTGTAGTGCGGTCTCAGAGATGGTATATTTAAATAGGGGTGTGTGGGGGTTGCAGCCCCCCAATTAATGTAATGTTTAAAGTGTTTTATTTTTTTATTTTTTTTTTGTTGGAACAGCAATTTTTTTTCCCTAGGTAAAAAATCGCTGTTCTGACAGTTCGAAATTGTAAGCTTTCGCTTATATAGGGTCGATTAATCACCATTCGCTTTTTTAAGCATTGAGTGATCTAATATAGACCCTTTAGACATCTAGGACATTCATGTACATACATGATTTCATACTTAATATTTACTGTACTATATTTAACCCTGACAGTAGAAAAAAAAAACTTTAGTAAATAAGTCTCTGAATACAGAGAATGAAGGTCTTTGTCCCTTAGGGGTACAAATTTCAATATTGTCCTTATGAATTTGTTCTAGTGTGCTTATAAAAGCTTTCTAATCATTAAGTCTTTACTTGCTTACTTACAGCAGCAGCTGATTGTGGGAGACCATTATTGTATCATCGACTTTGGGTAAATCTTCATCAGTGTTTGCTTTTATGTCAATTACTATTTGATTTTGCTGCAGTTTAGACCATGGGCTGTGAGTTTGTATGTCTCAGCAGTGTTGCCTTTGAGCTTGGAAGTTCAAAAAGATAAATTGTATGCACTTCGAAAACTCAACTAGATCAACATTTTCACTAGTATCAGATGATGGTTTCAGCTAAAGACTCCTATTTTTGTTTAGTAAAACATTGCTAATTTTAGTATTTTTATTTAAAATGTGTTTACAAGGATGTTACACTGATTACAAGTGACCAATTGCAGTCTCAGCCAGGGAATACAAAGTCAGAATTACACTTTTTTAGAGATAGTAACAGTGTAACGAAAATGCACATCTGTAAAATGCCATTATCAGCTAGCAAAAATGTAGAGAGTATATGTAATTGCAATATACATTTACAAGAAGTGAAGGCAAACCGTATGTAGATAATTATTTATTTATTTAACGTTTGTTGACCGGAAAAGTCCTGTGTTTGAGAAAGATAATATAGTTGAGTGGAGTGAAAGTTGCTAGACAAAGTTTGAGAATACTTGGAAGGTGAAGTTATGTTAAGCAAAAGATCATATGAGTGAGAAGTGTAGATTGGAGCAACAGAACATGACACATGAGGGACAGTAAGACTATTACTAGTGGAAGAAACAGAGTGATGTATCTCAGGGTAGGTGATATGGTTGGATATGAGTGAATATTTGACTGATGAGAGGAAGTAGGCCTTTATTTGAGTTCTAACTTATGGGTATAAGATATGTCTTTTATTTGTGGGTGAATACTTTGCCAGAGTTTAGGACATAGTATAGTGAAGCACTCCTCTCCAAAATGGAGTTTATTTTTTGATGCAATTTGGAGACAGTGTGAGTTTAGTTTATGTGGCTGTAAGAGGAAGGCTGTCTAATTAGTTTAGCAGCTAAGTGAGAGAGGGTATGTTTGACTAGGAGTTTAAATAGTTTGGATCCTAGAAGAAGGTCAACCCTTTGTCAAACAAGAAGCCATTTTAATTTTTTCCTTGTTTTATAGTGGTGTTCATTTTTAGGGAAATGGATAATAAATGTACAGATTTTATTGGTTATTGTGTGAATGTGTGTGGAGTTTTTGAGGCTATGAGGAAGAGGCTGAATTCAAGTCAGGAGAATAGAATGCTTTTGCCTGTGGCTGTTCTAGAGGTTTTAGTGAGAAAGGAGAACATTTTATTTAGCCAAAAATGAAAGAGTTAACTCGTTTCCTTGTGTAGGCGAGATAGAAGTTGCAGTTAAGGAAGGAGCCAAGCCAAATTCCAATACATTTAAAGAGGTAGTGTTTTCTATGGAGGTTTTATGTTTTTTAAGTTTCAGTTTGGTGCCAGAAGGCATAATTTTGGTTTTGTTGGAGTATAGAAGGAAGCTTTTGTTAGATATGCAATGGATCAGAGTAAATAAATCTGCTTACAAGACTTTCTGAAGGTTGCATACTGAATTGTGTGTGAGAAGTGGCACATCATCTGCATTGAAAAGGAGGCGATGAGGTAGGTCAAGTTGAAGTTTTAAAGTTGAAGAATAGTATAAGAACAAGTAAGGAGCCTTATGGTACTTCTTTGTGAAGGCTAACTGGGAAAACAAGGTGCGAATTTTGATGGTGAAGTAGTGATTGGTGAGGTAGTTTTGAAATCAAGATATGGAATCTAGACTTGTGCTTGTTTCAAAGTAGGTGATGAAGGAGGTTGTTCTGGTCATTAAGGTTAAAGACAACTGCCAAAACAGAAGAGGAGAGCAAGTTAAAAGAGCCAAGGAAAACAAACCATCTGAAGTAACAGAAGAATGGAGCATTATTTTATTTGCCAAAGAGCTGGTTTCATACGCACAGATTTTTGCGGACTGTTTTTGGCCTGCTGTGGTTGAAACTGTATGCACATGAATTTGTTGTGGAGGAAAAATTATTTGACAGCTACATCAGTAAACTGAGTCAGAGTGAGATGGGACCGATATTATAAAGTAATGCACCTAATAGTTGGACTTTTTGGTTTGGAGTTAAAATACTGCATTCCACGGGGAGATTGAAAATTCCAGCAATAACAGGTCAAACTGTGTGAAATTTGAAACAGTAGGAGTTTCACTTGCAGTACCTTTGTTGCTGAGCAAGCCATCTTGAGAAAGAGCAGGAGCAGTCCTTGACACGAAAACATGACAAAGCAGTGAGTGATGTGTGAATGGTGATTTTTGGATTCACTTTCCCTTTACACTGTTGTATCAGTGTTCTAGCTAAAGATCTTTTAGAACATGCAAGTAGGGAGAAGAAGCAGAATTTTTTTTTAAAGAAACAGCATCTTCAATTTGGATACGCTTCTGTGGGCAGATTGCAGAAACTATTTGGTAGTGTAGTAAGCAAAGACAGTGAAAGTGTTTCATTCTTGAAACAGATTATTGAGAGCCCTAAACCTAGGCATATTATTGGCTTTCCTTTGAATACAGTAAGACAGTGGACATACTTGGACTTGAATCTTATACTTGGTACCTTCTTATTTTTTTTGAAACATCTCTATTAAAGTATTACATTTTAACTTACAACATGAGTTCACAGATATTAAGCATACATGTTTAATTTTTAACAATTTAATTCCTCCTAACAGTACATAAATTGCCCATTTTCTGCCTTTCCTTAAACTCCTCCTCCCTCCTTAGAATTATTCTGAATGTATTTTTATACACATTCCATTTATTTCTATGAAATTTGCTTATTGTCTTTTCTAAAGATCCCACCTTCAGTAATTTTATATTATTTACTATTTTCTATTTCACATGGTTTAGATTTTGATTTCCATTTTTTTAATAATTGCTTTTTTTGGCCACCAGTGACATTAAACTTAGTAAGGCTTTAATATGACTTAGGCAGTTAAGATCATAGAACTCGACTCATTTCCTTAGATATTATTATTTGTTCTGCCAACATTTCTGTCAAAGTACTCTGTAGGGGGGGTTAAATGTGTCAACTCAGTATATTCCCCCCAAAAAAAATCTATTCCCAATTTGCCTGCTGTTCCCCTCACATCTCCATCATGTACTATCTACTTGAGGAAGAATTATCTGAAGTTTAATTGTAAAACAGTAAGTGAGAAGGTCACTGAAAAAACGATCAGTAAAAACAAAATGAAAACTCCAGCAAAGCTAGAACTTCCACTGAGTGACTTCCCAAACCTCTTGTATCAGAGGCACATGGGATATATACAAATGATCCTTATGAACATCAGGTGTTTCAGCTAATTGGCGATTCTGAATGCCCATGACTTGTTTCGTGGTTTAAATTGGCAATTTGGCTTTACTGGCCTGAAATTGTCCATTTAAATGACGAAACAAGTCATGGGCATTCAGAATTGGCAATTAGCTGAAACACCTGATGGTCATAAGGATCATTTGCATATATCCCATGTGCCTCTGATACAAGAAGTTTGGGAGGTTACTCAGTGGAAGTTCTAGCTTTGCTGGAGTTTTCATTTTGTTTTTCCTGAAGATTAATTGTGGAATAAAATACCTTTGCAAACACTTTTTTGCAAAACTTCTAAACCTTCTGGATTATGCTGCCTGTTTGGGAGCCCTAGAGATTTAATCCCATTTTCTTTTGTAATTTTTCTTTGTACTCTTTTCTTAATCTACTATTTTTGTGATCAAGTCTTGTAGTTACCATGTAATATTTTATACATCCTTTTAATTATCCCCCGTGTCATCTTTTCTAGAATCAACTAAAAATGACCAAAGCTGGTCTTTCACTTGGCACTCCCTGGTCCCTTTCTCTTTGCTATACTGTGTTATCAGTCCTTGTTAAGGAAGGCAGATAAGTTCATATCATTGACGAATTTACACGTTTAAGTGTCAGAAGCATTATGATCATATGAGGGTATCAGAAATAGTCAAGAAAAGTATTTATTGCTGAATAAACAAGCAGACAAGCATGATACATTTTAGAGGTTAAACAGTGCCCATGTAATAAACTAATTAAATAAATGACAGAACTTTGATGTTGAAGTTATGAACATGTCAGCAAATATTCCTCAGAGCAATGGGCTCCTAAAAAGCTATAGTCCGACACTAAGAAGAAAATGCTAAAAGTTTAAACTGTTAATGGATGTGACTAGGAAATGGCATTAGCTTACAATCTGATGACAATAAATACAATGCAGAATGTTTATGGCTACAATCCCTAGCTTCTTGTGTTTGATCATAACCGAGTTCTCTCTCATTTTGACACGCAAGTTGCATACTGTAGGCATTAACACAAGGAGAATGTCAGCAGGAGAACCTACTTAAGCATATCATATGTCATGATGAGCATTTCCTGAGAATGAATGTTGAGACAGCATTCTGAGAACACTACAGACTCACTGTACTGCAGAAGAAAGGCCTGAAATAGGAAGCAAGGTAGGGTACAAAATGGCTGACTGTGCATATTGAAAAAGACCCATTTGCCACTGGCCAGGATGGAGATGTAGTATTTGTGAAGCTTGATGATAATTGTGAATGGATGCATTTTTCCATGCTGCAGGAAGTCAAGACTGAAGTGGAGAACCAATATGTCAATAAACATGACTGTAATTAGTTGAGAGATTTAATGGAAATGATACCAAGTAACTGTAAAAAGGAAATTAAGAGATGTTGGAGAACTACAGAGTAAGTGAGGAAGAGTTTGTTACTGATAGAATTAAACAGTTACAGAGGTACTACAGCAAGGAAGTAGTCTCAGTCTCAAACAAAGGTGAAACCATACGGTTTGTGGGTAGAGAAAAAGGAATACAACATAATTTAACTCATAGGGGGTAGACAGTAAGATTACAGGAAGACATGTGAATTTATATAATTTAAAATGTTTACACCCAGATGATATTGTAGGCACAGAACAGGGCTTTGGCAGACCAAGTCCTGATGGATCTGTTGCATATGTGCAAAACAGCCAACACCAGAAATACTAGATCCAGGGATCTAAACTTCACTTGTGACATAAACAGAACTTGCTGAAAAAAAGAGGTGTGTCATAAAAGTTCATCACGCTGTGGAGTAGGCTTCTGATCCATGTAAAACAGAGTTCATTTCTGACCCTAGTCAAATGTACCTTGACAACTGGGTGGGAAATCATACATTTATCCCAGGTCTGGCCCTTGTGTCCCTTCTGGACAATAAGAAAAATATTGTCCTAACTACTGGCAATGCTGAAATAACTAAACTACCAACATAACAAAAAGACTCGAAGCAACCTTAAGGTGTTACTGCTCAAGGCTAGGAGTCTAAATAAAAAACTCCACACCCTACAAGCTCCCCTCACTATGGAGAATGTAGACATCTATGCCATTATCGATAGTTGGTTTAAAGCCTTAGAAAGTACTGCAGCAGTGCAAGGTTACAATGCCTTCCACACATTTAGCAACAAATATGCCTCTAAGTTGGACAGACAGCATGATACCATGGATTTCATCCACTTCCAGGTCACCTTAGATAAGGCTCCTTACTATATCCTAGCCAGCTATAGCTCATCATCTATGTCCCAAGAGTCTCATAAGTCTTTAGACCTAGTAGAGGCACTCGTATTCCAAGCAAATACCGTCTTCATTGGTAACTTTACAAAGCTGTCTCCTTTGAAATAAAAGCCAACTTGAGAAACCCAACTAAACCTGTAATAGTTAGGAACTATTCTAAGGCAGGATGCATCCTATTAAGTGACAGTTTGTCAAAATTCATGGCTTCCCTAAACCCTGAGACCACAGCTACCTATACACAATTATTCACAGAAACCCTGTACAAACATGTAAATGGCTGCTTAGAGACTGCCGTATCTACCAGAAATAAGCATAAAACAAACACAAAAATTAAACCCCACTGGTGGAATCCTCACCTTAGCTGGGTCTACAACAAAAGAAAAAAAGTCATAGCCAGAATCAGAAAGAGCAGCCCATAAAGAAAAAACTTCTCTGATTTAACTAAACAAGAAAGTAAGAGGACTGATAAGTCTAGTAAGACTGACTAACAAGGTCAGGATAGCTTCTCAGACTAGGGGTAGTCACATGGCCCCCTTCACATCTGTCCAGAACCTTAAAGGTAGCACACAGCAGTGTGCTGAACTGGTGGTTAATGGCACCACCTTCACTGGTCAATGAGACATAGCGAATCTACTGGCCAATAAATTCATCTCAAACTTTGCCACCTCTCCCCCAGCTATCCCCTGTGAAATCCATACAAGCATACTTACCCCAACTGTTATCAGGGATAAGTTTCTGGTATTATTTGCTAAGGCCAAAAACACTGACTCTGTCCCTGGTTGTGTCCTGAATAATCTAAATCACGACCTATCAGTTGAGTTTTATGCACAGGTCAGGCATATTTTTATCAACCGTAGAAGTTGTGGATAGCAATTAATAAAGAGCTGAATGATTTTATGTGGGAGGGGAAGATGGCAAGAATCAAGTGAGATAAGATGATTATTGCAGTTGAACAAGGTGGTTTAGGATTACCCAATTTGAATGGGATATTTCAGAGCTACACAGTTAAGGCTTCTATACATAGCACAAGCAGAAACCCATAATTCAAAGTGGAAAGAGATGATGATAAACAGGGAGGAAGCTCAAGAAACAAGGAGAGACTGGGATTTTGGATGCAGATCCGTAAGGAGAATAACAATAATTATGCAGAACATTATATTCATCCAGTAGCATAAAGTATTCTAAGAACCAAGCCAACACGGGAATGGAGAAAGGCGATTCTGCTAATAGGGATGAATCTAATTAGGGATATGGGCAATAGGCAAGAGGAGGCTGGAATTTGTATTAGAAAACTGGCAACAGAACCAAAGTTTTGGGAGCAGATAATTAGAGAGGGATAGGTAATAAAATGGGAAGAGACCAAGAACTTATTTAGACTGCAGGCTAGAGATTGCATTCCTCGTCAGTGATCGATATCAGAGTATAGGCAAAGAGAAAGAAATAGGGAGATCTTAAGCTAAAGACCTGTACTAGTAGAATGTTTAGTAGAATCTAGAACAGAAGCTGCTGCTGTTAAAAAATGAATAATTAGTACAGCATACCAAATATTGCATGATGACTGTAAGAATCAATCAGTAGAAGTTACAAAGGATTGGGAAGAGAGATTGGATAAGCAGTTGACAAAGAAACAATGGGTATATATGTATGTCTCCCAAATATGCAACAAAGTCTGGAAGATTTAGGATCTTTGCTTGGAAGTATTTAGATTAGGTATTTTTATACCCCAAGTAGACTCCAAAGAATTTTTCCTCAGGTAGACTGCAAATATTGGAGATGTGGTGGGGAAGAAAGAAGTAATTGGAAGCATATTTTCTGGGAGTGTAATGAGTTAGCAGACTTTAAAGATTCCCTGCAGACTGCTCTGTCAGAGATACTGGGTGAGCAAATTGGTGTAACTCAGGAAATTATTTTTTGAGTTATGATACAGAATCGGAATTGCCTAGATATATTAAGGCCTTGGTGAGTCTATTAATGGTAGCTGCCAAAAAAGGAGTTACTAGAAAATGGAAATCCGAGTCTAAACCAACTGTACTAGAAGTATTGAATATAGTAACAGAGATAAAAGAAGTGGAATTGGGATCTTTAGAAAAGGGTAGGAGCAAATTACATAGAAAAATGGGAATTGTGGAACCAATACATGCCGAAGAGGAACGAGGTTTAAAAGAAGGCAGAATGTGAATGAGCTATGTAATGTTTGACGGTGACTGGATAGTTTGTAAGTGATGTCTAATGTTTGCAACTGAAGTTATGTCAGTATGGTTTGTGGTGTATAATGTCTGCAGCTAAAATTGTTTCCATTTATATAAATGTATGATTGCCTGTGTCATACGTGATAATTTAATAAAGATGTGTCTTGCTTACAAAATAAATTAATCATGACCTATCGACCACTTGAGGCACTCTTCAACTGTAGCCTCAAAACAGGTTATGTACCAAGTGAATGAACTACCGTAAGGGCAGACAGTCAGCTGGCCTTGGGAACTACAAACCCATCAGTCTGTCAAGTCTAATGTGCAAAGCCATGAAATGAATTATCATGGAAATGATTAACAAGGACATTGGCAAACTACAGACACTGAACCCATCCCAGTTTGTCTTTGTTAATGAAAAGTCGTGCCTACTTAACCAGGTTGATTTCTTTGGGAAGGTCATCAAGGCAGTGGATGAGGGTAAAACAGTGCATAACCGCATACCTTGACATGGCCAAGGCATTTGATAAAATAACTCACTCAGACATTGTTGATAGACCCACCAAAATAGGTATAAATCCCTACATAACGTTTTGGATTGCTGATGGCTCACTGACAAGATCCAAGAAATCAGGAATGGTGGGACCACCTCCACCAAGACACTGGTCACCAATAAAGTAGCTCAGGGCTCTGTGCTGGGCCCACTGCTGTTTGACATCTACTTCTGTGAAATCAAGGCTAATGTCAAAGGCCTTTGGATCAACAAGCTCTCAGATGATAGTAAATTGGGAGCTATCATAGATTCTCTTTGCGTTGACTTGTGGTATTGCCATCTATGCCAGGGAGAATAGGACAAAGCATGTGCAACATATGCCAGCATAGTTAGCTGGAGTTTTGTAAATAATTATGTGTCATTTGACAATCACACTGAGTTGTACAGATGCTTGTGTTAAAAATCTATTAACAGTGTTGTTATAACTAATTAAATGTGTATATTTAAACAAAGAATTCTGAAAGGGAAGAGTTGAAATTTTTGAAATGGTTCCATAATTTTTAAATACTGCAACAGATCTTAGTAAAAGCTCTGAATGTGTATTGTACCAGAGTCAGGTGATCAAATGTGATGTCATTCTATAACCAACACTGAGAGGATGGAACTTGCAAAGCTGCTTGTTTTGATTTGTTTTCTTTGGAACCTGATATAAAGATCTATGACAGTTATCACAGTTGAGTTAGTTCTGTTCAGTTCAACTCAGTTAGTTGGAAGCTCAACACCTTACCTTCTGGAAGTAAGCATCTCAGCATCCTATCTTGCCATGCTGTATTAATTAAGTTAGCTAGGGAACAGCTATTCTTTAGACTTTCAGGAATTACAGTGAGATTAATTAAGTAGCGTTTTTCTGCATCTGTTTGAATCTGCCCAACTGTATTATTTCTCCTGTGACTGAAACTCTGATGTTTATTGTACTTAGATATTTAGCAATCTCATGTTTTCTATTTTATCATTTATTATTAAATATTTTATACCTTTCATTATGGTTGGTCTTTTAGAGAATACTTTTAAAATCCTGAGAGTATTTCTGCTTATTTTAGTGATGCCTTGGCCACTCCAAAAAGCCTGTCTACTTTGGTTGCACTCCATTTATGGTAGTATTGATTTTACTCTGTATAATTGGATACCCTTGTAAGAGCTTGACAGTGGTTGACTTGTGGCAGCAAGGTTACCTTATAGTTTGAGCAGAAGGGGTACAGCAAGTAAATCTGTACCAGCCTTTCCCAGGTGTGTGTGTGTGTGTGTGTGTGTGTGTGTGTGTGTGTGTGTGTGTGTGTGTGTGTGTGTGTGTGTAAATAAAATACCCAGGTATGGGTGTGTCAGCTACTTGGAATTGGGACACAATGCTCCAAAGTGAGTCTTGTTTGGGATCTGGAGAGAGAGTCCAATCCCCGGTCTAGAGCAGGTTCCCTGTGTCCTCTTGGAGAAAATTGTGCTTGATGCAGAGAGCTGCATTTGAAATACTGTGTAAATCCATTCCTGTTGTTAGTGACTGTCTCTCACTGGTGTCAGTGGTGAGGATTGAGGCACCTTGATTACTGACCCCGGGGTAAAGAGAAGGCCGTCACACCCTCCATGACACAAACATCTTGAAAGAGGGGTCTAACAGACAAATGACTGGTGCCAAAGGCACAGTTTAAAACTTAATGTAAAGAAATGCATTATAATTCTCTTTGGGAAATTGTTCACCCAAATTAATTACTCCACTGATAAAACATCCCTAAACGTTAATCCAGTAGTCAGGGATCTGGGAACATGTGTAGACGGTAATCCGTCCTTCAACCAATGTACAGTAAAGATAGTAAGAAAATCTTTGTGTCACCCAACCTATATGTAAAGGTATGCCAACCAGGTCCAGGGATCTGGGAACATGTGTAGACAGTAATCCGTCCTTCAACCAATGTACAGTAAAGATAGTAAGAAAATCTTTGTGTCACCCAACCTATATGTAAAGGTATGCCAACTAGGTCCAAGGAATTTAAATTTATAGTAGCACTCTACTCAGCCTTTATCAGACCCATCACTGAGTACAATGACCTCTTTGGCATGTACCTAACCTTGACATTTGCAACAGTTGGAACACACAGGTTTCTCGCCATTAGAATCCATTCATGAATATCCTGTCCTACACAGATCACCGAAAGTCCCTGTCTTTGTACTTAGTATCCGACAGGAGATGATCTATGCCTGGCTTATAAGGCATCCTCAGATCCATCCCTGATGGATCTTTTGTACATCTGCAAAACAAACAGTACTAGACACACTAGAGACAAAGATTGGAACTTCGCTTGTGACATAAATAAAACATGCTGGAGATATTTGACTCAAAGGATCCCTGTGTTATGCAGTAGGCCCCTTATCCATGTGAAGCAGAGTTCATCCCTGACCCCATTCAAATAAAACCTTGCCCAGTGGTTCGGAAATCACAAATTTACCCCTGGTCTGGCTGCCATGTCTCTGATGGATAGAGGCTGTCAGTAAGTATAATATTTCTCTAATTAACATCCTTCCACGAGTCCTTTAGCTACCTCCTTACTAACTTGGGTTGGGGTGCACTGCTAGGCTTATAAAGGTCCTAGTGGTCAATAGCCAGGTAACAGCCTATGAAGTAACACCCCCCCTTACAAATCCCTTAGTCACCACCCTAATAACATGCCCCCCCATATAGGCAGCCAGGATACTTGTGATCCAAATGAATTTGGAGTGCACAATTAAGCTTGAAAAGGCCCTAGTGTTAACTAGCCTAGTAACAACGTATGACATTTTATGCAGAGAAAATATTCACACTAAACCACAAACTGTTTAGATACAGTCCACTAGTTCACATGTAGAACATGATCTACTCTTTACTGAGGACATATTGTTTAGATTAACATGTGAAGCTTCAAAGATAATGATGTAATTGAAGAAGATGAGAATATCTGTCAAATTGTACTTTCATTAGATTATCATTGCACCTGCAAAGAAACTCCAAAAAGAATAGCACTCACAGTACTTAATTTATCTAGAGTGTTTGAAGAACTTTCCAGTAAAGAACTTCAAAAAGATTCACAAATGTGCAACACAATCTCTGTCTTTTGGTTATAACTTGATAAAAGCCATTAAAAGGTAATTCCATGATATTAAATCTGCATTTTTTTTTGTTGGCAATGTACAAGACTCTCTCATAATGTTTATGGCTGCACTGCTCCTGAGGTAAGACCTGTGAGGCAATTATGGAAACTCAAGAAGTGTTCGTGGCCTGAAAGATACCTTGCTTTAGTGGTATAACAAAGTGAAAGACATTTAGTCAGAGAAGAAAATCTCTTAGTTTAACCTTGCTGTGGTGTTCTGGCCAGACAGAACCAATATCACTGTAGTTCTTGGGTGCCATGTGGATGAGTTTGTATGGGGGTGACTCTTAAAACATTGGTATGTCAGTTATTCTCTGTCATAAAGCTATTCTTCCAGCTGACTGTGAAGACCATAACTACATTTGTTATATGGGACTGGACTTGGCTAAAGTTTATGGAACTGTGCTGGTACACTAAGAGAACTACATACAAAGTCTTCATTCTTTCATGAAACCATCAAAGACAATGCAACATAATGCAGCTCTTAGCTCAACTGAAATTGACTTGGGTTGAAACTAGGACAAATGTTCTAGATTAAAGTAGACCAGATGTTCTTTGATGCTTCCTGTTTGACATCCTACATAAAGTGTGCCACTATACAGACAATTCAAACAAGCAAAACTGTTTAAGCACTTTTGGTCAACATGGAGATTGGCTGATATGCTCCTTCAACAGATCTCCCTTCCCTCACTGCTTTTTCCTAATACTGTAAAAGTAATGATCTGTAACATTTCACCTCTGTAGTTTAACTGCATTCATCTTTTTATCCTGTTCTCCAGTTGTCAAGGTTCCATGGCTGCTAAAAAACACTGAAAAATCTATAAAACCTCATCTTGCTCTCCAAATTTCATGCAGTCAATGATACTTACTGTAGACCACCTATGCAGCCCTATCACTTATGTTCAGTATGTAGATATGGAATGCACTTCTAACTTCACTTGTGTAACTGAGTTGGATCTTATCATATCTGAACTGCAAAAAATTAATAATGTCCTTACTCAGTACAGGGAGACAGCTGATCTGTGGCTCTTGGAAGTGCAGGAATATTTAACTACTCATTCAGACTGGCTCACTGAAATAGATACAGATGTTAGGTCATCAGAGATGGGCTGATCTTGAAACTGGGCTTGTGTTTTTGGAAGAAAGAGCCATTTAACAGGAGAACAGAGCTTACATGAAAATTTTACATATCTCATGTTTTCTGAGAAGGTGTAGGGGTCTGATTGAAGTCTTTTCATTCTGTAGTGGTTAGATTTGAATCAAACCACTTAAATAATAAAATTTTGTCATCCCTGTGGTCATCAGGAAAAATTTTATTGTTTAAAGACAGTAGGGTATGTGACGATTGTGCCCTGGCCCAGCAATCAAGGAGCCTCAATCCTCACCACTAACACCAGGGAGGTCGTCTCCTAGAAGAGGAAAGGATAACTAATGCACACAGTAAAGTACAATTTCTCCTAAGTGCACACAGAGATCACAGTCAGTCTGGGGCTGGTTGCTCCCTTGCTCACCAGGTCCCCAATAAGACTCCCTACTGGCACAGCTATAGGGTCCAGGTCTTATCTTAACTGGCAAGCTAAAACCTCCAGTACCCTCTCTGTCCAACCAGTGATTCATGTCCCTGCCAAGTAGCTGACACACCACACACACACACACACACACACACACACACACACACACTTAGAGATAAGTATTTATACAACTTCACAGACACTCCTGGGAAAGGCTGACACAGATTCTCCAGCTGTGCCCCTTTACCCAGACCATACGGTATAATCCCTGCCACCACCCAGCTAATAATATCAGCTACTAAAAGGCCCTTAAAAGGGTGTCCAGTTATTACTGTGCAATATTATTATCCAGTGGTAATGTGACTATTGGAAGGGTTTAGACAGTAAAGTCTATAAATATATAATGTACTCTAAAGCATAATTTATCTCTACATAAACCAGCCACAGGTAGAAGGTTTTAAAAATATTTAGTAATAAATAATTAAAACACAAGAGAAAACTACTACACCACAGAGATATCTAAGAGTTCAGAGATCACACAGAAACTTAAAATAATACAGTAGGACAGGTCTGATTTCAAAGAAAATACCTAATTAATCTTTACTAGCTTTAACTATTCCTACAAGAAATCACAGTGCTAGAAACATACATGTGAGCTTAGGCAGAGTGCTGAGTTAGATATCCAAGATCAAAATGCTTCCAGTCTCTTGTGAGAAATAGTATTTAAACATTACTAACAAACATGTCTCTAAGGCCCTCCCAAATTGCATCATTTTTGACACTTAGTCTGGAGTTCTCAGGCCACAAACTGCATTATTTAGCAATCTAACACCTGCTCAGAAACTTACAACACTATAAGTCATTTCACATATATACTCTAACAGAAACCAGAACAATAAAGCATATTCCATATCTAAATTCTGGTCATAAATTTTAGCCTTAAAACAATCGGCGTGAAACCTTCATCCAGACGCACTGGAGCCGAATTCTAACATGAAAGGGTCGCAACATGCTTTACTGGGCCAGTAGAGTGCAATATTGTCACATATTTTGCAGTACAACTTTTCACAGTATTCTTTTACACTCAAGAAACATGCCTGTATTTCACATTTATTTACAAATGCCAGAATTATAAATTAAATTATATTTGACTAGGCTGGCAGCCTTCGCCCATCTGTCCTCAATCGTCACATCTCCCCCCGAGGAACTCAAGCAAGTTTTTCAAGTGCCCCTTGAGAAACATTGTTTGAGAGTGTCAGGTCTATCTGGGTGTACCTCACCCCATTCCCTGTCTTGAGAGCCCATCTGCATTGACATTGCTTCTGCCACTGCGGTGCTGCACTGACATATATGCTTGCAACCCCAAACTCCATCTTAGCAACTTGGCATTTTGCTGACTGGCTCTGTTTAACCATGTTAGAGGGTTGTAATCTGTCATCACAGTGAATTTTCTTCCATACAAATAAGGCTGAAGCTTTTGTAGTGCCCACACTATGGCTAGACATTTCTTTTCTACCGCTGCATAGCATTCCTCCCTGGGTCGGAGCCTACGACTAAGATAAACCACTGGGTGCTCTTCTCCCTCTGAAGAAATCTGGGTAAGTACAGCCCCCACGCCATAGTTTGAAGCATCCACTTGCACAACAAATTATTTGCTATAGTCTGGACTGGCTAACACAGGGGGTCCTCCCAAAGCCTCCTTAAGCTTCTGAAATGCCTGCTCACATGCTGGGGTCCACACTACCTTATCTGGCCTGTTCTTCCTTGTCAGGTCTGTGAGGGGAGCAGCTATGGTACTGTAATTGGGAACAAACTTTCTGTAGTACCTTGCTGTCCCTAAGAATACCCTCACCTGCTTTTTGGTAACAGGTGCAGGCCATACCTGAATGGCTTCCACTTTGGCAAGTTCTGGCCTGATCTTACCACTCCATGTCCCAGCTAGAAGACCTCTGCCATACCCACCTGAAGACCTCTGCCATACCCACCTGACATTTGCTCGGCTTAATGGTCAACCCTGCCCTCTGTAGTATGCCCAGCACCTCCCTAACATGCTGGATGTGCTCTTGCCAGGAATGGCTGTAGATAGCACTATCATCCATGTAAGCAAGGGGAAACCCTCCTGCTAAGATATGATTTACCAGCCTCTGGAAAGTCACTGGGGCATTCTTCATCCCAAAGGGCATCTTTCTGAACTCATACAAGCCAAAAGGAGTCACAAAGGCTGACTTCTCTCTAGCACTGGGAATCAAGGTCACCTGCCAGTAACCCTTGGTAAGATCACTGGTTGTAAGATACTTAGCCCCACCCAACTGCTCTAGGGCCTCATCTGTCCTAGGCATGGGGTAAGCATCTGACTCTATGTGACTATTTAATTTCCTGTAATCCACACAGAACCTGGTGCTGCCATCCTTCTTTGGCACCAACACCACTGGTGAGGCCCAGGGACTGTTGGACTCTTGAATCACCTCTAGTTCCAACATCTCCTGTACCTCTTCCCTCAGAGTCTGTTTGACTGTCTCAGGCACCCTATAAGGGGCCTGCCTGATAGGCCTTTGGGGTCCTGTATCCACTTGGTGCTGCAGCAGGTGGGTGCTCCCTGGTTTCCCGGTGAACATACCCCCAGACTCCTGCAACACTGCTGGGATTTCTTGAACCTGGGTACGAGATAGCTGCTGGAACACTGCTACCCCTTCCACTGAGGTGTCAGCCCGAGCCTCACCTAGGAGATCAGTCACGTGATCTCTCTCAGACTCCTCCTGCACTCCACTGCAAATGCTCAGCACAAGGACCTCCCTATCATGGTAAGGTTTCATCATGTTAACATGGTAGAGTTTGTGCCCCTGCCATCTGCCTAGCACTTCCACCATGTAGTTAACATCACTTATCTTTCTTACCACCTAGTAGGTTCCCTCCCAAGCTGCTTGCAACTTGTGTCTGGCAGGAATCAGAACCATCACCTGCTGCCCTACAGCATACTCTCTAGCTCGAGCATTCCTATCATACCACACCTTTTTCTGTTGTTGGGCTTCTGCCAGGTTCTCCTGGGCCAGGCCCATGATTTTCCTGAGCCTTGTCCTGAGGTTCAGGACATATGCCACAACAGACTCCTTGTGAGACTCACACTCACCTTCCCACATATCTCAAATTAAATCTAGAGGTCCCCTCACCCTATGCCCATACAGCAACTCAAAGGGTGAAAAACCTGTGGATTCATGGGGAACCTCTTTGTAAGCAAACAACAGATGGGGCAAATATTTGTCCCACTCCCTCTTAAACTGATCTGCAAATGCCCTTAGCATGGACTTGATTGTAGAGTTTAACCTCTCAACAAGACCATTAGTCTGGGGATGGTAGGGGATGGTCTTTGTGTGCTTCACCCCACAGGACTTCCACAGACAAGCCAGCAGGTCTGACATAAAATTGGCACCTCTGTCAGACAGCATTTCCTTTGGGAAACCTACCCTGCTAAAAATCTCTAGCAAAGCATTTGCCACCTTCTTGGCCTCAATGGAGGACAAAGCCACTGCCTCAGGGTATCATGTAGCATAATCTATAATCACCAGGATATACTTTTTCCCTGTGGAACTTGGGGTACTCAGAGGACCCACAATATCCATAGCTACCCTCAGAAATGGCTCCGAAATCACAGGCAAAAGCATCAGAGGAGCTCTCACCTTGTCTCCTGTCTTGCCTACCTTTTGGCACTGCTCACAGGTCCTGCAGTACCCTGTTACATCTCTGGAAATTTCAGGCCAATAGACGTTCTGCATAATACGCCTCTTTGTACGTTTTATGCCCATATGACCTGCAAAGAGAATATCATGGGCTATGGCTAGAAGCGCCAGATGGTAATCTCTAGGCACTACCAACTGCTGTACTCTCTCACCTTCTAGCCCTCCCTCAGGGGTCCACTCTCTGTATAGTAACCCTTTGTCCCAGTATACATATTCCACCTTTCCTTGAGAACCAGATGCCTCCCTAGCTACCTGCCTCAGGTCTTGCAATGTAGGGTCTGAGAGCTGAGCCCATCTCAAGTCTCTCCTTGTAACCCTTCCCAGCTCCCCTTCCACAGGAAGTCTGGCATCCTCTGACAGGGGTGCCTCACTGTCAGCCTGGGTACTACTACTCACCTCTACCTTTGCAGTCACTCTGTCCAAGGGACCATCAGTACCTGCAAGCAGCTGTGGCTCACCTTCAGTCTCACTGCTACAGAGCAGCTCCCTCCCTGAAGTAACCACCTCAGCAGTCCTGACTGCAAGTGTGCAGTCTGTCTGGGTCTCCCCCAGGCTACCAGACTTACATGCTTGTCTCCGAGCCTGACTGCGTGTAACTGCACAAGCGCAGGGTATTGCACTATCAAAATCATTCCCTATCAGGACATCTGCAGGTATATCCTCAAACACACCTACTTGCTGGCTTCCTTTTCCACCCTCCCAGTCAAGGTGAACCCTAGCCAAAGGTATTTGGAATGGGATCCCTCCTAAGGCCCTTACTGGAGTAGACTGCCCAGGCAAGTAGAGCTCCTCTGTAACCAGTGCAGGCTTTACAATGGTTATATCAGAGGCTGTCTCTCTCTCTCTCTCTTAGCAATGGCCGCTTTGCCATTCACTACAATAGGATATAACCTCTGGTGGTAGTTTGGTACCCTTGTTGTCCCAAGACAACCTACTGTTGGCATTTTGTCTTTCCCACTTACAGGCTCCCTCACCTATGGTTCCCCACCTTGCCTCCGTGGACATCTATATGCCACATGGCCCCACTGGTTGTATTCAAAACATTTAACCCTAGCTCCTGGATGTGTACCTGGAATAGTGGCTTCCCCTGCTACTGGCGGATTCTGTTGGGGCAGTCTGTGCTGCTCACCATGGGTCTCTTTAGTCCTATGAGTAGTACTGGGGTCCCTTTCCTATGCAGGGCTGCCCTGCTTGCTAGGTATAGGTCTCCCATCTTCCCAACTCCTCTGAAGTAGTACACTGTCTTATCAGCTAACCAGATCCTCATGTCCTCAGGCAAAGTGCTAGGGGCTTGTTCCCTTACCAAAAAGGTCTGCCAGCCCTTCAAAAGTGGTGACCTGACATCCACTCACCCAGCTATGAAAATAAGTGCAGAGTTCAGCAACATATTCACATACACTTTCATCTGCCTTGCGTCTATGCTCACGAAACTTTTTCCTATACATTTCAGGTGTTAACTTAAAACATTCCAACAAGTGTCTTTTTATAGCAGTATAATCAAAACAGTCAGTGCCATGCATTTTTGCTAAAGAAGTTACAGCTTTACCATGGAGTAAGGGGGTCAGAAACTGTACCCAGAGCCCTTGGTCACCATCATACTGTTTACATACCCGCTCAAACATATGAATGAAGCTATCAAAATTATCCCCCTCCTTAAACTGTGGAAGAAATTTACTGACCATTTGTGCTTCTGGGGTCCGGTTACTCCCTTCCCTATTACGTCCATGACTCTGGAGAAGAGTCGGCATTTCCCTCTCATGCCTCCTCTGCCATTCATTTTCCACAGCTTGTAGACTCCTCATTTTCTCAGCTGCTTCTAGTTCCATATGCCTGGCCTCCAACTCAAGTCTCTTCAGCTCCAGCTGGATTTTTAAATCCACTGCAGAAAGGTTGAGCTGTCCATTCTCTGAAGATATTGTATCTGCACTGTCAGCCTGATTGTCCTCCAGGCTGCTGTTTTCTGATGCAGCTGTAACCAAGGCTGCAGTCAGGTCTGCCGTAGTCAGGTTTCCATCCACCAGCCCCCTAGCCTGGCACATCTCTGCCAGCTGGCTCTTTGTCAGCTTTTCATACTCCTCTGCTGACATGCTGCCTGCTCACCCTGACTAATACTAAGCTAACAAAAAAAATAAAACAATTGTGATCTGAACTCTGAGTATACACTGTGTGGCTGATTTAGAGTACAAAACACTTTTAGAGATCACTGTACATAAACTACAGGAATTCACTCTACCCTACACCGTGCCCTGGCCCAGCAATCAAGGAGCCTCAATCCTCACCTCTAACACCAGGGAGGTTGTTTCCTAGAAGAGGAAAGGATAACTAATACACACAGTAAAGTACAATTTCCCTTAAGTGCACACAGAGATCACAGTCAGTCTGGGGCTGGTTGCTCCCTTGTCCACCAGGTCCCCAATAAGACTCCCCACTGGCACAGCTATAGGGTCCAGGTCTCAGCCTAGATGGGCAAGCTAAAACCTCCAGTACCCTCTCTGTCCAACCAGTGCTTCATGTCCCTGCCAAGTAGCTGACACACCACACACACTTAGAGATAAGTATTTATACAACTTCACAGACACTCCTGGGAAAGGCTGACACAGATTCTCCAGCTGTGCCCCTTTACCCAGACCATATGGTAGAAATCCCTGCCACCACCCAGCTAATCATATCGGCTACTAAAAGGCCGTCCAATTATTATGTGCAATATTATTTTCCAATGGTAATGTGACTATTCAGTCTAGGCTTATTGGAGGGGCTTAGACAGTAAACTCTATAAATATATAATGTACTCTAAAGCATAATTTATCTCTACATAAACCAGCCACATGTAGAAAGTTTTAAAAATATTTAATAATAAATAATTAAAACACAAGAGAAAACTACTAACACCACAGAGATATCCAAGAGTTCAGAGATCACACAGAAACCTAAAATAATACAGTAGGACAGGTCTGATTTCAAAGAAAAATACCTAATTAATCTTTACTAGCTTTAACTATTCCTACAAGAGATCACAGTGCTACAAACTTACATGTGAGCTTAGGCTGAGTGCTGAGTTAGATATCCAAGATCAAAATGCTTCCAGTCTCTTGTGAGAAATAGTATTTAAACATTACTAACAAACATGTCTCTAAGGCCCTCCAAAATTACATCATTTTTGACACTTAGTCTGGAGTTCTCAGGCCACAAACTGCATTATTTAGCAATCTAACACCTGCTCAGAAACTTAAAACAATATAAGTCATTTCACATGTATACTCCAAAACCAGAGCAATAAAGCACATTCCATATCTAGATTCTGGTCATAAACTTTAGCCTTAAAACAATTGGCATGAAACCTTCATCCAGACGCACTGGAGCCAAAGTCTAACATGAAAGGGTCACAACATGCTTCACTGGGCCAGTAGAGTGCAATGTTGTCACACATTTTGCAGTTTCACATTTCACAATATTCTTTTACACTCAAGAAGCATGCCTGTATTTTACATTTACTTACAAATGCCAGAATTATATATCAAATTCTATTTGACTAGGCTGGCAGCCTTCGCTCATCTCTCCCCAGGCATGACAGGGTATATTCTGATCATGATTTTT
Organism: Protopterus annectens; assembly: GCF_019279795.1. Lineage (NCBI taxonomy): Eukaryota > Metazoa > Chordata > Ceratodontiformes > Protopteridae > Protopterus > Protopterus annectens. Next base: position 908,446,966 of record NC_056731.1, on the reverse strand, counting down.
CCATGGAAAAACAGAAGCAAAGAGCATTCTTTTGTTTTGCAGTCAAACTCTGAAGGATCAGTATGTGGTAATTCAGGTTTCTTTATCGTGTTCTGTTAAAAGTCAGCCTTCTAACTGGTCTGGTAACTCTCCATTCTCTGGAAGAGGTGCTGCTGAAGCTTGGCAAGGTTGTTCAAACATGTGGTCAAGCTACTTATGATTGACAAATATGCCCGAGTCTTCTGCAAGTTTACTGAAAAAAACTGAACCCTTTCCCTTAATCTAAAAGAGAATGATGATGACCAGATAGAAAGTAGCAGTAGAAGCTGCTAAAGCCGCCTCTTCTCTGTGTCACTCATTTATACTTTGAGGTTTCTCTGACTAGTCTTGTGTTTTAAAAGATGGTCTAATAAAGCAGCATGTGGATAGTTCATGGACATCTTGCATGGTTGTAATATTTACATTTTTAGATATTTCACCATGGAGAGATGGAACTTCTTTATGACTGTATAATTGCCTGCATAACTTTCATTTCTTGTTGGTCTTTTTATGCATAGGAGGCAGACTCTACTTCACTGATACATTATCTGTTTAGCTTCATACATCCATAACTGGTCTGTGTATAATAGTTTGACTGACTTAAATGGACTTAAAGTGTTTTTGAGACTTCAGTTTAATCTTTTTTGAAATTGAAAATATGCTGTTTTATGGAGTTGATTAAGGGCATGATGGTCATCACTCTGTTTTCATTATTTAATCAATATTTACATGACTGCCCTATGCTTATTGGATTTCTTATGCATAGAAGGATAAATCTGCTTAATTGGTGCATTATATGTTCAGCTTTGTGGAGTTGAATGAGGCTTTGCACAGTTGTTTTGCAATCAGAGAGGACTTATGTGTTTTCTTGAAACTTGATTATTTAAAAAAGTAAATATGCTGAATGTATTATTGCTTCTCAAGGGTTCTATTACTGAAGGGGGAGAGGTGCACAGGGAGGAGGGTAATATTCCCACTTCCTTAACACTTCTGTTTCACTTTGGTTATTTGATGTGTAAGGTGAGAGATTGGAGACGTTGGTCTTGTCATTGGATGACTGTGGGGAATGGAACTTTCATAGTGGTTCCCTCTTATTATAGCCAGTTTGCTGTAACTTGTATCCTGGTCTCCATGGCTAATAGTGGCTTTGAGCCTCTTCCTTGGAAGCATATTCTGTTCTAGTATACATGTATTATGGTTGGTGTTTTTGTAATTAGTTTTTAATGTGTTTTATTTTTCTTTTTACCCCTTCTCAATTCAGTTGGGGACCTAAATGTGGTACATCTAGCTCTAATATATTTTCTGTGTTTAGTTTAAGGGGTCATCAGAGTTTCGGATTTTCAATATGTTTTGTATCTCCCAGATTTATCTATTTACTTATTTTACATTATTCTCATTTAGGTGTTTCTCCATTTTGAAACAAAATCAACTGGGAACCAGCAAGAAAAAAATCCAGGCGAGGATCCAAACACAGCTCACGTATTTTATTGTACAAAAAGTCAGCAGTTGTTAAGCGCTTTCATCCAAATAGATATGGACTTCATCAGAACAACATTACTAAGCTCTCACAGTCATTATATATATAAAACTTCCCGCCAAAACCCCCAATTATTCCATTAGGAATTTAATTAAAAAATGTATTGGTAAAAACACTGAATAGAAATACTATTTCATACACATCTTGTATTTAATAAAACAAATTATCATAAAGTTAAAAACTTCATGTATATTCTAGCTACCTCCATGTCATATCCATATAAAAATGCCATAATGAAATGTGGATAATGAACAATATAAACTTATGCTAAGAAACTGTGCAAGTATAGAGTACAATATCTTGCATATGTAATTTATACTGAATAATAAATTGATGTGGTATCTTGTACCACTCATTCTTATAACCAGTTAATGAATATCAAAAATAAAGGATTGATAATAATAAATAATGATACAAGTAATAAAATTAATATTACTAATAAAAATAAATATAATAATAAATATAGAGCAGCCAGTAAGCAGGCTGCTTTAGCAGAAGAAAAACTCAATGACAACAACATTAGAATAATGACAGCTGATAAGGGGGGAGGGATAGTATTATATGATAAGGCTAAGTATATCACCAAGATTTTGGCGGGAAATTTTATGTATATAATGACTGTGAGGGCTTAGTAATGTTGTTCTGATGAAGTCCATATCTATTTGGATGAAAGCGCTTAACTGCTGACTTTTTGTACAATAAAATACGTGAGCTGTGTTTGGATCCTCGCCTGGATTTTTTTCTTGCTGGTTCCCAGTTGATTTTGTTTCAATTTGCTGAAATCCAGGAACTATTCAACAATAAGTTTCTCCATTTTATCATGGAATGTCAAATGACTCAATATCTCAATGAAATGAGCTAAGGTCTTTAATTGTATTAAAAAACTGAATCCAATTTTTGTCTTGCTTCAGAAGATGCATCTCTCATAGCTCCTGAGATTTGTTTACATCCTAGGTGGCTGGGTAAACAAAGAAAAAAGTTATATTTAAAAAAAAAAAAATCATTGGCATTTATTCATATTGAGCAGCAGGTAGATAACCAGGGTCAATTAATTTTTTTAAAAAGCCTCCAAGATGGAATTATGATTACTGTACTTGATCTTTATTTTTCTATTGCTTCATTTGGTGGAGACATCTCTGTCTTTTTAACACCATTATTAGCCTCACGTGTTACATAGTTACAATGGTACACATGCAAAGATTTTTCCTTTTCGTTCATTATAAATACATGGTTTCTTTCTTAAAATAATTATTATTCGATTTAGCATTGCATTGATTGCTCAAGTCCTGCCTTCCCTGAAATTACACTCTTCTTCCTGAACATTATTAAAAATTCTGTGTATTTCTATGTAGTTTGCTCCTTCCCCCTTTTAAAGATCACACCATCAGTTATTTTATCCTCTTTACAGCATTTAATAATTCTATTATGGATCGTTTAAATTTTGATTTCCATTTTCTACTAATTGTTTCTTTGGCAGCCAACAGCGTTACGTTTTGTAAGGCCTTACTATTTCTTGACAATTCAGATCATGTATATTAGCTCAAAAGGATAATTTCCTTATTTACAGACATGTGCTCCACCAGCATTTGTGACTGAGTACTCTCTAGATAATTTTTAAAATCTACCAACTTGTTGAACTCCCAAAAAACGTTTCCCGTTACCTTTCTTTCATTCTAATTACACCTCCACCATTTGCTATCTACCTTCAGAAAATTCTCTGACGTCTGCTTGCTGTATAAAAATACCTATGCAAATGCTTCCAAGCAGAAAACCTAAGCCTTCTGGACTTCTGCATAACTGGGAGCCATACAAATGTCTCCCCATTGTTCCTTTGTAAATTGCCTTTTCAGTCTATGTTCACAATCTTTTCTGTCCTACTCTGATTATTGAGGTCATGCAACATTTTATATGACCTACTAATTATCCCTTTTTTAACAGTAACTTCTGTTGTAAACTTGAGCAATAACTGTACAGTAGCTTTTTTCTCTTAACACGTCCATATCCCTTTTTCTTGATCTCTACTCCAGTATCACTACTTGGTAAGGAAGGCCAGCTTGTAGTCCAAACTTCTGTTTGGCCTCATCCCACACTCCCACCTTTCTTTCTATAGTCATTTGAACTCAGTATCTTGGGTTCCTTTGCTAAATGTTTCCAGTAAACAACAGACTGCTGCAGTCCATTTTATAATCCCCTTTTTCAGTCATTCCTGCAGCTATAATTTCCTTTCTCCATTCCCGTATTGGCTTAGTTTTTAGAATACTTTTCTGCTGCTTTATGAATATAATATTTTGTATGGTGGTTGTTTTCCTGAAGGATCTGCATCCAAAATCCCACTCATTATGAATTTCTTGAATTCTGCATCCCCCACACTGGTTTCATCATCATTCTTTTCTACTATGATGTGTAACGCCCTGTATATAAACCTTAACTGTGTAAGTGCAAAAGTAACGCTTTAAATCAGGTAATCCTAAACAACCTTGTTCTATGGTGATAATCCAATTACCCCACTTAATTCTTGCCCTCTTCCCCTCCCAAATAAATTTCTTCAACTCTATTAGTTTTTCTTTTTTCAAACACAACCTTTGTTTACAATATGAAAAACAAAGGATATTGTCCCAGCTAGCACAATTTTGTGTATATATATATATATATATATATATATATATATATATATATAATTAGCAAGGAGGAAGTAAGGATAGCTATGAAGCGGATGAAGAACGGAAAGGCTGTTGGTCCAGATGACATACCTGTGGAAGCATGGAGGTGTTTAGATGAAATGGCAGTGGTGTTTTTAACTAGATTGTTTAATGAAATCTTGAAAAGTGAGAGGATGCTTGAGGGATGGAGAAAAAGAGTTTTGGTACCGATTTTTAAGAATAAGTATTATGTGCAGAGCTGTAGTAACTACAGAGGGATTAAATTGATAGTCACAGCATGAAGTTATGGGAAAGAGTAGTGGAAGCTAGGTTAAGAAGGGAGGAGATGATTAGTGATCAGCAGTATGGTTTCATGCCAGGAAAGAGCACTACAAATGCGATGTTTGCTTTGAGAGTGTTGATGGAGAAGTACAGAGAATGTCAGAAGGAGTTGCATTGTGTCTTTGTGGATTTAGAGAAAGCATATGACAGGGTGCCTAGAGAGGACTTGTGGTATTGTATGAGGAAGTCGGGAGTGTCAGAGAAGTATGTAAGAGTGGTACAGGATATGTACGAGGGTAGTGTGACAGCGGTGAGGTGTGCGGTGGGAGTGACCAATGCGTTTAAGGTGGAGGTGGGATTACATCAAGGTTCAGCTCTGAGCCCTTTCTTATTTGTAATGGTGTTGGTCAGGTTGACAGATGAGATCAGACAGAAGTCCCCGTGGACTATGATGTTTACAGATGGCATTGTGATCTGTAGTGAGAGTAGGGAACAGGTGGAGGAGACCCTGGAGAGGTGGAGATATGTTCTAGAGAGAAGAGGAATGAAGGTCAGCAGGAATGAAGGTCAGCAGGACTAAGACAGAATATATGTGTGTGAAGGAGAGGGAGGATAGAGGAATGGTGAAGATGCAGGGAGTAGAGGTGGCGAAGGTGGATGAGTTTAAATACTTGGGATCAACAGTTCAGAGTAATGGTGAGTGTGGAAAAGAGGTGAAGACGAGAGTACAGGCAGGATGGAGTGGGTGGAGAAGAGTGTCAGGAGTGATTTGTGATAGACGTGTACCAGTAAGCGTGAAAGGGAAGGTCTACAAGTGGGTAGTGAGACCAGCTATGTTATATGGGTTGGAGACAGTGGCATTGACAAAAAGGCAGGAATCAGAGCTTGATGTGGCAGAGTTGAAGATGTTCAGATTTGCACTGGGTGTGACAAGGATGGACAGGATTAGGAATAAGTATATTAGAAGGTCAGCCCAGGTTGGAAGGTTTGGAGACAAAGCCAGAGGTGCAAGATTACGTTGGTTTGGACGTGCTGAGGAGGGATTCAGAGTATATTGGGAAAAAGGTAACAGGAAAAGAGGAAGACCTAAGATAAGGTTTATGGTTGTGGTGAGAGAGGACATGCAGGTGGTTGGTGTGACAGAGCAAGATGCAGAGGACAGGAAGAAATGGAAACAGTTGATCAGCTGTATGATTTCGACGGAGCAGCCGAAAGAAGAAGATATATATATATATATATATATATATATATATATATATATTTTATTTTATTTTTATTTTATTTATATTTGTTGACCGGGAGTGTCCGAATGGACGTAGGTCCATTTTCAGCGGAGGCCCAGGGAGAAAAGCTCCACAGTTAAAATAAGCAGACAGTAGTTACATTGGATTACATAGCGATTAACAATTTACATAGCAATTACTTACAACATATTTACAGATGAAGAACATAGTACATCAGTAGACAACTAGAATCTTTATCTGTGAAATACATAACAGACATTAACAAATGTTAAAATGAGAAGTTCCTGCTGTATAATAAGTACTAGGCTTATGAGCATCTGAGCTTGCTATAATCAAGGTAGTTAGTGGAGTGGAAAGAAAGGTAGTGGTTGGATGGGGTGGGTGATATTAGAGTGGGAGTTGCAAGGGCATAGCCAGCATGTTTTTAGGGGCGCTTTTAGTAAAGTTTTGAAGTGGGTGCATGATGGTATGGAGGTAATTGTGGGTGGGAGGGAGTTCCATAATTTGGCTATGGTGCAAGAGAATAGTGCTTCACCAGCAGAGTTATTGGCTTTAGTGATCTGCAAGTGATTTTTGTTGCTGGATCTTAGTGGTCTGGTGGTGCGATAGGGTTGGAGTAGATTCTGGAGGGATGGGACCTTTAGTGGATGGTTTACTTGTTTGTGGGCGAGTGAGAGTTGATACCATTGAAGGAGGTGAGGGAGTTCAAGCCAGCCCAGTTCAGCAAGTGAGAGAGAGTGGTGACTACGGTAGGATGCCCCTGTGGCGAATTTGGCGATTTTGTTGTAGCAGTTCTCTAGCTTGTTTAGATCGCATTGCCTTAGGTTGATATATATTGGAGAGGCATAAAGTAGGATGGAGATAAGGTATATATATATATATATATATATATATATATATATATATATATATATATATATACATACACACACACACACCTAAATAGGCTTAAACTCACAACTTTGGCTACCGACAAATTACCTGCAGAATATCTAAAGATCACAGCCAAAGCCATCTCTTACCCATTCTCTATGCTCATTAACCTCTCTTTGTCAGACCAACATGTTCCTTCTCTGTGGAAAATCTCACATATAATACTCCTCCACAAAGGAGGTAACTCTGTTGAACTATCTAATTACCATTCATTTGCCATTCTATCCCCTTGTCAAAAATCCTCAAAATGTATATATTCCCAAATAATGCACTGTCTCCTCACTAATAAACTGCTAACCAACACCGAGCATGGATTCCGTCCCAATCACAGTACTACCACAGCCCTTATTAACTTTACCAACACAGTAAACCAACATAGAAACAATGGTAACCTAGTATCCACTGTATTCCTAAATCTCTCCAAGACCTTCGATACTGTCTCCCATCCCAAACTCCTTTCTGCTCTCTCCAGTCTTAATCTCAGCCACTCCACACAAGCATGGTTTCAAGACTATCTAACCAACCACCAAGCAGTAAAATGGCAAAACTCCTTATCTCTCCTCCTACCTGACACCCTAGGGGTCCCCCAAGGATCCATTCTTGGACCTGTTCTTTTCAACATATTCATCAATCAGCTCCACAAAGCTACCTGGCACGCCACTCTAGTCCAGTACGGCGATGACTCCACTCTAATATGCTTCACTCCATCAGTCCCTCAACTCCAGGAATTGACACAAGTCCTTTACAACTGTTGAAAACTGGTTAGCCAACTCTCAACTAATACTTTACCCCAATAAAACACAGCTGATGATATTCTATCCCTCTAGAGCCTTAGATCCCATACCACCATTCACAATATTCTCAGCCAATAACACCCCTATCACAACTGTCCAACACACCAAACTTTTAGGGGTTATCGTACATCACAACATGAAATTTGATATGCACATTGCACAGACAATAAAGTCCTTAAAAAGCTTGGAACCCTATATAGATGTAAAAAGTACCTCACCAATGATAGTAAAGCCATCATAACAAGAAACTCTCCACAATCCTCTATGCTTCCCCCATACTTATCAACCTAAACAGAACAGACTTTAACAAACTAAACATCTGCTACAATAAAATAGCTAGGTTTGCTACTGACTTACTCCTTCAGGACACACCACTGCATAGCAATCAAGCAACTATCCTGGCTACAATTACCCAACTTCCTCACATATAACCAGCTTACAGTAGCCCACCAAGTTCTATATTATCCTGATAGAGTTCCTGCTCTTCAAGGTCTACTTAATATCTGCTCTAACAATTGCCTATTAAGATCCACCAATAAAGCACTGGCTAACTTAAGCATAAGGAACAATAGCTCTGAAGCTCCTTGTTTTCTATTTCTGTTGCAAAAGCATGATATGCCATGCCCGTAGATATTAGGACCACTGAAAACAAAAATAATTTTTAAAAACTCCTCTGGTCGCATTTACATAGTTCTTGGTTATGTAATTGTTCTGACCCTGGGTACCTTCATTTAATTAGATCATATCTTGCATTAACCTTCTATGAAAGCTTGCAACAACTCCTTTCTCTACATTTAATCAATGTGTGTTTACTGTACTAGACCAAAAAATTCACACATCCAACTGGTGAAGAAGCAATAAAACCCAGAAAATCACACAGGCCAAAACCAACGACAAGAGAGAACAACACTGGTTTAGTGTACCAAACTTTAATCAATGCTTTTGTCTAAAGTCTGTTTTTAGTCTGTTTCAGATGAAAGTGTTGATTAAATTTGGTACGCTAAACCAGTGTTCTCTCTTGCTGTTGGTTTTGACCTGTGTGATTTTCTGGTGTTTACTGTACTAGCTACTGATGAATGTAATCAAATGACTGAACAAAATGTCCTTTCAACTGTACTGTTTATTGTAACACTCTGTGCTCCTTGTAGTATATTTACTTTTTATCCCTTCTTGGCCTTGAAACTGTACTTTATTAACTTTTGACTTTGTATTATACTTTATTAACGTGTATTGTATTTATTGTATTTGCATCTCCTGCCTACTGGTTTTGCTGTACTTTTTACTTTTTTACATTTATACCCATTTGCTCTGTATTTTTCTGATCAGTATTTATGACCTTGCAGTGGTTTGCTGGTTTATCAAATTTAGCCTCGGTTTTACTAACTGATATGGGATTGCAGAAAAGAAAATGAACACTTAGTATAGGGGTACAATAAGGGTGAACATTGTCTATTTAGACAGGCTTTATTTAAACAAGATCAGCACTCGTGTCCAATAGTCTCCACTTGGCCTCTGTTTTCCTGGATGTTTCCCCTGTAGTACTCATCAGTTCTAGGTTCTTAATGCTTTGTAGAAATCTCTTGCATCCATTCTCCACAGGTAGAATTTAATTTCCTCTTTCTTGTTATTGCTTTTTTGGCTCCCAGAAAGCTGTATATGAGGGCAGTGGTGATTCCAGATTCCTTCCAGCTTAGTAAAAAATCTTCTTTAGTTACCTGATGCTGTTTACCCCATATCTCTTCTGTGAAATCCTGTAACTCCTTTTTAAAGGCAGTTAACTTGACATAATCCCAAAAACATGTTCCAAGTTGCCCATTTCGTTATTATTGTCTGCAACTCCTCTGATCATTTTCATTGCTTCTAGCTTACTATCCATATCCATAATTAAGATTTTCCTGTTTCTTGTTTTTTCTGTTATCTTTTGTTTAGTTTGTTCCAACATATCCTTAGCTGTCATAAGAAAATCCCTTTTAATCCATATACCTAAATACTACTACTACTTGTCATTTCCCAGTAAGTGTGGGTATTGCTGTTGAACAAATTCATGTATGGGTACAAAGTTTACCACTATAATTTATTTTTTCTCTTCATTAATTTTATACGCTCAAATGACTTGAAACTGTCTCAAAATGTTACAGAGCACTGAAGTATTCCTTTCTGAACTTATCAAGTAGAAAATAATTTCATCTGCAGATAAAACTAACTTCATTACCACACCATTTATATCCCTGAATCTGTTCCCTTATTTTGTTTGTAATAAGAGAAACAATGTGGAATCACAAAGTCAACACTTGTTACTCTTATTACAAAGTATTTTGCGTGTTTTTTGTTCTACCACATTCTGTAACTTCTTTTTTTGCCCTTATTTTCTTTACCAGTGGTTCTAAATATAAAGCCCTTGCTTTGTTTCTCTGTTTAAATGCAGCTTTGCAAAGAGGAACTCTGATCACCTGTGTTGTGTAACCCTTGATATAAATCCAGCAGCTGTCTTCTAATGTCTTACTTCCCATCTTCACCTGTCTCAGAAAGTTGATATTTTGATTGACTTTTATTTTTTCAGTGTTCACTTCATAACTTAATTGTTTTGAGTTAATTTTATACCTATTATATTTTCCTTAGCCTTTTTTCGTCTGCTTGATTCTTCTTCATCTCACCCACTAATTACAGAGATAATATTGCTTTTTGTAAAATATTTTAATTTAGATTATAACTTCTGACTGTTTTTCTTATTAAGCCTTGTAACTTTCTTATTGTTTTTTATTAAGCCACCATTACATTACTTGTCTGTTTAGTATTGTAGTTATTTCTTATAACCAGGCCTTTATTTTTGTCTCTGGCCTCTTGCTTTCATTGTTTCTGGATTCCCATAACCTCTGCCCTTCTGTAAGATTTGCATACAAAGTTCAAAACCAAATATATTTCACAAAGTAAGAGTAAAATGGTTGGCAGTAAGAAAATGAGAAGAATGGATAAAGATAGTAGAGTAAAACTGTTTTATTTTAGCTTTTGAGCTGATCCATGATCTTTTTAAACACCTTTGTTGAAGTATCACTTAAAAGACAGGCAAAACATACATTTGTATAAAAGAAAATAAACCATGCCAATGTATTCACAGTTACAGCCATTATACTTCACATATTCTTTAACAAAATTACCAAAAATCCAAAATTATATAAATTGATCAATTCCTCCTTTCCCTTAAACATCAATCCTCCTCTAAAACATTATTCTGCATGTATTGTTCCTACAATTTTCATTTTTTTTTCTATGTAATTTGCTCCTGTCCTTTTCTTAAGATTCTACTTCTAGTTCTTTAATGTCTGTTATAATATTCACTATTTCAAATACAGTTAGTTTAGATTTTAATTTCCATTTTCTAGATTTTTGGTAACTACCAGAATTAAACATAACAAGATCCTGTATCCAAGCTAAAAAAATAATTCTCTGAAGATAATTTTTTTAAAGTCTGCCAAAGCATTACACTCCCAAAATGTATGTTCCCAGTTATCTCTTTCCTCCCCATTACAACTCCAACTTTTGCTGTATACCTGAGGAAAATTCTTTGTAGTCTCCATAGGGTATAAAAAGACCTGGGCAAACACTTCCAAGCAAAAATCCCAAATCTTTTAGACATTGTTGCATATTTGGGAACCATACATTTGTCTTCCAGTTGTTTACTTGTGAATTATCCAATCACTCTTCCCAATCTTTTCTATCTTCCTTTGATGCATATAGTTATTGTGCCATATTTTGTATGCCCTAATAATTATCACTTTAACAGGAGTTTGGGTTCTTGATTCAAGTAAAAACTCTACTAGAGCAGATCTTTCACTTAGAATTCCCCTATCCCTTTCTGTTCGCCTGTACTCTGACATCAGTCTCTGATAGTGAAGGCATTCTCTAGCCTGCAGTCCAAATGTCCTTTTGACCTCTTCCAATTCTGTTACTTTTCCCTCTTTAGTTATTTACTCAGAGTACCTTGGTTCCATTGACAATTTTTCCAATAAATTCTAGCCCTTGCCTACTTATTCTCTGTACCCCTAATTGCAGTCATCCGTATTGGCAGAATCTCCTTTCTCCATGTGCGTGTTGTCGAAGTTCTTAGAATACTTTCTTCTACTGTATGAATATAATATAATTTGTATGGCAGCTGTCATTCTCCTTAAGGATCTGCATCTAAAATCCCACTCTTGCCTTATTTCTTCATTTTCTCCCACTTCATCAACACCCCTTTCCACTTTTAATTATATCTTTCTGCTTGTGTAATGTAAAAGAGCCTTAACTGAGTAGATCTAAAGTATTCCTTCAAATTAGGTAATCCTAAACTACCTTGTTCTGTTGGATCAACTTTTCCCTATTCCCCTTCCTGATAACATCCTTCAACTCTTTCCACAACTTCTTCTTTGGTTGGTAAAAGTATGCCTGACCTGTATATAAAACTAAACGGACTAAAAACATTTCTGCTGCTTATGTCTTGCTACCCATATCCATAAACAAGAGCTTCTAGTTTCTAATGTTTGTGTTATCTTTTGTTTATTTTCTTTACATGTATCCTTGGCTACGTTAACATAATCCTTTTTAACCCATACTCCTAAATACTTCATTTTGTCGTATCCCCAGAAATATATATATTGCTGAACCAATTTATATGTGGGTACATAGTTTAGAGCTATAGCCTTTGTTTTTTCTTCATTAATTTTATATCCCCAAAAAAGCCTGAAATTGGCTCAGAATATTCCACAGCACTGAGATGGCCTTTTTTGGTTTTATCAGGTACAAAATGGTATCATCTGCGAATAAAGACAGCTTTTCTTGATTATCATACCAATTTAATCACTGAATTTGAGTCCCTTCTTTTCTTTTCTTTGTTAGTGGTTCTAAATGTAATGCAGATAACAGAGGGAAGAGGGGACAGCTTTGGCTGGTTCCTTTGTACAGCTACAACATATCAGAGAGGAACCCTCCCATCTCATATTTTTGCCTCCGATCCTTCATATATCCTACTAATTAACCTTATTATTGTGTCAAGGAATGCAAATGCTTCCCTTGTCCTATTCATAAAATCCAAGCTTACTCTACTGAATATTTTTATTAAGACCCACCAGTAGCAGTGGTATTTTCTTTGATTCTGCCTCCCTCTGGATCATTATTGTTCTCTTAATGTCAGATGTTTGCCTTCCCTCCATAAAACCACACTGATCCATATCTATCAATTTTGGCAACACCTTTGCCAATCGTTTAGCTATTGTAGACATGAACATTTTTATAATCCATGTTTAAAATTGAAATAGACGTATACAAAGCTGGATCTGAGTAGTCTTTACAGTCTTTAGGCATTGCAGCCATCACAACTTTCTTCCAAGATGTTGGTGCTTCTGCTTCTTTTATAATACTGTTAAACAAAACCTCCCAGATCTTTTCTTCCCTTCTAGCTTCCAAACTTCCCCAGAAATACCATATATTCCTGGTGAATTTCCTACAGATTGATTGTCACCATTTAACTATAACCAAACGGTTGACAGATTATATTTTGTCTCCACTAAATTGTATTTCCCCCCTAACAAACCAGTACAGGCTCTTTCAACTACACCTATGACCACTTCCACTACATTCCAGTCTAGACTATGCATGGAGTCTAGTTATAGGACATCTACTTGGTAAACTCTTAATACCTTTATCATACCTTTATCATGCATTACAGATTGGAGCCAGTCTCAAGAGAGAGACCTTTGCCTCAACTCCCCACCCTCCATCTTTCTCTATTTATCATAAGTGCATTCTGGAGGAATGAAATTCTTGGGGTATCACATGTCCCATGTGTTGAATTCTAATTAAGTTGGTTGTTTGTGATCTTCATGTCAGGCTGCAGACAAGATCTAAGGGATGTTAGGGGTGGTGCATTATGGGTAAGGAGGGAGGTTGAGAGTTTGTTGGTGCCCACAAGCTAAAATAATGGCCGAGTTGGATCTGAGTATCCAATCCAAACCAAAACCCATACATTGAGGAAGAATGAAAATGGGCAACACAGATGGAACATTATGGTAAGTACATAACTTTTTTTTTTTATTTCGTCTCCTCCTATCATAATTGCTAATTGTTGAGCCTCTTCTACCTGTAAATTTGGCATACTTAAGTCTTCCATAAATATTTCCATTTATACTTTTACTTGATTTCCAAATTCCTCTTCTTTTTACAGAGTTTCATAAATTTTCCAAAATATCTCTAATACCTCTACAGGAGATCTAGTTATTTTTCTTATTATAGGCAGCCTAACTTTGGCAACATCTCCCTTCACAATTCTTAACATGATTTGGCTGCCAGGTCAAACCATTAGGTCAAAAACTGCTGATGTGAATATGAAAAGTGATAAAAGATTTTTTTTTCACATAGCAGTTAAAGGAATACACACACTTAAAATTATTTTGGCCAGTTGGCTTTTGAGAAGCTAGGAATGATAGAATGAATTCAAAGTGTAAATAAACTCAGAGTGATAAATGTAGCAGGTCACAGAGACCTCTCAAGTACTTGTGACTTTGCTAGCTTGTTTCTGCTGACTTATTTACAGTCTTAGGAAGTTTGCAAGTAGGATTCCCATTATATAAAATGTGATGCTATACTTTTAATTCGTACTTCCAGAAGAGTACAAGTGCCAAAGCGAATTAAAAGCTTAGGTTCAGTAAGACAAAAAAAAACTAACAGAACGGGTAAATATTATGGTCACTTGTGAAACAAGGCAGTATTTAAATTTGAATTGATTTACAAGGTCTAGGTATAGTGACATAAAGAGAGCATTCTCCATTAGTAAAAATTGAAGCCATGGTCTCAAGAGTGCCACATTTTGTGTTCTTTTCAGTGCTAGATGAGAATCATTGGTTTCTAGTTAGTAAAGCTAGATGAACAGAGTACCAAATGTTGTACGTTTAAGACACTATTAGGAAGGTACAGATTCATTAGATTTCTGTTTGATATTTCATCAACACCACTACTTTTCCAAAAAACTATTGCACAAATAATTGAAGACTTGGAAGATGTAAACATAATTGATGATTCGTTAGTGTGGAGTCAGGCATAAGGCTGTTATGATGGGAGACTGATGCTGCTAATAAAGAGAAACTGCATAGTCTCAATATATTAAGAAAAAATTTAGAAATGAGAGTGACAAGTATGAAAGACATGGTTTGTGCTGTAATGTCAGAGTCACTGAAGACAGAATCAAAAAAGATTAGAGTAGCTGTGCAGATGCCAATGCAAGTAGATATACCAGTAGTACAAAGGTTTTTTTAAGGAATGATGCATCATCTTGCAAAGTTTGTACCAAAGCTGTGTAAGAAATCTGTTTGAGAAAGATAAAGATGTAGTCTATGGATGGAGTTGTGAATGTGAAATGGACTTTGAAATTCCTGAGAGCTTTATTACTGATACAGTAATGTTAAAATACTATGCAGTGATTAAGCCAGTTGAGTTGTAAATGGATGTCAGCTTTAATGGTATAGTAATTCTTATCATACAGAAGAACAGCTCAGTTTCTTATAGGTCAGGAGTATGTACAGATGCACAAAAGTAATAGGTTCAGATTGAAAAGAAACTGCAGTAATGTAAGAATGTGAGAATTTCTTGGGCTTTGCCTGGTGGTAAAGACGTACATGTGGAAGCAGATCCCAAAAGTTTGTAAAGCACGTTAAGAACATTTTTGTACAAAAAGTAAAATAAAATAAATTTTTTGCACAAGACTTCTTCAGAATTGCAGATGATACATAATCTACATATGTATACTTTTGAAAGAGAAGTACAGACTAGGTATAGAATTATACATAGCAGATGCATTGAATAGAATATGTTTACTAGAAAAGCATAATGAATTGTTTGAAGAAGAACTGGAGATTTTGGCTAATACCACAGTTACGAATGACAGATGAAACAGTAAAAGATTTCAGAGGTAAATTGACACCTCATTTAGAAATATATTTTTTGAAAATGTTATATTGAAAGAATGGCCTGAACAAACATCGTCAGTGTGGAAAGAAACTCATTCTTTCTTTTCTTTTAGGGATGAAATAAGTTGTGCATGGGGGGTTAATGTTCAGAGCTGGCAAAATAACATTTCTCAGTCAGTTGAGAAAACAGAAGTTTGAGATAATATTTTAATCATGTCTGTGAATAGTAAAATGTTGGACATAACAAGAGATGCAGTGTTGTTCCAGAAATTCAGGCTCTGCAAAGTCCAAATTTGAACCATCTGTGCTGCATACTGCAATAACAAAATGAAGAGATGCTAGTGTATCCTGTACTTGGATAATCCATGGAGTCAAGTGGGTAGTGATTTGTCCCATTTCAGAAAAGTTAAGTGACTTATATGTGTGGGTTATAATTCCAAGTTTACTGAAGTAAACTGACAGATGCAACTTTTATTTATTTTATTTATTTATTTATTGACATTTGTTAACCGGGTTGGTCCAGTTGGACTTGTGGCCCATTTTCAGTGGAGACTTGAGAAGAAAAGCTTAAAAAAAAAACACAAACAATTAGAATCAAACATTTGAGTCAAAATCAGTTATACAAGAATGTCAGAGAGACAAAAGCAGAAATGCAAACACATGATATATACATATCAACATTTTTACAGACTAAAAAATATATTTACATATTTACAAAAAGGGCTTTCTTATGAGATAGCTGTTCAGTGTTTGGATAGTCTTTTATGTATGTCTTACTTAATGCAGTCAAATGGGCTGTAAAACTTATATTTCAGTTTACACACTTAATACATAAATCTTCTAAATTCCCAACATAAAGTATTATCTCAAACTTCTGTTTTCTCACTTGACTGAAAAATTTTATTTTGCCAGCTCTGAACCTTAACCCCCCCCCCCCAAGTACAACTTATTTCATCCCTAAAAGAAAAAAAAGAATGAGTTTCTTTCTTCACTGACAATGTTTCTTCAGGCTAATACAATTGTGAATAGTTCATTTAAAGTATGTTTTGTAAAGACAGGGCATAACATGTAATATCTGACAATGATCCATCATCTGTGTTGTGTGAAGAGAGAAAAAAACCTTGACTATGAACCAGGTGACTATGTATAATTATCAGACCTACTAGTGAGGGGAGCCATCCAGGAAGAGAGCAGTATAAAGAGGTAGTACATTTTCATTTGTCTTGGGGATGATTTTCGGGTGAGCATACTCAGCACATTTGCATGCACGATTTCCTTGGTGGATACCAGAAAAAGTTTGTGTAGTACCTTCCCAGAGGGGAGATGTGGTTATCCTGCTTGCTAATATTCCATGTAGAAGAAAGAGGCATCCCATTCCTGTCATGCTGATTTTATGCCTAACCCAAGGTCACCTGCTGAATATTTGCAGGAAATACAGCTTGAGTGCCCCCCCCAGTGGCTACCTTAATGATGGTTCTTATGATCAACTCACCTACTGGCATGTAGGGGTGCAGTTGATAGTGACGAATATGCTAGCCAGCAGACAAGCAGGTGGAGAAAATCTGACAATGATCCATAATACAAATGTTGGGAATTTAGAAGATTTATGTATTAACAGTGTGTAAATTGACGTACAAGTTTTGCAGCCCATTTGATTGCACTAAGTATGACAAATAGAAAAGACTATCCAAGCACTAAACATCTATCTCATAAGAAAGCCATTCATTAGAAGGTTGAATATTGCCATCTTGCAGTTTTTGGAATATAGATAGACTGATTGCAAGGCCTCGTTTTACCTATTCAGTTATGAATGTTTTGATCATTGAAAGGAAAAGTACTTAACTTCACCTACATCACTGATGCCTGAAATCAACACTGTAAAAGAAACTAGAGAAAAGTCATCAGGGAAGAAAATGCAGTGAAATATGTAAAAGATTGCTACATTTACAAACTGAAGAGAGAAAGACTGTAAAGCCATGGGAAATTTTGCTCACTGAAAGATAAGTAAGATTGTAAAGCAACTGAACCAGAATCCTGTGTTCATGTTGAGGATTTAAGATACTAAAGGAAGAATTGCAGACAAGTGCATCAAAGTTCCAGAATGAGATATAGATGCAAATATCACAGAGGGAAATGTAATAGAGTAGGATGAGGCCAAGCAGAAGTTTGGACTGCAAGTTAGAGACTACCTTCCACACTAGGGACTGATAACATTAGATCAGGTCTGATACAGTTTTTAATTAAGTCTAGAACAGCAGTCGTTGTTAAAAAGGGATAAGTAGTAGGCATATAATATTTTATGATAACTATAAAAGTCAATAAGAGGAGGTTAGGAAAGATTGGGAAAGGGGGAACAGAAAGCCAATATAGAAAAGAATGAGAGAGCACCTTTATATTTATTTATTGGCATTTATCTTCCAAGTATATAGTGTTGTCGCCTCACAGTAAGACGCTGTCCGGTTCGACTCTCAGCTTGAGCGTCTTCTGCGTGGAGACATGCGTGAATTTGCGTACCTTCGTTGAAGGTTGTGCATCAGGGCTGGCAATTCGGTACGTAAAAATCAACTGCCAATCATTAGCGGACCGGAGTTCTGCTGTGGCGACCCCTAAACGGGAAAAGCCGAAAGACACAGCAACATCTTCCAAGTATATAAGAGAGTACAAAATATAATTGTTTTACTTTTTACTTGGAAGTGTTTGCATAGATGTTTTTATACCCCATTCGGACTTCAAATTGACAGCAAATGCTTGAGACTTGATGGGATTGAATGAGAGAGAGAGAGTGGTAATCGGGAGTATGTTTTTTGGGAATATCATGAGTTGGTTTTAAAAAATTCCCTAGGGAATACTTTGTCAGAAATGTTGGAGGAGCAAATGGTTGTAAAAAAAAATTATTCATTTGAGTTGAGATATAGGATCTGAATTGCCTAGACATGGTAACTCCTTAGTAAGTTTCATGTTACTGGCTGCCAAAAAAACAATTACTAAAATATGGAAATAAAAAAAAAATACATTGACTGTAATTCAGTTACTGAGATTTAAAACAATTGGAGGTGGGATCTTTAGAAAAAGAAAAAAAGTAAGCTACATAGAGTTGAATGAGCAGGAAGAAGTAAAATTAAAACAGAAGCAAATGCTGCACCTCCCACACCCCTTGCTAATTATATATACTAGCACTGAGATTGCACAATTCATGGGGAAGGGTTGATTTGGGGCTTTTGATCACTGTAACTGTTCTCAAACCCATGTAAGAGTAAAATAAAAAAATATATATATATGTGTGTATATATATATATATATATATATATATATATATATATATATATATATATATGATAATGAGCTAGCTATAACAAGTTGCATGTCATGTGGTTTACATGCATTCTGAATATAGACCTCATAAAGGTTCATAGATAAATTCTGGAATAGCTGCCCTTGTGGGCCATGTTAAGTCTAGCCAATTTCCTTTTCAAAGGTGAGAACCATAACCTATACCTTGCGTCTGTAAACACTTTCACCATTATGCCAGTCCCAAACCCCCACCCACAAAAGGAGGTGGGTTATGCTTGCAGGAAAGCAGGTAGCTGGGGATCATGTTTTTTAACGCCGAAATTTTCTAGGTTAAGGTTTAGGGTTTGTTTGTGAGTGGCAGAGTAAGTGTTTATGTCAGGGGACAGATTTAGTCTGTATATGATCGTATGTGGGTAAGGGTAAGATTATAGTTATTGTAGTGGTTAATTATTGATGGATGTGTTGTGTGTCTGAGATGGTCTTGTGTAGTAATAGTATTACAGAAATGATTTTTCTGTAGCAAAGTGCAGGGTTAGGGAAAGGGGTTAGGGTAAGGGTTAGCACTGAGCAGCCTATTTGTCCATTTTGGAGTGGTATCAGCCAGAAACTAGTAGTCCATTGGCCATTTTGGGTCAATTCCCAGCTCTTTTCAACCCCCTGCTATAAAGCACGCCTTTTTAGCTTGATATTAACTCAGCACAGCTCCTCGTGGTGTCCTGCAGAGTGATTCAAGCAGCAGAGAGCAAAAGAGTGACTTTTTCTTGATATAAGTATAATTTTTGTGGCTTTTCTACTGTTTACTATCTAGCGACTGCATTTTCGCCTGTTTGCTACTGCATTTAAACTGATTTATTGTACCTAAACTGTTTTTTGCACTTTAAGTTCCAATTGTTGCAAATTGTATCTGTAGGCTACACACTCAAGTGCGCTAGCCGATTTAAAGCATTTATTGACTGTTTTTCTTCTCTGTTTCTGAAAAAAAATATATATATATATCTCTTGTTTCCCGCCTTACTGAACTAGAATAGTCCAGTATCAGAGTTTGCTGATCTCTGGGCTTTGTCTTGGTTTCTGTAACTGTTCCATATCCTTATTTGGAAGAAAGGAAGCTTCTTTGTTTACCAGTGGGAGTGGGAAGCACTGAGCAGCCTATTTGTCCATTTTGGAGTGGTATCAGCCAGAAACTAGTAGTCCATTGGCCATTTTGGGTCAATCCCCAGCTCTTTTCAACCCCCTGCTATAAAACACGCTAAAGCGCGCCTTTTTAGCTTGATATTAACTCAGCACAGCTCCTCGTGGTGTCCTGCAGAGTGATTCAAGCAGCAGAGAGCAAAAGAGTGACTTTTTCTTGATATAAGTATAATTTTTGTGGCTTTTCTACTGTTTACTATCTAGCGACTGCATTTTCGCCTGTTTGCTACTGCATTTAAACTGATTTATTGTGTCTAAACTGTTTTTTGCACTTTAAGTTCCAATTGTTGCAAATTGTATCTGTAGGCTACACACTCAAGTGCGCTAGCCGATTTATAGCATTTAAAGCATTTATTGACTGTTTTTCTTCTCTGTTTCTGAAAAAAAATATATATATCTCTTGTTTCCCGCCTTACTGAACTAGAATAGATCTCTGGGCTTTGTCTTGGTTCCTGTAACTGTTCCATATCCTTATTTGGAAGAAAGGAAGCTTCTTTGTTTACCAGTGGGAGTGGGAAGCACTGAGCAGCCTATTTGTCCATTTTGGAGTGGTATAAGCCAGAAACTAGTAGTCCATTGGCCATTTTGGGTCAATTCCCAGCTCTTTTCAACCCCCTGCTATAAAGCATGCTAAAGTGCGCTTTAGCGCGGAGTTGCCACAGGAGCACACAAGAGCAGCGGTGGTTAATTGGGGTTAAACTATTCAGGCTACCTAAAGTCAACTCTTCATTTTTTCCCTTAGAACAGCTCTTCTTGAACTCTACTTCTAACCAAAACAGCCTATTCTCTATCTGAAAGATCCAGCTATACTTGATTCCTAAGGAGACTATTCTCTAGCTGGGAAGCTTGCACTTGCTCCTAAAGTACTTTCTACTGTGATATAGCACTTTTTATTATACCTAGTACCCCACCAGCCTAAAACCCCTCTTTCAATCACCCACATCCTCAAGTCTTTTCAAACTCAATTAACAGAAAGTTCTTTGTCCTCTCCTTCTAGCATGTCGAGGAGTCAGTTGCTAGCGTCCTCTCCTGCCCAGCTGGTGAATCTGGGAATATTGAGGCAATGTTACAATTGCCTCATGTACACAGACAACCCTCTCCTTCTCCCACAAAACACAAATACATGCGAGAGATGCAACTATATAGCCAAACTGAAGGCCGAGCTCTCTCAACATAAGACTGGCAAGACCAGACAGGAGGAGAAGGAAACCACACACACCACAAACCCAGTCTCACATAGTACTATCACAACTTCAAATCATACACATAAACACACAAAGACATACTCGGAGGCTCTGATCAAAAATCTACCAAAACAGCAGAGGCCACCAAAGCAGACACCCAAACAACTGCCACCTCATGACACAACACATGCAACACATAGACCACAAAGTCAGTGTGCCAAACAGTCACAGCCCTTAAGGCCAAACACAATGCCAGACACACTTGTCATAGGTGACTCCATAGTCAGACACACTGACATCCCACTCACCAGATTGAGTAAGGAGAAGGTCACAGTAAGCTGCCTGTCGGGCGCTAGAATCCGCCACATAACGCAAGCACTCAGGTCACTCAACAGCAAGTACAAGTATGACTCAGTCATTGTCGATGCTGGTGTGAATGACCTGAGATGTACCTCCCTGAACTACATGAAAAGAGACATAGAGGAGCTCTCTGATTATGTAGCCCAGGCAGGTATGACCCTGACCCTGAGCAGTATCCTACCTTCACCAAGAATGATGCCACAATACAGAGACAAGATGATCAGCTTTAATAATTGGCTTAATCTCTGGTGTCATTCAAAGGGGATCCAATGTCTGTCTGCCTGGGATGACATGCTGGACAAGCCACGCTGCTTCGCAAGGGACGGCTTGCACCTGTCACCCCTGGGCTTCCGGATATTGGCAAAGGCTCTTGCCACCCCCATAGTGCCTTTTTTAGGCAAGGCTCAAATTCTAAACCTACCACCCTAGAACACAAAAAAGAAAATAAACTAAGGGTAATGCTGCTCAATGCCAGAAGTCTAAACCTCAAGATGCACGCACTCGAAGCCCTTCTCAGTATGGAGAACATCGATGTCTGTGCTGTGACTGAAACCTGGTTCAAGGCTCCTGAGAGCACCCCGGCACTATCAGGTTTTACCTCATATCATGCGTTCCAGCCCCAAAATCCGGACCACACCAAGAAAGGAGGGGGGTTATCCATATTCATCAAGGATACCCACACCTCCAGGTTGGTGGCAACGTGTACGAAGCATCGGTGACCATCCAGGTGCAAGTAACCGTAGGAAAGACTGCTCTGCAATTTGTAGCATGTTACAGGCCACCCTCTCAAACTCAGGAACATCACACAGCTTTCCTGAAAACACTCGAGGGGATAAATGTATCTCCAAACACCATCATATTAGGTGATTTCAACTACCCGAATATAGACTGGGATCATTACTCAAGCCCCAACACTCTAGCCCAAAGGTTCCTGGAGTTCATAAACTCAAATGCCATGGAACAACTAGTCACCATCCCCACAAGAGGAGAAAACATACTAGATCTCATCATCACGAACATGGGGACACAATGTTCAGCACCAGAGTTGTACCCCTCATTGGTGAGATCAGATCATAAACTAATCTCACTGGAAGTCCACATCCCGCCCCCACCCCAGATAAAAGACCACAGTGAAGAACTTCTCAAAAGCCAACTTCACACTTCTTAAGACTGGTGTGGTTTCCTTCAAGGCCCCCGAGCCAGCGGAAACCATTACCCAAACAGCTGAATCACTTACAAATGCCTTCTGTCAGCACCTCCAGGACTGCATGGATCAGGCAATCCCAAACAAAACAAAGACTCTTTGCACCAAAGGCAAGCGCCCAGTCTGGTGGACCCCAGCCATTAACAAACTCTACAATAAAAGGAGAAAGCTACTACAAGATAGAGCAAAATCCTTAAAAGGGAAGACACCCTTGATCACTATAAGTAAAAAACTACGATCGCTCATAAAATCATCCAAGGCAAATTTTGAAAGAAAAGTCGCTAAGGACTCAAAAGACAATCATAAGGCCTTTTTTAGCTATGTTAGAAACCTGGGAGGAAACTCCCAGATATGCTCAGAATTAGTTCAAAATGATGTAAAAATCACTGAACCAACAGAAATTGCCAACATACTGGCTGGCAGATTCAGTGCAAATTTCTCCCCCCCTCCCCTCCAAAAGGAGAGATATCTATCCCAGCGGATTGTAGCCTCCCACACATCTCAAATGCTCAGGTGTAAACTGCTCTCTCCAAGGCAAAAAACACAGCATCTGTGGGACCAGATGGTGTCCCCGGTTGTGTGCTCCACGAACTCAATGAGGAATTAAACCCGCTGTTAGGGCAGCTGTTTAATCTTAGCCTCACCTCAGGATACGTACCCAAGGAGTGGCGTACGGCAACTGTGGTCACACTTCACAAAGGCGGTGCCTCCACTGACCCTGGTAATTGCCGCCCCATCAGCTTGACAAGCCTAGTCTGCAAAGCTATGGAGAGGATCATAATGGAACTCATAAATAAAGACATAGGGGACTTACAGACATTGGATCCAACCCAGTTTGGCTTTGTCAAGGGCAGATCATGCCTTTTAAACTTGGTTGATTTTTTTGAAACAGTCACCAAGGCCATTGATGAGGGCAAGGCAGTCCACACAGCCTACCTTGACCTTGCAAAATCTTTCGACACAATACCCCACTCGGGTATCATAGAAAAACTCACCAACTTAAATGTAAACCCATACGTGACAAGATGGGTTGCAAACTGGCTAAGTGACAGAACCCACAGGGTCAGAGTGGCTGGCGCCATGTCAGACTCCAAGCCGGTCACAAGTGGTGTCCCACAGGGCTCAGTCCTAGGCCCCGTCTTGTTCGGCATCTACTTTTCAGAAGTACAGGCAAACACAGGAGGATTATGGCTGACTAAGTTTGCAGATGACTGCAAACTGGGCGCCATAGTTGAAAACACATCAGACACAGATATCCTCCAGAAGGGTCTCATAGAAACGGATAACTGGTGCCAGAGCCATGGCCTAAAGTTAAACGCCAAAAAATGCATAGTCATACCCTTCGGGAAAAACAAGGTTACCCCTAGCTACCATATAGGTGGCAATCCACTAAGCACAGAAGAGGTTATCAGGGATCTGGGGACCCAGGTTGACAGTAACCTTTCATTTGACACCCACGTTGCCAAGGTAGTTAGGAAAACCTTCTACATTGCCCACCTGATCATGAAGGGTTTCACTTCTAGATCAAGGGAGGTCATTGTTCCCCTGTACTCATCACTCATCAGACCAATGATTGAGTACAATGCCCCATTCGGAATGTATCTTACCCGACACCTGCAGCAATTGGAAAGGCCCCAAAAGTTCCTCACCAAAAGGATAAAGGGTCTCAAAAATATGTCTTATGCTGCCCGACTGAAGGAACTCCAGCTCTATTCGGTCGCATACCGTCTGCTCAGAGGTGATCTGTGCCTAACATACAAGGCCATGTCAAACCCGGAATTGATGGACATGCTCCACCTCAAAAAATCTAAATCCACAAGAAATACAAGAGGAAGAGACTTAAACCTTAACACAGTTATAAATAGGACGTGCTGGAGGGACAGATTCATCACCCAGAGACTCCCTATATGCTGTGGAACAAAATCCCGGTACATGTGAGGCAGAGCACCTCGCTGGCCCTGTTCAAGAGAAATCTTGACCAATGGATGGGAGATCGCAGGTTTACCCTGGGGATCACCTCAGTGTCACTGCTGGACAGAGGCACGGTAAACTAATGGGCACAGTACCTTTCAAACTTAAGGGGTGGTGAAAGCCACAAAACTTTGGGCTAGGCTTATAAATGCCCTAGGGCAGATAGCCTAGTATGAACCTATGAACCTAAATCACAGAAAAGACATAGAGAGACAACACATAAACAGGAATCACATTTAAGCAATTCATCTGCAATAATTTTTAAGGATTCTTAATAGTCATTTGTTCTGTCCTTAATAAAACAGATTCCATATCGTACATAGAAATTAAATAAATAAGACCTAGCTTATCTCTGCTTCTTTTACTACAAACTAGCAGTTATTATGTTTAAAAACATGAGTCCTGACCAAATGGATGTGTCCTGCAAAATCCAAAGTATTGTACTGATAGTATAACCTTCTGATTCTCACATGTAACTGAATCTCTTAGGCTGGCATACAGAGATGTCAGATGTGATTATATTTAACTAGAGTGAGTGTGTGGGACTTCCCCTTGGGGAATATATTTGATTCATGTTGTCTATTATCAGGTCTATTATTATCAAAATCTTTTTGTGTGTCGTTGTGTATTACATTTACTTTATTGAACTTTAGGTGCACTTACCCTATCTGTCATAGGTTAACTGATTTTAGTGGTTTTAGTGGGAGTGGGTTAAGTGTTCATATTACCCAGCCTCAGTATGGGGATGTTGGAATGTAGCCATCAAATTAAATATTTAATTTTGCAAGTTCTACAAAAGTGTTCTTTCTGACAATTTGCCGTGATGAATTTGGAATTGTTTAGCTAATCTACATCCAAGAGAATGATACCTACACTCTAGTTTGTTGGGATTTTTTAAGCACAAAACCTATTTATTAAATTAACATGTATGACATAGGCCATGTTACATTTATGTAAATGAAAATAAACCAAAGCGACACAATCTCAGTTGCAAACATTATACATTCCAAACCGTGCAGAGACAACTGTAGCTGCAAACATTATACATCCCTTTTAACATATACAGTCATTGTTAATCAAATATTACATAGCTCGTTCATAGCTTGCCTTCTTTTAAACCTCGTTCTTCCTCTACATGTATTTGATCCCACATTTCCCATTTTTTCCTATGTAATTTGCTTTTACCCTTTTCTAAAGAGCCCAGTTACATTTTTTTTATCTCTGTTACTATCTTCGCTACTTGTAGTAAAGTTACTTTAGACTTTGATTTCCATTTTGTAGTAATTGCTTTTTTGGCAACCATCATAATTAGAGTCAGCAAGTATCATAGCTCAAAAAAAAATAATTTCCCTAGTTACTCCAATTTGCTCACCCAGCATCTCCAACAGAGGAGTCTGCAGGGAATCTTTAAAGTCTGCTAGCTCATTATGGTCCCAGAAAGTATGTTCCCAGTTATCTCTTTCTTCCCCATCGCAACTCCAACATTTGCTGTCTGACTGTTGAAAAATTCTTTGAAGTCTGCTTGGGGTATAACAATACGTATGTAAACATTTCCAAGCAAAGATCCTAAATCTTCTAGATTTTGTTGCATGTTTGGAGATATACATATATCCTGTCATTGTTTTTGTGAATTGCTTATCTAGTCTGTCTTCCCAATCCTTCCTAACCTCCTGTGATTGAGTCTTATAGTTATTCTGCAGTATTTTATATGCTCTACTAATTATGCCTTTCTTAATGGCAACTTATGTTCTAGACTCTACTAAAAACTGTACCAGTGCTGGTCTTTCGTTTAGGACCCCCAATTTCTTTCTGTTTGCCTATACTCTGATATCAATCTTTAGTATGGAAAGCAATCTCTAGCCAGCAGTCCAAATAAGTTCTTGGTGTCTTGCGATTCTTTTACCTTTCTCTCTCTAGTTATTTGATGCCAATACCTTGGTTCCTTTGCCAGTTTTCTCCAATATATTGCTGACCCCTCTTGCCTATTGTCTTTATCACTAATTGCAGTAATCCCTGTCGGCAGAATCTCCTTTCTCCATTCCCCTGTTGGCTTAGTTCTAAAAAGACCTTCTGCTACTTTACGAATATAATATTCTGTATGGTTGTTGTCGTTCTCCTTAAAGGTCTGCATCCAAAATTCCAGTATCTCCCTGTTACTTGAGCTTCCCCACTCTTTCATCATCATCTCTTTCCACTTTAAATTATAGTTTTCTGCTTGTGCTATGTATAGGAGCCTTAACTGTATTGCTCTGAAATACCACTTCAACTCGGGTAATCCCAATCTGCCCTGTTCTATTGGAAGAATAAGCTTATCCCACTTGACTCTTGACACCTTCCCCTCTCAGATAAAATCCTTCAGCTCATTATTAATTGCTATCAACAACTTGTCCTCTGGTTGATAAAATTATGCCTGACCACTGTATAAGACTGAAGGACTAATAACGTTTTAACTGTTTGTAGCTTACTATCAATATCCATTTAACAGAGCTTCCATTTTCTCAGTTTTTGTATTATCATTTGTTTAATTTTGTGTCCCAGAAAGGTTTGCAAATGTTTTAATATGTTCTACAGCACTGTAATGTCCTTTTCTGGTTTTGTTAAGTATAAAATAATGCCATCTGTAAATAGAACCAGCTTCTCTTGACTATGACACCAGTTATATCCTTGAATTTCTGAATCCATTATTTTCTTTGCTAATGTTTCTAAATATTATGCAAATTGCAGAGGAGAGAGAGGATAACCCTGCCTGGTTCCTCTGCTCAAGCAGAGATTATTAGAGAGGACCCCACCTGCTTTAATTTTTGCCTCCAGTCCTTGATATATCCTTACACTCTAAGCTATAAACATTGTGTTCTTCTGAACCTCCTCTAGAACCTTCCCAGGAAGGCTGGCTTTACCATCAGAGAGAAACCCAGGGAATCAATGGCTGTATATACATACAACTCTCTCTGCTAGGTGTCTTCACTCATAGCCAGTTATTCATCTCTAAAATATGCCATCACTTTATAGACTTGCAGCAAGTTATGCAAGTACATATTTGAGGAAGCAGTTAACTTAGAAGTGACAGAATGACAGTTCACTAAAAATGCAGTTTTGTACTTTACAGCTTAACTACTGAGTCAGTGAAAGGAATAATATTGGCTGTTTTTGTGCGAATGTGCAAGAAGGGATGAATGAAGGTGGTGATAGAATAATTTCAGGAAACTAAGTACTAGGTGGGTAGTGTGATCTTGCATTTACTGTTAGAATGCTGCATTTATTGATCTGATGATGTCCTTTTCATTCTTCCTCAACATCTGGGTTATGGATTCAACTCTCAAGCTCCTCTTTCGGGTCTATATTACGTCCGCGAAAACCTCTTTCAGCGAATGGCTCTTCGGCGAACGATAGCCAGTTAAATCTAACTCCCATGAATGGCCATTTCAGTGAATTTTTTCCTAAGGGAAAAAACTCTGGGCCCTTATCCCCACTGCAGTGCAATCTTAGAGTTGGTTTATTTAGTTGGGTATGTGGGGGGTGAAGCTCCCCACTTTGAAGGGTTTTAAATTTTGTTTGGTTTTAGGTTGGTGTTTTCCCGCAGGAAAAATTCACTGGAATGGCTGTTCGAGGGAGTTAGATTTCGCTGGTTATCATTTGGCAAACAGTCGTTCATTGAAAGGGGTTTTCATGGACGTAATATAGACCCCCTACTTCTACCCATAATGCCCTAGCCCACTCCCAATACCTCATCTCATTTGTGCCATCTCGCATAAATTTGGATCCTCCTCATGAGCATA
The DNA here is from genome assembly GCF_019279795.1 of Protopterus annectens. Classification (NCBI taxonomy): domain Eukaryota; kingdom Metazoa; phylum Chordata; order Ceratodontiformes; family Protopteridae; genus Protopterus; species Protopterus annectens. The sequence continues at coordinate 908,418,608 of NC_056731.1, read as the reverse complement.
TTTTCAAGACTTTTCAGCTGAGTAGTGTATTTTCTTAGAAAAAACTCTTTCTCCTTAATTGCTGTATTATATATTTCCTCCCTCTTAGTTTTCGGGTTTTCTTTTCATTAGTCTACTCTACCTCATTAAGGTAATTTGTTACGTACCATTGTTGGTACACTTATCTATCCTTTTTCTCTTTCTTTCACAGCCAGTTTGACAGGATATTCTTTACTACCACTGTTGGTAGTCCCTTCTGTAGTTTTTTTTTTTTTTTACTGTAGTCCTATAAATAAATAAATATAATAATATGTGTTTCTTTTCTAAAATAAATAAATATAAGGGCCTCCACTGAAAATTGGCTTCATTCCAAGTCTGACTTTCCTGGTAAACAAATGTTTAAATAAATGTGTTTCTTTTCTCTGATTTCAGTTACTGTTAATGTCCTGTGGCTTAGAAGCCTACAGGGTTTAAAAAAAATGCACTTCCTGTGTGCACATAATTCCAAATTCGGATGTCTACAGGGAGTGCGTTTTTTGTTTAGGAGCAGCACATCTAGGTTATCTTCTTCATCTTCTTCTTCTTCCTTCAGGGCGCAAACCCCCAGCAAATCATCCAAGGCTCAGTCTGAGCATAGAAAATAATCTCCACCTAAGTTTCTGAAGACTTTATTGGCCTCAGAGCCTTCACAAAAAAATGTAAAGATCATCGGATCCAACTTCATCAGATCTGAAGGGAAAAACTTTGGACCCTATTTCTTCAGATCCAGTAGTTATTTCAAGCAAGTCCAACCGCTCTATCTGCGCATCCAAACCATTGGATCCAACTTCTGCTACTACTTATATGCTGAGAACTCACTCGCCCGAGTTCATTGACTGCCCTATTTTTCCTCGACTCCATTCTCCCCTCATGCAGACTGTGAGGAAATACTGAAGATCTCAGTACCCTATCTCATTTGTTAGGTTCTCCAAGAGTCTTTCTAAAGCAGAAATGGATAGGATGATGAGAAAGTTCCTCAGAGCTCAGATCCATGTAGGGGTTATACCGTCTCCATCTCCCATCAGATCCGTGAACCTTCTTGCCACCTCCCATACAGTTGTGTCTCTTTCTCCGATGTATCCTTCAGTTTTGGAAGCCCCATAATCTGAAAATTACAAGAATAGCTCTGTCAAACACCAAAGGAATTACATCTTCAACCCCATTAATTTCCCTAACCAGTTCTGTGCTTATTCCCTTGGATCAGGAGGAGTCTTGGAGCTGAAGCATCAACATCGGATCTGTGGGGCCAAGATCTACTCCAATGATGTCACATCCATTCTTACCCCTCAGAGCCTTGATGCTGGATAGCTCTGGTCTGGCTCCCTCCTCGAGGTACAGATCCAGACAAAGTCGTGGCTTGTCTACTTTGGAAGTCTTGGCAGTCAGCCATGGCTTCTCCTGGTCCATCGGCCTTTGAGTTTGGAGAGAAAGTGTTCTCTCTTTCAGGAGATCCAGTCTATCATACTTCCCTGGATCCTACACCTCCCCCCCATGTTTCCAAGCTCTGATCTCATCAGACCTATTCCACAGGGACAGCTAGTACCAGCTTGCATCCAGGCAGTTCCAATAGAGGAACTACCCCTTTGTTTGAACACCTCACCAGAGCATCCCACTGAGAAGGGTCACTGAAAGAGAATGTGCAAAAGGAGGCACATAGATTTCCCCTTGAAATCTCTAAGGAAAGATGCTTACTTCAGTGAAGGGGAGGGGTCCCCAGATCACCACCTGATGATGTCTGTTTTGGAAACATTTTGGAGATCTTTAAGCAGAAAGGAGGTTGGTCTTCAGATAATCCTTCCCCTGAGGAGTCAGTATTTCTGGAGGTTTCTGGTGCTGGCTCATCTGCGTCTTAGGTGACTCCCTGGCCGATGAGTTGATTGACCTAGACTCTTGCTGGGCATGGAAGGAACCGGATTATTTTTAACCAGTCCCATGTTGTCTGGATAACATTTTAGTTCCTGCAAAAGATAAGCCCCATTGCAGCAACGGAGTCCCTGTAGATGCAATAGTTGTGATGGCAGAACAGAGCTCTTCTTTCCACCCCACCCCCAACAGAGAGTCCAGGGTGTTAGACAAGTTTGGAAAGTGTGTGTTTGCTTCAACAACCTTTGCCTTGAGGTCCTTGAATTATTTGGTGTACCTTATGAGGCTACAGAGGCATTGGACCAAGGAACTCTCAAAATCTCTTGGAATCCATGTCTGCAGAGGATTATAAATGATTATCCTCCCATTTGTCCACTCTTTTAACTATTTCCAGTGTGTCCATGAGGATGATTTGTCATGCAGCAGAAGGCACCTCATGGGCCACCTGTTCAGGCATTGCCATAAGGAGACATACATGGATGCAGTTATGCAATTTTGAGAGCCTTTCAATTCTTCTTTTGTTTGTACTCCTTTTGATGGAACATTCTTCTTTGGCCCTTCTATGAAATAAATGCTTTTCCACAGTGACCAGGAAGGAAAGACTCTGCCTGCCATAGGGATTCACTTTTCTACCCCTTAATGATCCTTTTTAAGGAATCAAAGAGGAGGCAAGAAAATGTGGCTCTGTAAAACCCAGGGATCTTTCCAGGATTTTTGTGGAGACAACTTACACTGACGCCGGGGGAAGTTCAAATGGTTCGTGGCAGAGGAGGCCCACAAAATCTGTGTTTCTGAGATTCCTTTCCAGATAGACCCTTTCAGCGCTCATCAAGGGCTTGCCCGACTGCTTGCCTCTGGAGACATTTGGGGGATGCTTGCCCTTGCACCCAGATGCCCGGGCTGCTGTAATAAAAGATTCTTGGTTGCTGAAGTTAATATCCAGAGGTTACTTTATACCATTTTCTCAAACACTCACTTCCAAAAGAAAGCTTCCTGACCTTCCACCCAGTCAGGGAGAAGCTGCAGCTCAAGAAATTCAGAAGCTGCTGGACAAATGAGTCATCCAGGAGGTCCCACCAGACCAGAGGGGATGCAGAACTTAATTTGATGTTTTTTTAGTGCCAAAAAAAGACAGAGGACCCAAGAAAAGTTTTGGATCTAAGGAATCTGAACCAATATGTGAGAAAATCAAAGTTCCAAATGGTCATGGTTCAGTCTGTTCTGCCTCTTTCACACGAGGACAATTGGATGTGCTCAATTGATCTTTAGAATGCATACTAGCACCCCAGGGTGTTTACCAAGTGTATGGCAGTGTTTGCAGCTCACCTGAGACTGCAGGATTTCCAAGTTTCCATACTTAGATGTCTGGCTCCTCACCACCCCAACCAGACATCTCCTAGAACAGTCCAGGGATTATTTGCTCCAAATCTGCCAATCACTAGGCATTACAGTCAACATTTCCAAATCCAAACTGCTACTGGTACATAGCCTGGAGTTCATTGGTGCTCATCTAAATGCAGTAAGTTAGATTGCTTCTCTACCTCCTCATCGTGTACACACAATCAAGTCCCAGGTTCATCAAATTCTCTCATCCTGCTCCTCCTGCCAGACTTATCCTTCAGGCTCTAGATTCCGTGGCAGCATCTATAGTATTAGTCCCATTAGCACGTAACTGTATTCATGTTCTTCAGTGGGCTCTAGCTGTTCAGTGGTCTATTCCTCAACAGCCCCTATCCTTCCCAGTCAAGCTTACTGTTGTATACAAAAAACATATTCGCTGGTAGATCCAGTTGGATTACATTTACATAGGTCACCCCATTATTCTGTCTTCACCAGTAGCCACTCCAGAGTGCCCATGGACGCCTCCCAACTGGGGTAGGTGGGGGGCAATTATTGGGAAGGATGGTCCAAATCCCGTGGTTCCCCCAAGTGACCACTTCACATGTCAATGTCCTAAAGATGAATCCTACTAGCATTGCAGGCATTTCAAGATATTCTCCCACTAGGGACCATTGCAATTCAAGCTGACAACATGTCTGTGGTCTGGAACATCAACAAACAAGGGGGAACTCAATCTTACTCCCTCTGCCAAGAAGCTATGAGTGTGTGGCAGGAGGAAATCTCCTCCAACCTCTCTCTACTAACAATGCACATTCTGGGGGAATCTAACGTACTAGCAGATAAACTGAACAGGTCCATTCTGATGCCTCAGGAGTGGTGTGTCAATCAATTAGTGGTGAAGAAAATTTTCTGTTGTTGGGGTAGCCTTACTGCGATCTTTTTGCTTATCCCCACAACAAATGCAACAGGTACTTTGCACTGATCCCCCTTCAGGAGGAGTCACAAAGAGATGCTGTAGTCCACGCTTAGCCCTCCGGTCTCTTTTACATCTATCACCAAGTACCTTTGATTATAAAATTCTTATAGAAAACCAGTCGGTTGAAGAGCTCAGTTATCCTCATTGCCCCCATTTGGCCTTGCCAGGTCTGGTTTCTCTTCCTTTGGTCTCATCTTCGTTATCCTCCTTGGATACTGGACCCCAGTCCAGACATTTTGTCACATCCTTCTGAGATAAAACATCCCAAAATCCCAGCCCTCAATCTAACAGTATGGTTTCTCCAGTTCCATTAGTATCTAGACAGCTCAGGCTTTCTTCCCCAGTTCATGATGTACTTTTGTCTTCCCAGAAAGATTCCACTAAGAAGATTAACAAGAGTAAATGGAAAGGATTCTCAGATTGGTTCTTGAAAAATGAGTTTATTACTCATTACAAACTGGACATAATTTCCAGATGCAGAGTTGCTTTTGGTTCAGCAGTTCTCTGAAATATACTTCCATGAGGACCACCCAAGATTTACATAGCTGGGGACTCTGTTCCATACATTGAGGAAGAATGGAAAGATCATCATCAGATATTAAAGATGCATATTCAACATAACTGTGCATCTGTGTTGTCCATTTTCATTCTTCCTCCTTCCCCCTTCATGTCACCTTCTGGAATGACCTGATGGACCTTTGGTACCTATATTTCCAGGTTTGAGCCCTGGTTTAATTTCTCTTCTCTTCTACTATTATATACTAAGATTTTTTTAAGGCAACAAACTCAGTCTTAGGTATTGGGAATTGACTAGGGCATTGTGGGTAGAGGGAAGAGCTCAAGAGTTGAATCTGAAGTCTGCAGCCTGCGGCCGAGTTGGATCCGAGGTCAGATCTGTAACTCTTACTTTGAGGAAGAATGAAAATGGACAACATAGATGCATAGTTATGGTGAGTACATAACTTTATTTTTAGTACAGGAAAGGAGCGTGTTTTCTTGCATTATGTCTAGATGTGAAGTCATGAATGAAAGATGTGACAGAAGAACATTATGAAATTAATTACTGTGTGGAAAGAGTGTTTTCACTGAAGATCTTACTTTCTTAGTGCACCAAAAGACAGAAAGAAACTACTGACCAAACTGCAGAAGTGTGCGAACCAAATACTCCACAATAAAACTACTGGTATATTGATGCTGTAGAAAAAGCTGGTAGTCCACAAAGTAAAGCAAAAAAGTTTATTGTAAGACAATAGAAAGCTGGTAAGCGGGCAGCCACGGTGGTGCAGCGGTTAGTGTTGTCACCTCACAGCAAGAGGTTCTCCGGTTCGATCCTCGGCTGGGGTGCCTTCTGTGCGGAGTCTACATGTCCTCCCTGAGGTCGTGTGGGTTTCCTTTGGGTACTCTGGTTTCATCCCACATCCCAAAGACATGCTGTAGGTGGATTGGACACTCTAAATTGGCCCTAGGTGTGAGTGTGTGCATGTGTGTGCCTTCTGTGGAAGGTTGGGTGCCGGGCTGGCAACTTGACACCGTAAAACTCCACTGCCAATCATGAGCGGACAGGTGTTCTGCTGTGGCGACCCCTAACCGGGAAAAAGCCGAAAGAAGAAGAGGAGGAATAGAAAGCTGGTAAGCGCTTTCGTCCTCAACAAAAGAACTTCATCAGACAAATTAAAATCAAACACAGAACACATTTTAAAGACTCCCTTTGTGCTTCACATGATAGTAGCCACTCCCCGTAAGTAACAAAAATTTAAAAGGGCAATACAAACTGAGATGTCAATGACAAAATGTTAAATAAATACATGTTGCTCCCCCTAAGTAACAAAAATTTAAAAGGGCAATACAAACTGTGATGTCAATGACAAAACATGTATTTATTTAACAGTGGTTTTATTGTGGAGTATTTGGTTCGCAGACTTCTGCAGTTTGGTCATTACTTTCTTTGTGACATGAAGACCCTTTTGCTGATGATAAAAAAAATAGGTTGAAGTAATGTAAATGCCAAAAATACTTCTGCATTTTTCAATTTGATGGAATTAGTGATGCTTTGTTTGCAGCATTAGTGTAGATATCGTGGGGCCAATTGTCTGTTCTTCTTAAAATTTATTCATTCTCTAGTGTTAACTTTTTGGTATACAGTGTACAAGCAAGTGTTATTCAGTATCCTCTAATTAACTGAATTGTCCCTAATATGCCACTGTCAAGCAGAGATGGTCTGGGTCAGTGTTACTAAAGCAGATGATCCACATTCTCTGTGTCTTTTCAATCACTATCCAGACATCACATGGGACATTGACGTGTATCATGGTGTGATCACACTTGTACACTTCATGTGCCCAAACAGAGGCATTTTCTGAGCAGAAAGAGACTAGTGTATGGGTTAGAACAACTGATCACTGATATCCTGGTGATGCAGACAGCCTTGTTGAAAACTCAGAAAATTTGGATCAAATTGCTGGACTAAATCCACTTAATAATGGTCAAGAGTATTCCTTATGTTGACTATGGCCTGTATGACCAAGTTTGATTACCATCTCAGAAACTTGATGGCACAGCTAGAAGAATGTTTATGCCTATCCTGGGGGAGCGGGCTCAGTTCTTATCTACTCATATAGCTGCTCCTAACCAGGCTACTGCATAAGAGCAAGGACAGTTTCACAGAATGGGAGCCGGGATGATTTAAGCATGGCTGCCCAAGCCAGACATAGTCGCTCTTGTTGGCTGGGTGAAGCAGCAAATACACATGGACATAGAAGCGTAGGTGGTCCCTTTGGTGACTTACGTGTCCAAATCACCACCTAAGGGGAGGAGTTATGCCTTACATCTAAAAAGCTGCCATTGTTGGGCTGCAGGCAAAAGAACAAATCACCCAGATGTCTGCCTGGATGGTAGCCCCTTTAAACAGGTCTCTTGCAAGGGGATCTGAGGGGATTTTTCCACCCCTGTAGAATGAATTGGCTCAAGTCTGATGAAGGAGAAATTGATGGTCAGCAAACCAGGCAGATGGGAGAAAAAGTACATAGAAAAAAAAAAAGACTGTTTATGCCTTTCATGTGCATTTAAAGTATTCTTTTCTGCTTGGAGGTGTAGAAGTGTTAACCTTCCAGTATTAATTTTTTTATTGGTATTGTAGATCTTCTGTCCATTTTCCTGGGAAATGGAGATTGCTTCAATTTTTGTTGAAATTAGTGCTTACTGTTGGCATGTGATATATAGTACAATACATTACCACTGTTAGATTTATTGGTTAATATTTAATATTTAGGGTGTTATATGTCTACCTTTCTTCTAAGATTGACACAGTCTTTTATCCAATTAGTTATGAGTGTTCAAGGTTTTCCTATGTGTTATTTATACAAGTATTATGGTAACTTTTTTGCAAAAAATGATCCTTTAGATTTTTCACTATAGTTGAATACCACTCTAGCAAGTACCATAATTTTTTGGAGTGCAGTTTCGAACAATGAAATTGGGAAGCACTGTGTTTCTAAAATCTTAATTTAATCAAAGCTGGAGAATTGAATATTTCCTCAGGATTCCAGAATTAATAAGTAAGTGTTGTCATAGCTGGTAAATAATTCTTTAACACACAAAAAAATAAGGATTTTCCTTATGTCATTCTAAGGGAATCCAGTATCTGTCTGCCTGGGATGACATGATCGACAGACCACGCTGCTTTGCCAGAGATAGCTTGCACCTGTCGCCCTTGGGATTCCAGATACTGGCAAAGGCTCTTGCCACCCCTATAGTGCCTTTCTTAGGCAAGGTTCAAATGACAAATTCACCACTGTAACAGGTACAAGCAAGCAAAAGCTGAGGGTAATGCTACTCAATGCTACAAGTCTAAACCTCAAAATGCACTCACTTGAGGCACTCCTTATAATGGAGAACATTGACATCTGTGCAGTGACAGAGACCTGGTTCAAAGCTCCAGAGAGCACCCCTGCATTACCAGGCTATAATTCATACCACACCTTTCGGCCACCAAACCCGGACCGAAACACTAAAGGTGGAGGCATGTCCATATTCATTAAGGATATCCACACCTCCAAGCTAGTTGCTCAGCATAATGCATCTGAGATTACCCAAGTTCAACTAACTCTGAGCAAAACCACAATCCAGATTGTAGCTTGCTACAGACCCCCCACCATGCCCCAGGATTCCCACTCCTCTTTTCTTGATACACTGGAAAATATAAAGGTACAACCCAACACTCTAATAATGGGTGATTTCAACTACCCTACCATTAACTGGGAAAACTACTCGAGTACCAACTCTTTTGCTCAACGTTTTCTGGAAATCATCAATTCCAACTCTTTGGATCAACTTATCCACACCCCCACCAGAGGCAGCAATATCCTAGACCTGGTCATCACCAACATGGGTGACCAGTGTTCCACACCAGAGGTCAGCTCCTCGTTGGTCAGATCCGACCACAAGCTAATCACCATAGACATCCACATCCCGCTCCCACGCCCCATTAGGAAAACAACCGTAAAAAATTTCTCCAACGCCAACTTCACGCTTCTTAAGACAGAAGTGGCAAACTTCATGACACCCATGCAGATGGACAATAGAGGTACGACTGCTGACTCCTACACAAATGCACTTTATAAGCACTTACATGAGTGCATGGATCGTGCTATCCATAACAGAACCAAGATGCTATCCTCCAAAAAAAGGAAGCCAGTCTGGTGGTCTTCTGCCATAAACAAACTCTACAACAGAAGAAAGAAACTGTTGCAAAAAAGAGTAAAATCTCACAATTGGAGGAACTCCCCTGGTCAGCCTCAGTAAGAAGCTGAGATCCCTCATAAAATCCTCCAAAGCTAGTTATGAAAACAAAGTTGCCACTGATTCTAAAGTCAACCACAAAGCATTCTATAGCTATGTCAAAAATCTCAATGGCAACACTCAGATCTGCTCTGAGTTACAGCACAATGACACTAAATATACAGAACCAACTAATATTGCCAACATCCTGGCAGATAGGTTCAGTGCTAACTTTACCCCCTCTCACCCCCTAAAGGGCCCATCTTTATACCGGAAGAATGCAAAGTTCCTGTAATCACGGCTGCACACGTAAAAACTTCACTCTCCAAAGCCAAGAACACAGCATCCATGGGACCTGACAACATCACAGGCTGCCTTCTACATGAACTAGCAGCCCACCTAAGTTCCATGTTCAATCATAGCCTCACCTCAGGCTTTGTCCCCATTGAATGGCGCACAGCGACAGTTATCCCACTCCACAAAGGGGGGGCCACAACAGACCCTGGGAACTACCGCCCCATTAGCCTGACGATCCTCGTCTGCAAGGTCATGGAATGTATCATCATGGAACTCATAAACAAAGACATTGGAGATCTCCAAACCCTGGACCCCACACAGTTTGGGTTTATAAAAGGCAGATCATGTCTCCTAAACCTGATAGACTTCTTTGAAGCAGTCACCAAAGCCATAGATGAGGGTAAGGTGGTTCACACAGCTTATCTAGATCTCGCCAAGGCGTTCTACACCATCCCCCACTCTGGAATTATAGATAAACTCACTAAACTAGGTATAAATCCCTATATCACAAGATGGGTTGCCAACTGGCTTACTGAAAAGAACCCACACTGTGAAAGTAGCAGACTCCAAATCAGACTTCAGACCAGTGACAAGTAGAGTACCACAGGGTTCAGTCCTGGGTCCTCTCCTGTTTGGTATCTACTTCTCTGAAGTATAGGCTAACACAGAAGGTCTTTGGCTAACTAAATTCGCAGATGGCTGCAAACTAGGAACCATAATTGAAACTCCTAATGATGTGGACATCCTACAAAAGGGCCTCACTGAGACAGATGCCTGGTGTCAAAGACATGGTCTCAAGCTCAGTGCCAAAAAGTGCATTGTCATCCCCTTTGGTAAAAATTCTTTACCCGTGAACTACCACATAGGCGGTAGTCTACTTAACACCGAAAGTGTGATAAGAGACCTTGGTACCCAGGTGGACAGTAGTCTCTCCTTTGATAATCACATCGCCAAAGTGGTCAGGAAATCATTCTACGTGGCACACCTCATCACAAAAGGTTTCTCATCCAGAAAAAAAAGAGGTCATTGTTCCCCTCTACTCATCACTCATTAGACCCATTATAGAGTACAATGCCCCTTTTGGTATGTACCTCACAAGACATCTACAACAACTGAAAAGGCCGCAAAAATACCTCATAAAGAGGATTACTGGCCTCAAACAGATGCCTTACGCAGACTGTCTCAAAAAACTCCAGCTTTACTCTGTCGCATATCGCCTACTCAGAGGCGATCTCTGCCTAACATACAAAGCTATGTCAAACCCAGAGCTGTTGGACATGCTCCACTTAAAGAAATCCCAATCCCTCCGACCTACATGCTCTAGGGACCTAAACCTTGTCACTACAATAAACAGAACATGCTGGAGGGATAGATTCCTGTCCCAGAGACTTCCCATACTCTGGAACAGACTACCTATCTATGTCAAACAGAGCTCCTCATTAGCACTCTTCAAGAAAAATCTTGATGATTGGATGGGTAATAGGAAATTCACCCCGGGGATCACTTCTTTGGTTCTGCTTGACAGGGGCACAGGAAAATAATTTTCTTGGGTGGCGAAAGCCAGGGTACATTTTTGACTAGGCTTGTATAGGCCCTAGGGCCAATAGCTTAGTACCTACCTATGAACCTATGCAGTTACCCCTAAAACATACCTACTACACAAGCATCCATGCACATGAGTGCGTGTACACAGACACACACACACACACTTTCGCTTTACCTAGTTTTTATGTTGAGATTTTATATGTCATTAAACGTCTAAGCAGCACTGCTTAGAGAAGCATTATAAATCATAATCTGTTCACTTTTTTGCTGCAGTCTTTCAGTTTACCAGAAGTAACAGTGCCTTAACTGAGAAGCTTCTGCCAATACTTGTCATACATACTGGTGTTATAAACAAAGAATGTTTAACCCTGTTCTTGTCTTCTTCTAGATGGAAAATCAGGAGTATTAACACTGAAGGTGCTTCAGCTACAAGAGGAATGCTCTATGCAGGTTGCCTTCTGTCAGCTGTTATCCCAGTCAGCTACTATAGGCATTTCCGAAGATTCCTTTTCTGCTTCGGAACTGAATCTAACGGTGTTTTTTACAAAAGAAACATCCACACACTTGCAAACTACTCCTGGTGATGTAATTCACATCTATCCTCCTTGGTAAGTGCAGTGAACTTTCCATTATACATCTGTGGACGGTGTTCTCTCCATACTACGTGTCTGTAGTTGAAGGATATTAACAGAACAACATGTACTTTGGCAAAGGGGATGTGCATTCTGATTACCAATTATCTTATCTTAGACTGGCTTAATTAAACAGCACTGAGTCAGCTGTTCTCATTTATTAGAAGGTTCTGGTGATAAAGCAGTAGTTAACCCTTGAAGGAGTCAGACAATCTGATAATAATTTACCGATTCATGACTCACATTACTGTTGATGGTTATGACCTTGAGAGTATTATCTTGGAAAGATTACTGTGCAACTTTTACAACTATGTGAATGAATGCGTATGTGTAATAGATCCTAAATTGCTGGCAGTGCATTTACTGATTTCTGAGATGCTGAAGATGGTTCAGACAGTAGAAAAATAGTGTGTGTACATTTTGGTGGTTCCTTTGCCTTGTATAGAATATGTGCACATATGCACAGCAAGAGGTTCCCCGATTGATTCTTGGCAGGGGTTCCTTCTGTTTGGAGTCTGCATGCCCTCCCTGTGTTCATTTGGGTTTCCTCCACTTGCTCCAACTTCCTCCCATATTCCAAAGACATGCAGCAGGTGGATGAGCCATAGGTGTAACAGTGCATGTGACTGTGTGGTCTGAAAGAACTACTGTGACAGGGCTAGCCCACCTAGTGGTGTAAACCTTGGTTCTAGATCATTGCCACTGTTGAAGTGTCAACCCAGTCCTGTGTGGGGAAAAAATGGCAAAAAGAGAGTTGTAGATAGATGGTATGCACATGTATATGCCTAGTTCATATAATTTATAAGGAGAAAGTACAGTAAGCAGAATCTTTTTTTTTTTTAAAGAGTTTTCAGAAAAATAAAGTGTTTACTGAAATTAATTAACAATATAAAATAGTCATGCAAAACCAGAGCATTATGACTGGTAGACTGTATCAGAAAACAAACATTAGAAAGGTGTACTAAAACCAAGATCAGGGCAGAACACAGGGCTTTGAGAATAGTTCTGTAAAAGCTGTGAAAAGTGGGACTCATAAGGTTGGCCAGTACAGGGAAGATGCTCTGATTCACTCCTACATTGCTGTATGTAGTGATTGGTCTTAAGGACTAAAATAACAAGTGCAGTTCCTGGACAATATTAAATCCAGCAGTTTGAATACATGTTTTATTAAAATAGCTGTGGATTTTCAAAAGGTATCATGTTTTAATTAGCAAAGCTTCCCATATTTCATCTTAAGTGGATTGGACCCTTCTTTGTATAGTCAGCACTGTGGTTTCTGCGACTCTGGGGAAGTTTCCCTGTGGCAGGCACCTCATCTAGTGAATTTATGTTTGGCCAAATGTAAATTACAATGCAACAGCCATTATAAAAGTGTCTAGCTGCTGAGTATGTGTTCTGGGCAATTTTGTGACTCTAATTTCATATTAAAAAGAGACAGAAGCAGTAACTTAAGTAAATGAAAAAAATGCACAAACAAGTTTTGTATTTTCCAGTGAACAGTGCAAGTAGTCTCATAATGAAAGTAGTATATATTCCTTTTTTTTTTTTTTTTTAGTTGGAGAGGCTAGCTGTAGTAAACTGAAAAATAATGGTGAAGTCAGTTTATATTAAATCATATTTCCTAGTCAGTTGTCCAGAAGAGCTAGAATAATCTCACTTTTAGAAGATACCTGAAATTGGCAGCAGTTTTAGAAATGATTCCTGACTGGTACTCAGTAGTACAAGCACAATTTCATTATCACTGCTAAGTGATTGGTATTCTGGCAGTGATAAATCACAAAATTTGGCTATAAGGGTAGTATTCCACCTTGCCTTCTTCGATGCTTTCTTACTACTGCACTAATCTAAGTCTCTTTTGTGCATCACAGAGATGCCTGATGATCATGTCTTGTTTTTCATTTCACGGCGTCATTAATGGCATCTTTCTCAATTGCACGATCCACTAAGTCAGATAGGTGGCTGTCAGGTGACTAGAATATCTTTCTGTCTGATCTACAGTGGCAACCTTTGTGGCTTATTTTGCCTGCAAATCCTTTGACCAAGCAATACACATACAGGAGACAATAAAAGCTCATCTTGCCAAGGACCATGTCAAAAGTGGAGGTAAAATTAAATTGGATAGCTTTATCCATGGTGGCCTGTTCTGGGCGGCCGCGGTGGTGCAGCGGTTAGTGTTGCCGCCTGACAGCAAGAGGCTCTCCGGTTCGAACCTCAGCTGGGGTACCTTCTGTGCGGAGTCTGCATGTCCTCCCTGTGGTCGCATGGGTTTCCTCCCACATCCCAAAGACATGCTGTAGGTGGATTGGACACTCCAAATTGGACCTAGGTGTGAGTGTGTGTGTGCCTTCTGTGGAAGGCTGGGCGCTGGGCTGGCAACTCGACACTGTAAAACTCCACTGCCAATCATGAGCGGACAGTTGATCCACTGTAACCCCCAAAAAGCCGAAAGAAAAAGAAGATGATGATCCATGGTGTACTTTTCTCCTGACAAAACTCATTTTACCACATCATTGTTTTTATATTTTATATGCCATTGTTCTTTTTCTTATTGTCTTCCTTATATGGAGTATTCCTGTTTCCACAGCTATAATTTTTGTTTCATCTGTAAGAAAGGTTTGCATAAATAGTTATGCTCTTAGCATTTTTAATTTAATAAGGTCATTAGCAATTCCTTCACATCTGTTGGTATAGTTAAACTAAGTAATATGTGTTTTCCAATTTTATTTATTTATGGTAAGTAGACTGAGACCAAGGAAAGAAATTTTTAGCTGTGGCCTCGTATTGTAATAAATACAGTGATGTAAATAGATCAGTACAGATAAGCTGAGTGAACACACAAGCAACTTTAGGTTAACATTGGTTTATTTTTAGATTCAGTCACTGCAAGAGTCAACACTAATAAACTGTTATCTGCCCTAGAATGTCAGAAATAAAAATAAGTCAACTGTTCTAAAGTTACAAGATGCAACACATGAGTTTAAAAAGTTAGACTGTTACAGTTGTTTATAAATTTCCACAGTGTCAGTGCGTATTGTTTTGTGACAGATCAGAAGCTGTTACAGAAAAATGATTCAGAAAGCAGACTCCCATTATTATGCAGGTTAACCTGGAGAATCTTCCCTGGCCACTATACCACCAGGCTTCACTTTTAGAAAAGGATTTAAACAGATACCAGCCATCGGAGCTTTGATTATGTCATTCATAGGATCACTATTGCACTACTTCGTATTATTAGGAAATATCCTGCCAAGTATACTCTGCATTCAGCCAGTATAGCAAAGCCTGGGCACCTTCCTCTTGCAGTATAAATCTGACTTTTGTGACCTTTTGCATGAAAATGTATGCTGTTACATGAGGAAGTAAATAGACGCAAAGTTCCTCAGAACTTACTTACTGCCAGCTCAAGAAGAAAGACTACATTTCTCATTTATGTTTGTTAGCTGTACAACCTGTGCCAGTTTCTTATCATTTGGGCAGATACATATCTCAGTTGGGACCATTCCTGTTTCACTGATTTTTTGGCTAATTTTGTAATATTTTCATTTCAGCAAAGAAAGGTAGATGCAACTATGTTAAGCAGATTCCTTATAAAGACAATCATTTCAAGTGTTTATTCTGCCTATGTCCTGAGCATAAATTCAGAAAATGCTCAGTCTGAATATCCTTTTGTCCCAAAGAGTATTAGGATGAGATCAGCATCTCTAAAAATTTGCTTAGTGAACCAAACTGTTAAGGAGCTTGCATGAGCAAGGCTGGTCTCTGAGTCATTTTTCTCAGGTGTCCCTCAGGCAGCTGCAGAAGAAACTCATGAAGTCTAAACCTTTGGATGATTTTGTTGTCCACTTGTATCCAGATATCTGTGTTGATGCACACAGTGAGACCTCAGACTGACAGGTTTCTGTATCTGTTCCCACCATTGTGCCTCTCTCTGCAGGCTAACAAGGCACAGGTCGTAGGAACATATATGACCAACAGATGGCAGGCGAAGACCACAAAGTAAGAACCTCTGCTGATAATTTCTGAGGGACCTGAGGGCATACCACAGATCCTTGGTCGAGATCATGTTCCTGGTACAATTATTGAAGTTCATCAGGGGTCTGCTCCTCCTTGAATTATTTCTGCTGATAATGCAAAAAAGAGGCAGAAAGCAAAGTATACATCTCCTGTCAGACCTTCTCCTCCTCCAACTGATCCACAGCAGGAATGGTATAATTTTTCTCAGGGGCTATTCAAATCTGTAATGTCATTACATTCTCCTCAGTCTCTCTCCTCTTCTTGAACTTGCCAGAATAGGAGTAGATCTTCACAGGAATAATATTCAGATTCTGACACAGAATCCTTGGCTTACTTCTCTCAGATTCACTAACCTACATGGTTTGAGTCAGATGAAGAAGACATCCTTTCTCTGGACTCTTCTTTAGAGGAATTTTCCTTTGGAGGAACTATTTTAAAAATAATGCAGCATTTTCACTGGGAGATTAAGCAAGTCCCTGATGTACAGAAGATATACTATGACTTGTTAAATGTGGATGTTCATAAGCCTTCAGCTGTCCCTGCTGTACTTCAGGCTTTACATTCTTGTCTGCTTGTTTTGACTGCAGAGAGACTCATCCACCTCTTCCAAAGGTTTTACAAGGTACCAGACTCTTAAATATTTCTTTACAAAAATCCTCATTAGACAATACTGTGGTATTGTTGAGTTTGTTAAAGCAACTAAATTCTTAACTTCTTCTAATATCTTGCCCAGTGTTAAGGATAAGTAGACACACAGACAGTTACAGAAAGTTTGCACTTCTACTACATTTTCTTTCTGTGCCATTGACTACCAAGCCCATATGACCAGGCATCTTTATTCATTTTTGATGACATAGACTAATTTCTGATTTTCCTGAATCAGACAATTATTATTCCCTTTTGTCATTATTTGACTCTGCTAGTCTGGTAGCAAGACATTCAGTAAAGTGTGGATATGATGCTGCTGCTGATGCATCTTCTAGACTTGCAGCAACTGGATCTGTCTTTAGAAGATATTCTTAGTTACGTTTATAATCCCTGCTCTATGATGTCGAGACAAAGGTGTTCTATCCTGCCTTGGGCAGAGATAATCATTTTGGTCCACCAACTGATGAAATTTTTAAAAACATACAAAGGAGTGCAAAGATTATACAGGACTTCAAAGAACTACTTCTGTTCTATCTGCCAAAATTCTAGAGTTATCCCTGAAAAGTAGGACCCTTCTTTAACAAAGACCAAACATTTTAACAAAAAGTAAAAACAGTCTCTAAAAATAAATGGTAGGACAAAAAAACTCTGATCTTTCAAGTTCCTCTCTTGCCTTTCTTGAAGACATTCCTTTAGTGCATCAAGCAGACATCACTTAATCTAGGAGTGCCCTTTCTGATGTTCTTCATTCCACATTGCTGCAGTCCTAACTATTGGGTAGTCCGCTGTCCCAGTCGGCCCGAATACCAAAGTATATGGCTGACGTCGGTCAAGGCGCATTAGACTGACGTCAGTACGTCAGGATACTATCGCATGACGGCGTCATATCCTCAGTCTTTTGCCGCATGGCCCGATGCAGAAGCAGTTTTGCGAGTGCAGGTTGGCGTTCTGAAAGTTTCTGAAGTCAGAGTTTCAGACCGAATCAAAGTTGGCTAAGTACCCGTTGGGAATATTTTGGTTTTTCTTGCCTCAGTATTTAACGGATGTCAGAAAAAGTGAATAACTGTATTTCTTGTGGGAAACAGATACCTCATAGGGATTACCATACTTTGTGTATACCTTGTTTAGGGCCTGACGTTGTTGGATGCCGCTCTTGTGCTAGATTTAACAAACGCACTATTAAGAGAAGGTTAGACTGTGCCAGGTTAGTTTTGGGAAGCGTTGTAATTATAAAATGCCGTCGGATGCTCCGGCGCCAAAAAGCGCAAAGACAAAGCAGCAAAGCCTAGAGTGGAAGAACCGACAGTCCCGGACGTCGGTTCTTTAGAAGGCTCAGTGGAGCCGGAGGTTCTGCCAGGTGTTTCTTTGGAGTCTCAGGGAGAGACTTTACTGTTACAGGATGTGTCCTCTCAGGAAGTAGGCCAGGCTGAAGGGGCTTCTCATGTGGCTGTTCTTCCCTCTCTTCCTAAGGTGGTTAGGGCCTCCCCTTCTGTTTCCAAGGCTTCCTTGAGAGGCAGGCCAAGTTTAGCTTCAGTGGGGGTTTCTCCTAGTGCTTCAGTCTTTGCCTAAGAAACATATGCTTAAAATGGCAGAGGATTTGATTACTATGATTAGAGGTTCTATGCCCCCTCCTGATAAGAGGCCTAGGGTGGAACCTGAGTTTGAGAGTTTTGAGCAATGTTCGGAGGCTTCTGAGTCTTGACTGAAGACTTGCAGGAGTATCCTCCTTATTCTGATTCTGATGTGGATGATTCTACTCCTTCAGCTTCTCCTCCTGAGGATTTTTCATTTTCAGAGACTCTGCATTCCATGAGGGAGCATTTTAAATGGGAATGTCAAGATTTCTCTGATTCCAGGGAAAGGGTTAGTGAATTCTTGTTTTACCCCAGCATAGGCCTTTAGCTATACCTCCTGTTCTGAATGTGGTGGAAGATGTTTTTGCAGAGGCTTCCCTGAATCCTGATTCTTTGCCTCCTGCCCCAGTTAAACCGGATAGGTACTATAGGGTGCCTGAAGCTCATAAGTATCTTTTAAGAGTCCTAGGGCAGACCCGGAAACTGTCTCTCAGGGGCCTAAAGGTGTGAAGGCTTCTGTTGTTAAAAATCCTGTTCCTCCTGATAAAGAGGCAAGGGCTTTGGATAGATGGGGAAAGAAAGTGTATACTTCTTCCACTTTAGCCATGAGGGCGTTGAATTGTCAGTTTCACATGTTAAAATATCAGAATTATCTCCTTTCACAATTGAAGTCTAAGGTGGATGCTCTGGCAGAAGGTATTGAGTGTAAAGAGTTGCAGGATTTAGTTCATGTGTCTGAACAGGTGGGTAAGCATTCCTTGCAGTGTGGTTTTGATGCTGTGCAGGCCTCCTCGAGGGTGGCTGCCACTGGTTCTGTTCTTCGAGGCACGCCTGGTTGAGGGATCAGAATTTAGCTGAGCATGTTAAAACAAGGATTTTGGATGCTCCTTTACAGTCTGATGTGTTGTTTGGTTCGCCTGTGGAAGCAGTTTTAAAGAAAATGGAGGACAAGGCTAAGTCTATGCAAACTGTTAAGGATTTTTGCAGGTGCAGCCTCCAAGTTTAGTAGAAATTGGCCTACTAAGGGATGGACATATCCTGCTTATGATTCCCAGTCTAGGGTAGGTCTAGACGTGGTAGGGGCAGAGCTCAAGGTTCTTTTAGGCCTAGAACAGGAGTTCACCTGCTCAGACTTCTGGTGAGGGCAGGGGTCAGTCCTTTAAACAGACCCAATGACCTACCTTTTCAGCTGCCAGTACATTCTCGCCTGGCAGCACCTTTGGGAGGAAGACTGGCTCTTTTCAAAGAAAATTGGGATTTAATTACTCAAGACAGATGGGTTTTGGATATCATTCACCACGGTTACAGGTTTTATTTCCATACCTTGCCTCCTTTCAAAGGCATGCCAGACATTCCTCCTCTACAAAGAAAGAGGCTCACAAGCAAATTTCTCTGTTGCTCCAAATAGGGGCCATTCAGCCAGTTCCTGTGCCAGAAAGGGGCCTAGGATTTTATTCTCGCCTGTTCCTAGTACCGAAGAAGGGGAACACGTGGAGACCAATTTTGGATTTATCTATCCTCAACACTTATCTGGACATTCCCAAGTTCAAAATGTTGGCGTTACAACAGCTTTTACCTCTGCTGGGCAAAGATCACTGGATGGTAACTTTAGATCTCAAGGAAGCTTACCTTCATGTGCCTATCAGACTAAGTTGCAGGAAGTATCTGCGTTGAGCTGGAAATTCTCATTATCAGTTCTCTGTATTGCCCTTTGGCTTATCTACTGCCCAGAGTATTCGGTTCTGGCTCCAGTGATAGCTTACTTCAGGCTAAAAGGAATTCAAATCTATCCTTACTTGGACGACTGCCTGATTCTGGCTCAAGAAAAGGAAGACCTTTACAGCATTTGGAATTTGTGATAGCAGTGCTAAGATGCCTAGGGTATTCTGTGAGCGAAATAAAGTCCAGTCTAGTACCCTCTCAAGACATGTGCTTTCTGGGTGTGAGACTGAATACAGCAGCCCAGATGGCCTTTTAACCCCGGACAAACAAAAGAATCTTTCCAGTTACTTCCATCAACTATCTCTTCAGTCGGGCTGACTGCAAGGACAGTCCTTCAAGCCTTAGGGTTCATGGCATCTTGTATTCTGGTGCTTCCCAATGCCAAACTGCATATGAGGAAGCTGCAATGGTATCTCAAAAATGTATGGACACAGCACTGCCAGGATTTGGACACTGTCATTCAAATAATACCTTGCATTCAAAAGGAATTTTTGTGGTGGGCTCAGAATGTCACCTAAACAAGGGACTCTCTGTGACCCGGCCAGAGGCGAGTCAGATTCTAACGACAGATGCCTCAGACATTGCTTGGGGAGCTCATCTAAATGGAAAGTGGATACAAGACAAGTGGCCTGCCAGACTACAGCATCTACATATCAACATGAAAGAGATGTTAGCAGTCCAGTTTGCATTAATGGCTTTCAAGTTACTTCTTCCAGGGCAGGTGTTGATTCTAACAGACAACACAACTGTCATGTGGTACATCAACAAACAAGCAATGATTTTATGGCAGCTTGCAACTAACTCTTCAGGCAAGGTTTCTGCCGAGCACAGAACTCCTTAGCAGATGTGTTAAGCAGACAAATCATGGATCCCCACGAGTGGAAACTGGATCTTCATGTATTTAGAAAATTGACAGTGTCATGGGGAACTCCAGACATAGATCTGTTCGCTTCTCCACTAAACCACCAGCTGCCAAAGTTTTGCACAAAGAGGTTTCATCACACAGCTTGGAAAGTGGATGCTCTTTCTTTCAGTTGGAAAAATCTTCATGTGTATGCCTTTCCACCTCTGCCTCTTCTCCCAAAGGTGCTCCTAAAGGTCATACAGGACAAGCCAAGGATGATTTTAATAGCTCCAGATTGGCCTCGGCAACACTGGTACCCATTACTGAGGAGTCTGGTAAGGAAGCCTCCATGGCCTTTACCTTTGATTCCACACCTGTTGTCTCAGAGGGACGGTCACCTGCTCAATGTCAAGCTTCACTCTCTTCATCTAACAGCCTGGCATATTCTGTTTTGAAACACAGCAGGTCTCAACTTCCTCAACAAGTTTTAAATGTGATTATGGAAGCCAGAAGACCTAGTACAAAAGTGGAAGAGATTTTTATTTTGGAGTACAGCAAACAATTTGGAGATTTCTGAGCCTAATTTGAGTGTGGCTCTTCAATATCTTACTGAGTTATTAGACAAAGGTTTGTCTTTCTCTTCCATTAAGATTCATGCTGCAGCAATTTCAGCTCACTATGATTGTGACCCACCATTGTTTCATCCTTTGTTCAAGCAATTTCTTAGAGGCGAAGAATATAAGAGCTCCTACTCCTGCTTGGGATCTCAATTTTGTGTTGGAGAAACTTACTCTACAACCTTTTGAGCCTACTGCTGAATTGAAATACTTGTCATGGAAGACTGCTTTTTGTTGGCCATTACTTCTGCAAGAAGGGTTTCTGCCTTTTTGATTTTCTAATCCTTCCTTTATGCCTAAGGTGGTTTCTAGTGTGGCTTTAAACCTAACTATTCATTTGCCTACTTTTTATGCAGCTCCCCAAAATAAAGGGGAAAAGATTTTGCACACTTTAGATGTGCATATTATTTAAGCAGGACTAAGGATTTTAGGCAGTCTCAGCAGTTGTTTGTTTCTTTTGCTTTGAGTTCTCAGGGCAAGCCTGTGTCAAAACAAACTATTTCTAAGTGGATTGGATTTTGCATTGCATTTTGTTATTCCCATCATGGCAAGGAGATTCCAGCTGGGATTAGGCCTCATTCCACTAGGGCTACTGCCACTTCAACAGCATTTCTAAGGGGGGTGGCAACTAAGGATATTTTGGAGGCAGCTACTTGGAGTTCAGTGCATACTTTCTCTAAGCATTATCACCTTCCTCTCTACTCTACATCTAGGGCTGGTTTTGCCACAGCTATTTTGCAAGGCATGTTGTCAGCTGCTGCTTCCTTATGATTTGCCAGCCTCCCTTACCTCTGCTTTGGGATTCTACCCAATAGTTAGGACTGCAGCAATGTGGAATGAAGAACATAGTACAGTTTTGTACCTACCATAAATGTAGATGTTCGAGGATCCACATTACTGCAGTCATTTCTCTCCCTCCTTCCCCTCTGTGTTTAGGGGTGGTTATGTAGGTGAGGTTATACTCTGGTAATTTTGTATATATTGTACATATTTTTGGTGCAGGAATGTTTGGAGTTTTGGTTTTGGCCTTGTCTTTTTAGGGTCTTCTGACATCTGGGGCAAGAAAGATATATGGGGAGGATATATATGCTTGCGCGTGTGCTCCCTACTGGCTGGCGTACGTCAGTCTAATTGACCGACGATCAATAATATACTTGGTATTCGGGCCGACTGGGACAGCGGACTACCCAATAGTTAGGACTGCAGCAATGTGGATCCTCGAACATCTACATTTATGGTAGGTACAAAACTGTACTTTTCCTTTTCCCCATCAGGTGGTCTCCACAGATGCCTGGCCTGGGAGCTTGCTCTCCGTACATATATATCTGAGGTATATGCTCAAGTCAGAACAGGTGCAAACATATAAATTATCAAGGAAATGAAATCTCTGATCTTAGTCCTTCGATCTCCTCATCACCTCAGGTCTTTAGCAGCTCTTCAAGTCCTAACAGACAACACCACAGTCATGTGATATATTAACAAACATGGAGGAAAAAAATGCTATCATCTCTGCAGGTTAGCAATGAGAATGTAGGAGACTATCCACTACAACATGTTTTTACAAGCAATTTACATCCCATCAGACATTGCCTTAATGGCAGATTATTAGAGCAACTCTAAAGCAGACCCTTACAAATGGATTTTATGCAGAGAGGTTTTCTTTCATACTGCCCATCAGTGGAGGACTTTGTAGGTAAACCTATTTGCCTTCAACCTAACAGACAGCTGTTCTCCAGATTACCCTGTTTAGGTCATGGAGAATGGATGACTTGTCAGTCAAAAGGACAATTCCTTTATTCATTTCCTCCCTTTCCCCAAATACCAAAAGTTGTTTTGAGAATCAAGAAAGATAACCCAGAAGTACTGTTGATGATCCCCTTTGGGCTCAGGCAACACTGATTCTCCCTTCTTTTTTATCTAGCTAATGGCAGTCACCACATGTTATTGCAGAGGATGTTTTTACTAATACAACAAAAAGTCTCTCTCTCTCATCCAAACTTGTAAACTCTCAATCTGACAGTTTGGATGATAGGCTTTTAACACCATTCAGGCACCTTTTTCATAGGATATATTTCAGATATTACAGGAAGCTAGAAAAACTGCTACTAGAAACTTTTACATTTGCAAATGAAAGAGAGTTTCAGTTTGTTGCCAAAATGAAAGGCAGGAACCTTGTCAACTAGGTATTTCCTAACCCTGTCCCTATCTCTATTCTTGTGTGAGCCACTCAATTCTGGATTGGTATATATTTCTATTAAAGCACATTTGTCAGCCATATTGACCTGTTTACCTATGGATCTACCTCTTCACATTATGAGGTCAAATAGTTCCTGAAAGGGATCATTCACATTAGGCCTCCACCAAAATCTATGCATCCTCCTTGGGACCTGAATTATGTTTTAGAAAAGTTAACTCTCTCACCTGTGAACTTGCCTCTTCTACTTCTTTAAAATGTTGCACATGGAAAACATTTTTTTCTGGTGGCTCTTGTGACGCCTGTGCACTGGCCCAGCAATCAAGGAGCCTCAATCCTCACCACTAACAACTGTGAGGGGTGTGCACATTGGGAAGGATAACAAATACACACACAGCAGAGTACAATTTCCATTAATAGCACACAGAGATAACAATCAGTCTGGGGCTGGTTTCTTCCTTTCTGTCCAGATCCCTAAGACTCTGCACTGGCACTGCTATAGGGTCCAGATCTCAGCCTAGTGTCAAGCTATAACCTCCAGCACCCTCTCTGTCCAGCCAGTGCTTCACTTCTCTGCCCAAGTAAATGACACACACACGCACTTTGAGTTACGAGTTATATACAAATACGCAAACACTCCTGGGGAAGGCTGGTACAGGTTCATAGGTAGGTACTAGGCTATTGGCCCTAGGGCCTATACAAGCATAGCCAAAAAGGTACCCTGGCTTTTGCCACCCAAGAAAATTATTTTCCTGTGCCCCTGTCAAGCAGAACCACAGAAGTGATCCCCAGATGAATTTCCTATAACCCATCCAATCATCAAGATTTTTCTTGAAGAGTGCTAATGAGGAGCTCTGTTTGACATAGATAGGTAGTTTGTTCCAGAGTATGGGAAGTCTCTGGGACAGGAATCTATCCCTCCAGCATGTTCTGTTTATTGTGGTGACAAGGTTTAGGTCCCTAGAGCATGTAGCTCGGGGGGGATTGGGATTTCTTTAAGTGGAGCATGTCCAACAGCTCTGGGTTTGACATAGCTTTGTATGTTAGGCAGAGACCGCCTCTGAGTAGGTGATATGCGATGGAATAAAGCTGGATTTTCTTGAGACGGTCTGCGTAAGGCATCTGTTTGAGGCCAGTAATCCTCTTTCTGAGGTATTTTTGCGGCCTTTCCAGTTGTTGTAGATATCTTGTGAGGTACATATCAAAAGGGGCGTTATAATGGTCTAATGAATGATGAGTAGAGGGGAACAATGACCTCTTTTTTTGTGGATGAGAAACCTTTTGTGATGGGGTGTGCCACGTAGAAGGATTTCCTGACCACTGTGGTGATGTGATTATCAAAGGAGAGACTACTGTCCACCTGTGTCCCAAGATCTCTTATCACACTTTCAGTGTTAAGTAGAGTACTGCCTATGTGGTAGTTCATGGGTACAGAGTTTTTCTCCAGCTATGCCCAGTCTGCGCAGACTATACTTTAGTACAACTTGCCACCAACCACTAATATCAGCTACTAATAAGGCCCTTATCAAAGAGTGTCCAATTATTACTGTGCAATATTATTATCGAAATGATAAGTGTGACGCACAGCAAGGCTTATTTGGGTGGCTTGGATGACAGTATCACTATATACATGCAATGTACTGTAGAGCTTAAATTGTCTCTACATAAAACAGCCGCAGTTGAAAGATTTAAAAATATTTAATAGTAAATAATAAGAACACAAGACAGTACTTCTTATTACACAATGCTAGTCAAGACTTCAGAGATCACAGAGAAATGCTTAAAATAATACAATAGAAAAGTTCTGACATCAGTATAGAAAATGGCTAGACTAGACTTCCTATTTCCTATCTATATCTAAGAGCAAACAGTTCTAAAATAAACTTAGATATAATGCAATGCAGTGCTGGTGATGTCAGTTCTGAAAACAAATGCAAACTGCTCTGATTTTCTCTCTCTTGCTGTCCTTAAATTGATAACACAGTACCACTGACTCATTTCAGATTACATCATTATTCTCCATTTCCCAGGCTAACAGAAACTCAGAGTGTAACAGCCCTTTCGATCTTGCATCTGGTCAGGAAGCCAGAGCAATAGAAGATATTATACATGCAAATTCTACCCATTAACTCTGGTCTCAAAACAATCAGCAGAATTCCTTCATTCAGATATCTCGGCTCCGAGTTTTGAGATCAAATAATTATACAATGTTTGACTTATCAGCTTTCCTCTAGCAGAGTGCAGTGTGGTTACATTTTTGAAGTTCAACATTTACCATAATTTTCTTACATTTAAGAGAACAAGCAATATGGCTTACATTAAAATTTACAAATGACAGAATTATCTACAAAATCCTA
Organism: Protopterus annectens; assembly: GCF_019279795.1. Classification (NCBI taxonomy): domain Eukaryota; kingdom Metazoa; phylum Chordata; order Ceratodontiformes; family Protopteridae; genus Protopterus; species Protopterus annectens. The sequence continues at coordinate 908,393,190 of NC_056731.1, read as the reverse complement.
TCTAGCTAGGCTGTCAGCCTTCACATATCCCCCCTAGAGAACTCAAGCTAGTTTTTCAAGTGACCCTTGAGAAACGTTGCTTGAGAAGCTTAGGTCTATCTGAGTATACCTTACCCCATTCCCTGTCTTGAGAGCCCATCTGCATTGGCATTCCTAATCCCACTGCAGTGCTGCACTGACATATATGCTTGCAACCCTAGCCTCCATCTTAGCAACTTGGAATTTTGCTGGCTGGCGCTGTGTAACCATGTTAGGGCATTTTGGTCTGTAACTACAGTGAATTTTCTACCATACAGGGAATGGCTGAAGTTTCTGCATTGCCCACACTATGGCTAGACATTCCTTTTCTACAGCTGCATAGCATTCCTCCCTGGGTTGGTGCCTATGACTGAGATAAACCACTGGGTGCTCTTCTTCCTCTGAAGAAGTCTGGCTAAGTACACCCCCCACCCCATGGTTCAAAGCATCCACCTGCACAACAAATTATTTACTTTAATCTGGACTGGCTAACACAGGGGGTCCTCCCAAAGCTTCTTTAAGCTTCTGGAATGCCTGCTCACATGCTGGGGTCCACACTACCTTATCTGGCCTGTTTTTCCTTGTCAGGTCTGTGAGGGGAGCAACTATGGTACTATAACTGGGGACGAACTTTCTGTAGTACCCTGCTGTCCCTAAGAATGCCCTCATCTGCTTTTTGGTAACAGGTGCAGGCCATGCCTGAATGGCATTTACTTTGGCAGGTTCTGGCCTGATCTTACCACTCCCCACTCTATGTCCCAGGTAGGAGACCTCTGCCATACCTGCCTGACATTTGCTGGGCTTTAATGGTCATCCCTTCCCAGCAGCTCCCTGACATGTTGAAGGTACTCTTGCCAGGAATGGCTGTAGCTGGCAATATCATCTAGATAAGCAAGGGCAAACCCTCCCATTCTTGCTAGGATATGATCTACCAGTCTCTGGGGCATTTTTTCATCCCAAAAGGCATCTTTGTGAACTCATACAAGCCAAAAGGAGTCACAAAGGCTGACTTCTCTCTAGCACTGGGAATCAAGGGCACCTGCCAATAACCCCTGGTAAAATCAGTGGTTGTAAGATACTTAGCCCCACCCAAGTGCTGTAGGGCATCATCTGTCCTAGGCATGGGGTAAGCGTCTGACTTTGTGTGACTATTTAATTTCCTGTAGTCCACACAGAACCTGGTGCTGCCATCTTTCTTTGGCACCAGCACCACTGGGGAGGCCCAGGGACTGTTGGATTATTGAATTACCCCTAGTTCCAACATTTCCTGTATTTCCTCCCTCCGAGTCTGTTTGACTCTCTCAGGCACCCTATAAGGGGTCTGCCTAATAGGCCTTTGGGGTCCTGTGTCTACCTGGTGCTGCACCAGGTGGTTGCACCCTGGTTTCCCAGTGAACATGTCCACAAACTCCTGCAACACTGTTCGGATTTCTCGAACCTGAGTAGGAGATAGCTGCTGGGACATTGCTATTCCTTCCACTGAGGTGTCATTCCGAGCCTCACTCAGGAGATCAGTCACATGATCTCCCTCAGACTCCTCCTGCAATCCACTGCAAATACTCAGCACAAGAGCCTCCCTATCCTGGTAAGTTTTCATCATGTTAACATGATACAACTTGTGCCCCTGCCTAGCAGTTCCATCATGTAGTTAACATCACTTATCTTTCTTACCACATTATAGGGTCCCTCCCAAGCTGCTTGCAGCTTGTTGTGTCTGACAGGAATGAGAACAATTACCTGCTGCCCTGCAGCATACTCTCTAGCTTGAGCATTCCTGTCATACCATACCTTTTTCTGTTGTTGGGCTTCTGCCAGGTTCTCCTGGGCAAAACCCATGAGTTCCCTGAGCTTTGTCTTGAGGTTTAGGATATATGCCACAACAGACAACTTGTGAGGTTCACATTCACCTTCCCACTCATCACAAATTAAATCTAGAGGTCCCCTCACCCTATGCCCATACAACAACTCAAAGGGTGAAAAACCTGTGGATTCCTGGGGAACCTCTCTGTAAGCAAACAGATGGTGCAAATATTTATCCCACTCCCTCTTAAACTGGTCTGCAAATGCCTGTAGCATGGACTTGAGTGTAGAGTTTAACCTCTCAACAAGACCATTAATCTGGGGATGGTAGGAGGTGGTTTTCACGTGCTTTACCCCACAGTACTTCCACAGACAAGCCAGCTGGTCTGACATGAAATTGGCACCTCTGTCAGTCAGCATTTCTTTTGGAAACCTACCCTGCTGAAAATCTCTAATAAAGCATTTGCCACCTTTTCTGCCTCAGTAGAGGACAAAGCCACTGCCTCAGGGTATCTTGAAGCATTATCTACTATCACTAGGATATACTTTTTCTCTGTGGAACTTGGGGTACTCAATGACCCCACAATATCCATAGCTTCCCTCTGAAATAGCTCATCAATCACAGGCAAAGGCATCAAAGGAGCTCTTACCTTGTCTCCTGCCTTGCCTACCTTTTGGCATTGCTCACAGGTCCTGCAGTACCCTGTTACATCTCTGGATATTCCAGGCCAATAGAAGTTCTGCATAATATGTCTTTTTGTTTGTTTTATGACCATATGACCTGCAAAGTTAATATCATGGGCTATAGCTAGAAGTGCCAGACGATAGGCTCTAGGCACTACCAGCTCTACCCTCTCATCTTCTACCTCTCCCTCAGGGGTCCATTCTCTATACTGTAACCCTTTGTCCCAGTATACAGATTCTACCTTGTCTTGAGAATCAGGTGCCTCACTAGCTACCTGCCTCAGGCCTTGCAATATAGGGTCTTAGAGCTGAGCCTGTCTCAACTCTCTCTTTATAACCCTTCCCAGCTCCCCTTCCATGGGAAGTCTGTCCAGCATCCTCTGACAGTGGTGCCTCACTGTCAGCCTGGGTACTACTACTCACCTCTACCTTTTCAGCTGCTTTGTCCAAGGGATCATCAGTACCCACAGGCAGCTGTGGCTCACCTTCAGTCCCACTGCTACAACATAGCTTCCTCCTTGAAGTAACCACCTCACTAGTCCTGGCTGCAAGTATGTGGTCTGTCTGGGTCTCGCCAAGGCTATCAGACCCACATGCTTGTCTCGAAGCCTGACTGCGTGTTAACTGCGTTAACACATAGTACTGCCTCATCAAACTCTTTCCCTATCAGGATATCTGCATGTTGGTAGTTTGATACCCTTGTTGTCTCAAGACAGCCTACTGTTGGCATTTTGTCTTTTCCACTTACTAGCTCTCTCACCTTTTGATCACCACCTTGCCTCCATGGACATCTGTATGCCACATGGGCTCACTGGTTGCATTCAGAACATTTAACCCTATGTCCTGGACGTGTACCTGGACTAGTGGCTTCCCCTGCTCCTTATAGATTCTGTTGGGGCAGTCTGGGCTGCCCACCATGGGCTCCTTTAGACCCGTGAGCAGTACTGGGGGTCCCTTTCCTTGTACAGGGATGCCCTGCTTGGTAGGTATAGGCATCCCTTCTTCCCCAATTCATCTGAAGTAGCACATTGTCTATCAGCTAACCAGATCCTCATGTCCTTAGACAAAGTGCTAAGGGCTTGATCTGATATTGTTAATCCTCGTTCATTCCTTACCCATGGGTATTGGTTCCAAGCTCGCGTCAGCTTCAAACTCTCGAGCTAAACTCTTACCCACAGTCCCCCTCTCCCTGTTACCTCAGATTTCGTTTGCCGTGTCAAGCTACTTCTCTTGAGCTAAGTACAGTCAATTGTTTAATTGCTTTACAAATTACTTTTTTGTCAGAAAAGTTGATATTTTATTGTCTCTTACCCTATCACATCTAGCATTCATAATTTCCTCAGTTTTTTCTGTCTTTTACTTACTACTTTTACCGCGAGGTATTTTCTCTTTACCATCGTTGGTAATCTTTTTCCCTTTTCTCTCTCATACCTTCGGGTACTTTCTTGTACCATTGTTGGTACTTTTCTATTAATTAATATGGCAGATAAAAAAGGTAGTCTGGGGTTTAAGCGGTGTTCTGATTTTGGACACAAACTGCCTACTTCTGATGCACACACTTTGTGTGTTTATTGTTTGGGAGCTTCCCATTTAACTGTTGAACCACCATATAATATTTGTGAGAACTTTTCTAATAGAACTTGGTTAGAAAGGTAAAACAAGATGATACTGAAGGGACTTCTAAAATATTCCTTTTCAGAGGCTATTTCTGGGTCGGAGGTCTCAACTCCTCCAAAAGCCGATAAGAAAATGGATATTTCTACTAAGGCTAAATCATTGCCTTCATCCCCGGCTGGGGACTCTCACCAACCAAAACCTAAAAAGCCTAAATTTTCAGCTCCAGAGCTCTCTGTCAGCCCCAATGCTTTCGGTGCATAGACATTCGGCACCATTAGTGATTTCGGCTCCGTCCTCTCTTGTAGCCTCCTATATATTGGCAACGAGGGGCTCCTCGGTTCAGACCATTACCACTGTATTGGCACCGACCGTTCAGTCGGCACAGACCTTGATCTTCCTCGGAACCGAGGCCTTTATTCTTGACTCCAGTTTTGTCGGTTCCAGCTTCGGCACCGACTCCCACCACTTTGGCACCGACAACCACTTCATCAACGATCCCTGTGTCGGTGCAGACAATGACCTCGGCACCGATGACTTCTTTGGTGCAGACAACCGTAGTGCAGTCATTCTCGGCAGCATTGTCCTCGGGGCGGTCAGATGAGATGGGAACCGAGTCTGCCTCTTCTGTGGACAGGCCTGTTTCTCCCTCAGTCTCCGTGAGGTCCACTGGAAGCCTTTCCGAACATGATGTGTTGTGTCTTGTGGACCAGGTACTCTTGGCCAGAGTTATTCCACCCCTCAGGAACTATCCTTCCTTGGGAGGTGATCACCCATCTCCAAAGACACCTTCTTATTCTCCTCCATGTTAAGTTGTCAATCTCGCCTTCATTCTTGCTGGATGGGGTTTGGAGCTGATCCTCAGCTCCGACTCGGCACTTGCTTAGCTTGAGAACTCCTTTTACCAGCTCGAGGCAACCCTATATCCCATGATGCAAGGCGGGACTACCTCAGATCTCGTTTGCCGCTTTGCGAAGAGGTCTCCTTTTTTGCCAGCTGAGGTAAGTTTGAGTTTTTCAAACAGCTTAAGTCAGGGTTATCTTCCCCTTTTCCTAATTTTTAGTGTATAGTGTCCATACTATCACCCTATTCCCCTTATAGTTTAAAAAAATTTTTTACTTTATAAAAGAAGTTTAAAATTTTTCAGTTAGGCCTAGGCCTCCCTTATTAATCCCTATCTGTGTGTCTGTGTTGTGGGATTAATTTGTGTGACTGTTTTGGGGTGTGTGTGTGTGTGTAAGTATATTTGTTACTTTTTTCTTAGGCTATGTCTAAGGAGGTAAAGGTCTCGGGCTTCAAGAAGTGTGACTCGTGCTGTCAGAAAATGTCTCTGACAGACGGTCACACTTCTTGTGTTTACTGCCTGGGGCCTTTACACCTGCAGGACTCCTGTGCTTTGTGTCACTCTTTTAGCCAGCGAGTCCTGCAGGAAAGGAGGAATAAATTAATCCTCCGTGGCTTACTAAAGCTGGAAGGTTCACCCACTAAACCTGGGTCCAGTAAGCCTTCCAAACCATCTAAGGGTCAGGCTACAGCTTCCAAGCCTTCCCCGGTGGCTCCGACTCCTTGGTCGAGATCGGAGCCGATCTTTCTTCTTCTCAGCTAGGGTCGGTTCCTATCGGTTCCGACACCCAATCTGCTGTTGCCTTGTTGGCTCCGGCTGGAGCCGACACAGTATCATCGGGCGAAGCCTTGGCTCCATCTGGAACTCATAGGACGTCGGCTCCGATGACTTCATCCAAGAAGAGATCTCGGTCCCGTCTTTGGAATCTATCCACTCGGCTCCGGGGTCTCCTCTTTTGTCGGAGCGGAGTCATCGGAACCGATCTTCGAGATCTTCCTGGCTGACCACGATTTAGAGAGGGTGGTAAGCAGGCTGTTAAAGTCGCAGGCACTGGCCCAAATGCTCCATAGCCTGTCTCAGCAGACTTCGGCTATTGCTTCACCCCTTGAACTTCCTCCTCCGACTCCCACCAGAGTTCGGAGCCGGAGCTTCTCGGGACAGCGACTGTGTCGGCACCGGAACCGATACATCCTTTTTCGGCTCCGTCGTCTTTGGCTCCGATCTCCTGCTTGAGACCTTCCTTGGAGGGATCCGGTCGTCGAGTTTCCCTGGTCGGCTCCGAGGGGGCTAGTGGCATCGGACCTTTGTCTGACCCCGCTCTCCCTCTCGGGGCTTCGGCTTTGGTAAGCTCGGCACCGACATCGGCCTCGGAGCCTTCTCTCTCAGTGGAGCCGGGAATTCCTATTTCCGAACGGAATATTCGGTCTCCCGGGAGGAGCCTTTGAGGTGATGAGGAGTGTCCTGGCACCTGAGCCAGGTCAACGGTCCATCCCTCTAGCTCCTCCCTCTTCGGTGCCTGTAGACGCCTCTTGCCAGCCTCTTGCTCTCAGGCCCAGGGATCCATCGCCCCAGGTTTCCCCATTGGGAATATCTTCCACATCCGAGGTTTCTCCTGATCCTACAGGGGAACCCCCTCGGAAGAGGACATGTAAGAGGAAACACACAGACTCCCCCGAGTCTGCTACATCTGATACCGACTTAGATGAGTCGGAGGGTTCCCCATGATCCCCCTCTGAGGATGTCTCCTTTTCAGACATCCTTGAGCTCCTCAAACAGAGGGGGGAATTGGCCCTCCATTGACCCCTCCGAGGATGAGTCGGTATACCTGGAGGCTTTTGGATCCCGACCATCCACCTCCTGGGTGTCTCCGCCTTTCGACCCACTTATGCAGGTAGTGGCTCGGAAGGCGTGGGCAACTCAGATTCTGTGGAACCTGTCCCCAGGAGACCATCCAAATTTATTACGGCCCCACGGACAAGCAGTTTCTTTCAAGGCGTCTCTGTGGATGCTATGGTGGTGGCGGCCACTAAGAAGGAACTGCGGATCCTTCAGTACCTGTCCATCCTCCTAACAAAGATTCTAGGACCATGGACAGGTATGGAAAGCGGATGTTTTCTTCAGCGACCTTTGCTATCGTTAGCTGAACTACCTTTGTCACTTCACCAGGCTTCAAAGAGATATTCTCAAGGAACTAGGTGAAGTGGTCCAGGATCCTTCTGCTGCTGGGGCTCAAGAAAAGATTGCCTCACAGCTAGCAATCCTGAATTCCTTATCCAACTCCTCCATGCGGCTCATATCCTATGCGGCCGATGGAGCGAAGGGCCGCAGGCACAGGAGTGGCTCTTAGGCGTCAAGCCTGGATGCGGCTTTGTAATTTTATGGACCCCTTTAAGGCGTCCTTCACCAATACCCCTTTGGCGGTTCGGCTTTGTTGGGACCTCAGGTGAAGGATACCTTGACCAGGTGTGAGCAGGATGGTAAAACTCTTTCTGCCGTTGGAGTCCATTTTCCACCCTTCTAGACCATATCCCAAGGGTCAGAAGGGAAGATGTGGTTCCAAAGCCCAAGGAGCTACACCAGACACACGTGGTCAGTTTACCCCCAGAGGCAGAGGGGGTAACAATAATAGATGCCGCCCTAGAGGCAGGGGGGGTCCTCAGAACTAGGGCAACAGGGAGTCTCTTCCTGAGAAGCCCTTTCCGCACCCCTGAGGTGTTGCCCGACTGTCCACCCTTGGAGGCAGTCGGGGGAAGGATTTTGCTGTACCCAGTAGCCTGGCATTCCCTTTCACAAGATATGTGGGTACAGTCGATCATATCCGAGGGTTACAAAATCCCCTTCAAAAGGTATCCCGTACCTCAACAATCCCTTCCAGACATCTCACCCGGTCAAAGGGATTTAGCAGAACAGGAGGTTTAAAAGCTCCTAGAAAAAAGAGCCGTCCAGACTGTTCCGGCAGACCAAGTAGGATCCGGTCTACTGAGATTCTTTTGGTCCCCAAAGGGCGGAGATTGGAGACCAATATTAGACCTGAGCAGTCTAAACAGATTTGTCAAGAAGGCAAGATTCCGGATGGTCACGCTTCAGTCCATTCTGCCCTTTCTGGGCAAGGACAACTGGATGTGCTCTATAGACCTTCAGGGCGTACTATCACATAAAGATTCACAGGCTCCAGAAGGTTTCTCCGCCGGCTAGGGACCAGTCATTACCAATTCAGAGCCCTGCCCTTTGGCCTCACTTCAGCCCCAGAGTGTTTACCAAATGCATGGCAGTGGTCACAGCTCATCTGAGATGTCAAGGATTCCAGGTGTTTCCTTATTTGGACTGGCTCCTCTCCGCCACCACCAGGTGTCAGCTTCTTCAGACCAGAGACTACACTCTGCAGCTTTGCAGGAGTTTGGGAATTTCAGTGAATTTGAAAAATCTTCTCTGCGGCCTTGCCAATCTATCACCTTTATAGGCAGAATTAAACACCATCAAAATGTTAGCCAGACTAACAGATCAAAGAATTCTGGACATCCAAAAATACGTTCGGATTCTATTGCAGAGCAGCAAAGTCAAAGCCAGATTGATACTAAAGGTTCTAGGTCTTATGGCTGCGGCCATTGTTCTTCTACCACTGGCTCGCACATCGTCTTCTGCAGTGGATGTTATTCACTCAGTGGTCGTTCCACAGTCTTCCGATGAGGCGAAATCTTAGTCACACTCGTGCAGGACTCATCTGAACTGGTGGATATCTTCCCCTCTTCTTCATCAGGCCGACCTTTTGTTCCCCCTCCTCCGGTTGCCACAGTTACTACAGATGCCTCTCTGATCGGGTGTGGGGGGGCATTATCAGGGCAGGATGGTCCACGGGACGTGGCAACCCATAGAATACCATCTGCACATAAATGTCCTGGAGATGAGGCGGTGCTGCGTTGCAAGCCCTCAGCGACTTTCTTCCGGGGACTATTGCAGTACAAACAGACAACATGTCCGTGGTCTGGTACATCAACAAGCAGGGCGGGACCAGGTCCTATCTGTTGTGTCGAGAAGCTCTCAGACTTTGGCAATGGGCAATCTCCTCTCATCGGTTTCTGATAGCAACGCACATCCCCTGCAGGTCCAACCTCTTGGCGGACAGGCTGAGCAGATCCATTCTCATGCCTCACGAGTGGTCTCTCAATCAATCTGTAGTGGACCAGATTTTTCTGAAGTGGGGCACACCTTGTTGCGATCTTTTGCTACACCCCAAAACAACAAGTGCCCGATTTCTTCACTCTCTTTCCCCCAGGCCAACCCTGAGAGACTCTCTAACCCAGGATTGGCCCGGGGACTTCTGTGCTTTTCCTCCTTTTCCTTGATTCCACAAGTCATTCAGAAAGCCACCGTTTGAGGGCCAAGTTGATTCTCATTGCCTTACTGGCCTCGACAAATTTGGTTTCCGTCTGCATCGTCACCTCCTGGTGCAGCCCTGGCATCTGGACCCAGTTCCAGATCTCTTGATCCACCAGTGGTCAACAGCACGGGCCATTCATTCTCTCAACCTCACTGCTTGGTTGCTCCACTTCCTTCCTAGCCAGGCTTCCTATGATCTCTGATCCTGTCAGAGATATCTTAGTGGCTTCTTTAAAGTCGTCCACCAGAACCGTTTATGCTAGCAAGTGGCGGCGTTTTCCATTTGGGCAAATTCAGAAATATTGATCCCTTTACTGCTCCTGTGCATTCTGTTTTAGATTTCCTGGCTGAAGTTTTCAGTCAGGATCTTCTTCATCTACAGTAAAAGTTCAACTGGCTGCTATTTCCAAGTATCATGTTGGCTTGCAAGATCATAACATTATGTCTCATAGACTATGCAAGGCCTTTCTGAGAGGAGTTTCTCCTAAAGCCAATAAAACATCCTCCTACACAATGGGATCTAAATTTAATGTTGGCATCCTTAATGTTACCACCCTTGAACCGTCTGCTTCATGTTCATTGAAATTATTGACCTGGAAAACTATATTTTTACTGGCTGTCACTTCAGCAAGAAGGGTTTCAGATTCAAGCTCTCTGCATCGTTCCCTTACTTGGTTTTCACAAGGACAGGGTATCCTTAAAACGAACCCGTCCTTTCTCCCCAAAGTTGTTTCTCAAACCAATATTAATCAATCCATTGATCTACCAGTCTTTTTCCCAAATTATTCTGACAGAGCTGAATAAAAGCTTCATTTTTTGGATGTCCATCGTCAGCTCAGGTACAATTTGCATAGAGCGAAACAATTCAGAAATCGGACCAATTATTTGTCTCCTATGCAGAAAACAGGAAAGGTCTCCCAGTGTCTAAAGTGATCTTATCCAGATGGTTGTCTTCCACCATTTCTTATGTGTATTCACTCAGAGGCAAGCAACTACCTTCTAAACCGAAAGCACACTCAACCAGGAGTCTATCCACTTCTGCAGCCTTTCAGGATAGACTACCCATTGATACCATTTGTGCAGCAGCTACTTGGGCCACTCCTCATACCTTTGTCTCTCATTACAAGTTAGATTTGGCTTCCAGAGACAGGGCCAGTTTTGGTTCCACAGTTCTCAAGAGTCTGTTCCATTGAGCCACCCGGGATACAGGTGCTAGGGACGCGGTCCCATCCAGCAAGAATGAAGGCAAGATTGACAACTTAACATTTAGAAGTTATGTACCTACCATAACGTTCCATGTTAGTTGTCTTCTCTGCTTCTTTCTTCCCTCCCTCCTTCCCCCTGGCCTGGACAGATCTTGAAGAGTTCCTCTTATCAGGTTGTTTCCTCCTGAGCCTTCATTAGAGGACTCCTTTATTATGAACTTGGGTTTCCTATATATATTAGGTTGGTCCTTAGCAGGGTAGGTTAGCTACCAAACGAGATCTGAGGTAGTCCGGCCTTGCATCATGGGATATAGGGTTGCCACGAGCTGGTAAAAGGAGATGTTAAGTTGTCAATCTCGCCTTCATTCTTGCTTGATGGGTTCGGAGCCGATCCCTCGGCTCCGACTCGGCACTTGCTAAGCTCGAGAGTCACTTTTACCAGCTCGAGGCAGCCCCATATCCCATGATGCAAGGCGGTAAGTACCCAGATCTCGTTTGCCGCTTAGGAGGTCTTCTTTTTACCAGCTCCTGGTAAGTTGTTCACTTTTGTGATATTTAAGCCCCTTTTTAGTTAAAAACCTTTTATTGATAGTTTTAAGTTATTTTTGTACTTTTTCTGACAGAAATTCCCTGTCTCCTTTAATTTTTTGTTAGTCAATCTTTTCCCTATCCCATCCCCCCCCTGTTAGGGTGTGTGTGTTGGTTTTATAGAATACCTTTTGGTATTTTATTTAAGTTAATTTTGACTGGTGTGTGTGTGTGTGTTTTTTCAGCACCATGTCAAAGGAGAGGGTCTCAGGTTTTAAGAAGTGTGACTCGTGCTGTCAGAAGATGTCTCTGACAGGCGGTCACACTTCTTGCCTGTGTCTGGGCCCTCTTCACCTGCAGGACTCCTGTGCTATTTGTCACTCTTTCAGCCAGAGAGTCCTGCAGGAAAACGAATAAGCTGATTCTTAGGGGCCTTCTTAAGCGGAGGGCTCTCCGGCTAAGTCGGCTCCAAGAAAAACAACAAAACCTCTCAAGGCCCAGGCTTCTGTATCTAAGCCTGCGGCCTCGGCTCCGACTTCGTGCTGAGTCGAGATCGGCTCGGCTGGAGCGATTTTGGCAAACAAAGCCCGGCACCGATGGCTATCGGTGCGAATCTGTATTGACCGATGTCGGCTCCGATCGGTTCCGACACCCATGTGGCACAGGCATCGGTGTCGGCTCGATCGGCTCCGACACCGTTACTTTGGTGGCTGTCGGCTCGGCTGGAGCCGATACATCGGCGTCCTGTCAGCTCCGGTCGGCTCCGACAGGATCTATAGTATCGGCTCCGATGGCTCATTCCAGGAAGAGGTCGAGGTCTCCTTCCTTGGAGCCGATACTTCGGCTCGGCTTCACCTCTTCTATCGGAGCCGATCTTCAAGGTCATCAGGTTGTCAGATCATGACCTAAAGTGGTCAGTAGATTACTCAAGTCACAGGTACTGGCCCAAATGTTACACAGTCCGTCTCAACAGGCGACTGTGGGTCCACCCGTTACAGTTCCTCCTTCAACTCTACCCCAGAGCTTGGAGTTGGAGTCTTCGAATGGTTACTGCTACGGCTGGAGGCGGATACCCCTTCTGTTCCTTCAGCCTCTACTCTTATCTCCTCTTGAGACCTTCCTTAGAGGATTGGTGGTCGGGCTTCCATGGTCTCCTCCGAGGGGTGAGTGGCATCGGACCCTTGTCGAGCCCGCTCTTCCCCTTGGAGCCTCGACCTGGTGAGCTCGGCTCCGACATCTTCCTCGAGACTTCTCTTCGGTGGTCCCTGGGTTCCTAGCTCTTGGGCGGGTTCTCTCGGACCTGCCTGGGAGGGAGCATTGAGGTGATGAAGAGTGTACTGGCCACTGGTATCAGTCAGCAGTCTGTTCCCGTAGCTCCTCCCTCTATAGTACCTGTTGACATCTCTGCCACTTCTCTTGCTACAGGACCCAGAGATCCTCCGCCTCAGGTTTCCCCATTGGGAATTTCCCCTCTTCCAAGGATTCTCCTGATGTTTGGAGATCCTCCTAGGAAGAGGACTTGTAAGGAAGCATGTAGACTCCCGAGTCTGTCACCCGGATACTGACTTTGATGAGTCAGAGGATCCCTAGATCCCCTCTGAGGATGTCTCCTTCTCAGACATCCTAGAACTTCTGAAACAGAGGGAAACTGGCCCACCAACAATCCCTCTGAGGATGAGTCAGTATACCTAGAGGCGTTTGGATCTCGGCCCTCCACCTCCTGGGTATCTCCGCCTTCGACCCCTTATGCAGGTGATTGCAAGGCGTGGGCAGCTCCTGACTCTGTAGAGCCAGTCCCTAGGAGGCCTTCAAAATTTATCACTGCCCGAGTGACAAACAATTCCTTACTAAGGGTGTCCCGCTGATGCCATGGTGGTGGCTGCGGCCACCAAAAGGAACTTGCAGATCCTTCCGTGCCCGTCCATCCTCCTAATAAGGACTCTAGGACCATGGATAGTGCAGTGGCGGATGTTTTCCTCAGCGACCTTTGCTATGCGTTAAGCTGAATTACCTATGTCACTTCACCAGACTCCAGAGGGATATCCTGAAGGAGCTGGGAGAAGTTCAGGATCCTACAGCTGCAGGGGCTCAAGAAAAATTGCTTCTCAGCTAGGAACCCTCAATTCCATTGCAAACTCCTCCATGCGGCTAATATCTTATGCTGCGGATGGGTAGTAGAGCGCTAGCACAGGTGTGGCTCTTAGGCGCCAAGCCTGGATGCGGCTATGTGATTTTTGCCGGATCCCTTTAAGGCGTCCTTCACAAATTCTCCCTTTGATGGGTCAGCTTTGTTTGGCCCTCAGGTGAAGGAAACCTTGACCAGGTGCGAGCAGGACGGCAAGACTCTTTCTGCTGTTGGAGTCCGTTTTCCACCTTCTAGGCCTTATCCCAAAGGACAGAAGGGTGGGAAGATGTGGTTCCGTAAATCCCAAGGAGTCACGCCGATTCACGTGGTCAGTTTACCCCTAGAGGCAGAGGGGTAACAATAACAGGCGCTCTAGAGGCAGAGGGGTCGAAGAACCAGGGAAACAGGAGCCTCTCTCTGACAAGCCCTTTCAGCATCCCTGAGGTGTTGCCCGGCTGTCCCTCCTTGGAGGCAGTCGGGGAAGATATCACTGTACCCAGAAGCCTGGCATTCCCTCACTCAAGACAGATGGGTACAGTCGATCATATCCAAGGGTTACATAATTCCTTTCGAGGAAAGTCCTTCCCCTCAAGTTCCCTTCCAGATGTACCACCGGTCTAAGGGAGATTGCAGAGTCAGAAATCGCAAAACTACTGCAAAAAGAGCCATTCAGCCAGTTACAATAGACCATTCAGAGCCGGAATCTACTCAAGGTTCTTTTGGTCCCCAAAAGACGGGAGACTGGAGACCAATATTGGATCTCAGCAGACTCAACAAGTCTGTCAGGAAGACAAGATTCGAATGGTCACCCTTCAGTCAATTCTGCCCTTCTTACAGAATGACAACTGGATGTGCTCAATAGATCTTCAGGATCGTACTATCACATCAAAATTCACAGCTCAGGAGATTTCTCCGCTTTCGGCTGGGGTCAGTCATTTCCAGTTCAGAGCCCTGCCCTTTGGTCTCACTACAGCCCCAGAGTGTTCACCAAATGCATGGCAGTGGTCACGGCTCACCTGAGGCGTCAAGGATTCCAGTTGTTACCGTATCTCGGCGACTGGCTCCTGTCAGCCACCACCAGGCATCAGCTTATACAAGCCAGGAATTACACAATAGACCTTTGTTCTCATTTGGGCATCTCAATCAACTTCGAAAGTCATCCTTATCGCCCTGCCAGTCTATTACCTTCATAGGCAAACTTAAACACTGTTCGGATGTCAGCTACCCTTACAGAACAAAGAGTTTCAGACATTCAGACTCATGTCAGGATCATTCTGGCCAGCAAGAAAATACAGGCCAGAATGGTTCTAAAGGTATTAGGTCTCATGGCTGCGGCCATTACCCTTCTTCCCTGGCTCGATTCTACATGCGCCTTCTTCAGTGGATGCTGTTCACACAGTGGTCATACCAGCAACTGTCGTCACCAGATTCTGGTGACACAGACATCAAAGAGCATCTTGCTTGGTGGATCACATCGTCTCAGGTTCATCAAGGCAGGTGCTTTGTACCTCCGTCCCCGATAGCCACTGTCACCACGGATGCCTCCTGATCGGGTGGGGGTCATTATCAGGGCAGGATGGTTCATGGGGCGTGGCAACCGTTCGAGTACCATCTGCACATAAATGTCCTGGAGATGAGAGCAGTGCTTTTAGCGTTGCAAGCCCCCAGCGACTTTCTTCCCGTAGGGACAATTGCAGTCCACACAGACAACATGTCTGTAGTTTGGTATATCAACAAACAGGCGGAACCAAGTCCTACCCCTTGTGTCGAGAAGCTCAGACTTTGGCAATGGGCGATCTCCTCTCATCGGTTTCTGGTAGCAGCATATCCCTGGGAAAACCAACATTATAGCGGACAGATTGAGCAGAGCTATCCTCATGCCTCACGAGTGGTCTCTCAAGCAATCTATAGCGGAAGAGATTTTTCTGGAATGGGATTGCGTCCATGTTGCGATCTTTTGCTACTCCCCAAAACAGCAAATGTCCAGACTTCTTCAGCCTCTTCCTCTATCAGGCCATCCCCCAGAGGCGCTCTGACCCAGGATTGGCCCCAGGGACTTCTTTATGCCTTCCTCCATTTCCTCTGATCCCTCAGGTGATCCAGAAAGCTACCGTTTGAGAGCCAAATTGATTCTCATTGCCCTTACTGGCCTCGACAAGTTTGGTTCCCGTTCCTCCATCATCACCTTTTCGTGCCGCCGTGGCATCTGGACCCAGTGCCAGATCTTCTGATTCACCAATCCGGTCAGCTGCACCGGTCAATCCCTTCTCTCAACCTCACAGCATGGTTGCTCCACTTCCTTCCTTAGCCAGGCTTCCTTTGATCTCTAACCCAGTTAGAGACATCATAGTAACTTCACTAAAATCCTCTACCAGGAGGATTTACACAAGCAAATGGAAGCGTTTCTCTTATTGGGCTAAGGCCCAAAATATTGATCCTTTACTGCCCCTGTTCAGGCAGTTCTGGACTTCTTAGCAGAGATTTTTCATGCAGGCTCCTCTTCTTCCACAGTCAGAGTTCAATTGGCTGCTATTTCCAATTTTCATGTCGGGGTAGCAGATCATAATATTATGTCCCATAGGCACTGCAGGGCCTTCTTGAACGGAATTTTCCTACTAAAACCTCCAATCAGGAATCCTCCTCCTCAGTGGGATTTAAATTTAGTGCTGACATCCTTGATTCTTCCCTTGAGCCAGCTGTTTCTTGTTCCTGAAATATCTTTCTTGGAAAACGTTATTTCTAGTGGCTATTACATCTGCCAGGAGGGTGTCTGAACTTCATGCTCTTCGGTTCGACCCCTATTTGGTTTTCACAAAGACAGAGTATCTTTGAGAACTAACCCAACCTTTTACGTAAGGTCGCTTCAAAGAACAATTTGAATCAATCCATTGATCTCGGTTTTTTCCTAACTATTCAGATAGAGCTGAACAAAAGCTACATTATCTTGATGTCCATCGTCAACTTAGATATTATTTGGACAGAACAAAAATTTAGAAAATCTGATCAACTTTTTGTTTCCTATGCGGATAATAAAAAGGCCTTCCTGTTTCTAAAGTGACTTTGTCCAGATGGCTTTCTTCGGTCATCTCTGAAATTTATACTCAGGGAAAACAGCTGTGCTCAAAACCTAAAGCACATTCAACTAGGAGCTTAGCTACTTCTACAGCTTTTCAAGCTAGACTTCCTTTGGACACTATTTGTGCAGCGGCCACTTGGGCCCTCCTCACACTTTTGTTTCCCATTACAAATTGGACTTGGCCTCCAGGGACAGAGCCAGTTTTGGCTCTACAGTCCTCAAGAGTTTGTTCCATTGAGCCACCCAGGATAGAGGTGCTAGGGGCGGTCCCATCAAGCAAGAATGAAGGCGAGATTGACAACTTAACATTAAGAAGTTATGTACCTACCATAGCGTTCCATGTTAGTTGTCTTCTCTGCTTCTTTCTTCGACCCTCCTTCCCCTGGCCTGGACAGACCTTGTATAAGAAACTATTATGCTAAAGACCATTCAGACCTGGTCCTTTTTCCATCTGTAAGTTTCTTCTTCCTTTAGGAAGTATTTTATGCTTGGTGCTATTGCCCTTTGTCAACAAACGAGATCTGGGTACTTACCGCCTTGCATCATGGGATATGGGGCTGCCTCGAGCTGGTAAAAGTGACTCTCGAGCTTAGCAAGTGCCGAGTCGGAGCCAAGGGATTGGCTCCGAACCCATCAAGCAAGAAAGAAGGCGAGAGAAGACAACTAACATGGAACGTTATGGTAGGTACATAACTTCTTATTCTCAAGCTAAGCAAGTGCCGAGTCGGAGCCGAGGATCAGCTCTGAACCCCATCCAGCAAGAAAGAAGGCGAGAGAAGACAACTAACATGGAACGTTATGGTAGGTACATAACTTCTAATTCATTGCCTTTGAAGTCCAAGGATGTGGTTCCCTTTATGGATCTCACTAAGGAACTGCAGTTGCCTTCATGGCAGGAAAGTTTTGCTACGACCCAGGATGTCAGCTGTGACACGCAGAGCTTGCTGCTCCACAGCCATCCAGGGACTCCAGGTCGGCAGGCTGAGCCACTTAGGGGAGGGGTGACCCCTGCCCTAGACATACACTTCTCTTCGGGTGGACCAGCATTCCAACTGATGGAGAAGGCTTTTGCTGCTGCTGGCGATACCGGACTGTCTATACCTCTGCCCTCCTCTGGTACACTGGTTCCACAAGTCGCATTTAGCAGACTCCGGGTGCAAGGGCCACAGGACATATTCTCTCAGGAATCCCCTTTTCTGCTGTCTTCTCCAGCTTCTCCCACTGAGAAGGTCCACTGGAAAAGTTTGTGTAAGAGGAAGCACATGGACTCGACAGAGGAGTCCCTCACCGAAGACACTGATTTTGATGAGGGGGAAGGATCCCCTCGGTCACCTTCTGAGGTATCCTTTGGCAATATCCTCGAAATCCTGAAACAGAGAGGTGACTGGCAGTCCTCTAATCCGACCTCTGAGGAATCTGTGTTCCTCCTTTCGTGCCCGGCCCCCTACCTCCTGGGTTACTCCACCTGCCGATGAACTTGTCCGGCTCATCGTGCCGCATGCTTGGAAGGCTCCTGATACCGACAAAGCTATTTCCTGGAGGGTCAGATAAGATCTTGTCCCCTCCTGCTTCAGATCCCCATTGGTCCAAAGGTCTTCCTGTGAATGCTTTCATGGTGGTGGCCGCAACAAAAAAGGATTTGGCAGAAGAAGAAAGCCAGACTGTCCATCCGCCTAACAAAGAGTCCCGGGCACTGGACAGGATAGGGAAGCACACCTTTGCTTCAGCGACCTTTGCTATCAGGTCCCTGAATTATATGGCACATTTCACCAGGCTTCAAAGGGATCTGGTTTCTGAGCTGTCTGAAACCTTGGCTGGTGCTGTGTCTGATGAAGTCCGTGACAAAGTGGCCTCTCAGCTGGCCACCATTGAATCTATATCTAACTCCTCTATGTGACTGATATCTCATGCATCAGAAGGAGCAGCTAGAGCAGCGGATTCAGCTGTGGTGTTGAGACGACATGCCTGGATGCGCTTGTGCAACTTCGCGGAACCCTTTAAGTCTTCTTTTTTTAATGCCCCCATTGAGCCCTCCTTGTTGTTTGGGCCCAAAGTTAAAAGCACACTGGCCAGATGTGAACATGACAGTAAGACCCTTTCTGCCGTAGGTGTCCATTATTCTTCCCCTCAACGTCCTTTCTCCTGAAACCAAAAGAGTGGGAAGATATGGTTCAAGAAATCTCAGGGTCCTTTCCGTGACACACAGGCCGAGTTCTCCCCCAGAGGCAGAGGGAGAAATTCACAGGGAAGACGCTCTTTTCGAGGCAGAGGGGGACCGTGTAACCAGGGTTCTTCCAGAGATTCTTTCCCTGGTCAATCCTACCAGCGCTCCTGAAGAGCGGCCCAACTCCTTTCCTCTGGAGGTGGTTGGGGGATGTTTCTCCTTGTACCCTTCTGCCTGGCTAACCATCACCACCAATTCTTGGCTACAAAGGATCATAACCAGAGGTTATCATATCCCCTTTGATCTTTGTCCCGTCCATTCAAAAAATCTTCCCGATGTTCCACCCAGTCAAAGGGAAGAAGCAGCACTAGAGAGAGAAAAACTGCTAAGAAAAAGAGTCATCCAAATAGTTCCTCCAGACCAGATAGGATCCGGATTCTACTCAAGACTATTTTTGGTGCCAAAGAAAACCGGGGACTGGAGACCAATTTTGGATCTCAGTGTATTGAACAAGTTTGTGAGAGTACAAAAATTCCGGATGGTCGCAATACAGTCTATCCTTCTGCTTTTGGAAAAAGATGATTGGATGTGCTCTGTAGATCTTCAAGATGCGTACTACCACATAAAGGTGGACAG
Source organism: Protopterus annectens (assembly GCF_019279795.1). Classification (NCBI taxonomy): domain Eukaryota; kingdom Metazoa; phylum Chordata; order Ceratodontiformes; family Protopteridae; genus Protopterus; species Protopterus annectens. The sequence continues at coordinate 908,374,119 of NC_056731.1, read as the reverse complement.
GCCATCAAGAAGATTTCTGCGCTTCCGTGCGGGAGCCAGTCACTACCAGTTCAGAGTACTGCCCTTTGGACTCTCTACAGCCCCCAGAGTGTTCACAAAGTGCATGGCAGTTGTCACAGCTCACTTGCGACTTTAAGGATTCCAGGTGTTTCCATACCTAGACGACTGGCTCATTTCCGCCCCCACCAGACATCTACTGGAAAAAGCCCTGGCATACTCTCTCCTCACTGCTCAAAGGCTAGGCATAACCATAAACTGGCAGAAATCCAGTCTCACCCCTTCTCATTCAACAGAATTCATAGGGATTATCTTGGACACAAAAAACTGCAGAGCTGCTATTCCAGAGCACAGAATTCTAAGAATAAAGCAACAACTAATTACAATCCTTTCAAAAGAAAAATCCACGGCTCACTCAGTTCTACAGCTGTTGGGTTCCATGGCAGCCTCCATCACCACTGTTCCCCTTGCCAGGTTTCACATGAGGCTTCTACAATGGCTACTGCTCACCCAATGGTATCCTTTTCAGCATCCTCTTTCAGCCATGATTCGAGTAACCCACAGGTGCAAACAGGATTTAAATTGGTGGATGACACACAATCTCTCACAATGATCTTGCCCCTTCTCCCCCTAGCAAACCAAGGCCACAGTGACCACGGACACCTCCCTGATGGGGTGGGTGGGCTTTGCCAGGGACAGACAGTCCAAGGCACTTGGTCCCAGCTGGAGGCCCATCTGCATATAAATGTTCTAGAGCTGAGGGTGGTGCTTCTGGCGTTGCAAGCACTCCATCCCCTGCTGCTGTCTGGGACAATTGCGATTCAGTCAGACAACATGGCGATGATCTGGTACATCAACAAGCAAGGTGGAACCAAATCTTACCCCCTTTGTCGAGAGGCCATGAGAATATGGCAATGGGCGATGGCTACCAACTGTTTTCTTCCAAGAACGTACATTCCCCGGAGTTCCAACGTGATAGCAGACAGACTCAGCAGGTGCATTCTTCAATCTCACGAGTGGTCCCTGACTCCCTTGATAGCGGCGGAGGTCTTCCACTGCTGGGGCCGTCCTTGCTGCGACTTCTTTGCATCCCCGACCAACTACAAATGCAGCAACTACTTTGCCCTGATTCCCCCTCCGGGACAGTCACCCAGAGATGCTCTAGTCCACGATTGGCCCTCGGGTCTTCTTTATTCATTTCCACCGTTTCCCCTCATTCCCCAGTTTCAGAAGAAAGCCCGGCGGTTGAAGAGCAAGGTGATCCTCATAGCACCATATTGGCCTCGACAGATTTGGTTCCCCTTCCTTTAGCCTCACCTACTAGATCAACCATGTATTCTCCATCCAACCTCGGAGTTGATCTCACACCCACAGAACCTGATTCATCCCATCCTGAACAGCTGCAAGCTAATGGCTTGGCTACTCCAATTCCCTTGATTGCCAGGCAGAATGATCTTTCTTTACCAGTACGTGATATTCTCATTGCTTCTCATAAGCCTTCCACTAGAATTACTTATCTGAGCAAGTGGAAAAGATTTGCCTGTTGGCTGAAAAATAAACAAGTAGACCCCTTTTCAGCACCAGTGTCAATAATACTAGACTATCTGGCCGACCTGCTTCAATTGGGTCTATCGGCCTCTACCATTAGAGTTCATTTGGCTGCAATTTCTAATTTTCATGAGGGTGTCCAAATTTCCTCTCTTATGTCCCATAAATTGTGCAAGACCTTCATAAAAGATGTGAATCATCTGAAGCCACCTTTTAGAGAACCTATTCAACCATGGGATTTATCATTATTTTTACAAGCTCTGACAATGGCATCTTTTGAACCAGCCTCTTCTTGCGACCTCAAGTATTTGTCATGGAAAACCTTGTTTTTGGTCGCTGTTACTTCTGCCAGACGTACTTCTGAATTTCAAGCTTTATGTATCAAGAGTCCGTACTTGATTTCTCATAGAGATAGTGTGTCTCTGAGAACTAATCAAGTCATTTCTGCCTAAAGTGATCTCTGAAATGTCCATTAATCAAGCCATCGAATTGCCAGTTTTTTTCCCAATCATTCAAACAGAGGAGAGTATTGCCTACATACCCTAGATATACACAGGCAAATCCATTTTTACTTAAACAGGACTAAACCCTTTCGTAAATCTGACCAGTTATTTTTGGCCTTTTCTGGACCTAGATTAGGATCTGCTGTTGCTAAGGTCACATTAGCTAGATGGTTGAGGGGCTGTGTGACATTTATTTACACACACTGTACTATCTTGTTGCCTACTACCATGAAAGCTCATTCAGCAAGGTTGGTGGCAACTTCTGCTGCCTTCCATGCTAGAGCTTCTTTACATGAGATCTGTGCAGCTGCAATTTGGGCTACGCCTCATACCTTCATCAATCATTACAAATTGGATTTGGCCTCCAGGGAAAGAGCATCTTTCGGTTCTGTGGTGCTCAGGAATGTCCTTTCATGAGAGCCTTCCTGGAATAAAGGTTGCTGTTAACTTGCAAACTCAATCTGAGGTAACAGGGAGAAGGGGGATTGTGGGTAAGAGTTTAGTTCGCGAGTTTGAAGCTGATGCGAGCTTGGAAAATGGCCGGCTCGGTTCCGAGCTCAGAATGAGGATCAACAATACAGATGGAACATTATGGTAAGACATAACTTCTTTTTCCCCTCACCAAAATGTCTGCCAGCCCTTCAAAAGTGGTGACCTGACATCCACTCACCCACCTATGAAAATAAGTGCTCAGTTCAGCAATATATTCACACACACTTTCATCTGCCTTGCATCTGGGCTCATAAAACTTTTTCCTATAAGTTTCAGGTGTTAGTTTAAAAAATTCTAACAGGCAGTTCTTAACAGCAGTATAATCAAAGCAGTCAACATCAGACATTTTGGACAAAATAGTTACAGATTTACCATGGAGTAAGGGGGTCAGGAACTTTACCCAGAGCCTTTGGTCAGCATCATACTGTGTACATACCCTCTCAAACATATGAATGAAACTATCAAAATTATCCCCTGCTGTAAACTGTGGAAGACATTTACTGATGTTTTGTGCTTTTGGGGTCCAGTTACTCCCTTCCCCATTACCTCCATGACTCTGGCGAAGAGTCAGCATCTCCTTTTCGTGCTGCCTCTGGCTCTCCTTTTCCACAGCTTCCATTTCCAAACGCCTGGCCTCCAACTCAAGTCTTTTTAGCTCCAGATGGATTTTTAAGTCCTCTGCACAAAGGTTGAGCTGTCCATTTCCTGTGTGTTGTACATCTCCATGGCCAGTCTGATCGTCCTCCTGGTTGCTGTTTTCTGATGCAGCTGTGACCAAAGCTGCAATCATGTCTGCCTTAGTCAGGTTTCCCTGTGCCAGTCCTTTAGTCTGGCACATCTCAGCCAACTGGCTGCTTGTCAGATTTCCATACTCTGTTGACATGCTTGCCTGCTCTCTCTGCCTAACTGAGCTCACAAAAGAAATAAAACAGTTGTGATCTGCATAGCTGATTTAGAGTACAAAAACACCTTCAGTGATCACTGTACACAAGCTATAGGAATTCACTATCCGCACCACTACAAGCCAATTAGTATGTGCCAACCAGTTAATATGTGGTGTGAATATCCCACCACTGCCAAACAATTAATATGTAATGCCCGTGCACTGGCTCAACAATCAAGGAGCCTCAGTCCTCTCCACTAACACCAGTGAGGGATGTCCACATTGGGAAGTATAACAAATAGACACACAGTAGAGTACAATTTCCCTTAAGAGCACAAAGAGATCACAGTCTGTCTGGGGCTGGTTTCTCCCTCTCTCCCCAGATCCCCAGTAAGACTCCCAACTGGCACAGCTATAGTGCACAGATCTCCGCCTAGTGGTCAAGCTAAAAGCTCCAGCACCCTCTCTGTCCAACCAGTGCTTCATGTCCCTGTCCAAGTAGCTGACACACACACACACACACACACACACACACACACACACACACACACACACACACACACACACACACACACACACACACACACACACACACTTTGAGATATGAGTTATATACAAACACACAGACACTCCTGGGGAAGGCTGGCACAGGTTCTCCAGCTATGCCCCTTCTGCCCAGACTATATGGTAATACCACTTGCCACCAACTACTAATATCAACAACTAATAAGGCCCTTATCAAAGGGTGTCCAATTATTACTGTGCAATATTATTATCCAAATGGTAAGTGTGACGAACAGCAAGACTTATTTGGGGTGGCTTGGAAAGTATCACTATATACATGCCATGTACTGTAGTGCTGAAATTCTCTCTCCATAAAACTACCACAGTTGAAAGGTTTAAAAATATTTAATAAATAATAAGAACACAAGACAATACTTCTTACTACTAAGTGCTAGTCAAGCATTTAGAGATCACAGAGAAATGCTTAAAATAATACAGTAGAAAAGTTCTGACATCAGTACAGAAAACAGCTAGACTAGACTTCCTATTTCCTATCTATATCTAAGAGCAAACACAGTTCTAAAATAAAACTTACATATAGAGCAAGGCAGTGCTGGTGATGTTGTCAGTTCTGAAAACAAATGCAAAATGCTGTGATTCTCTCTCTCTCTCTGTCCTTAAATTGATAACACAGTACCACTGACTCACTTCAGATTACATCATTATTTTTTGATTCCCAGGCGAACAGAAACTCAGAGCATAACAGCCCTTTTGATCTTGCAGCTGGTCAGGAAACTAGAGCAATAAAAGACATGCATGTAAATTCTAGCCATTAACTCTGGTCTCAAAACAGTAGGAAGAATTCCTTTATTCAGACATCTCAGCTCCGAGTTTTGAGATCAAACAATTATACAATGCTTGACTTATCAGCTTTCCTCCAGCAGAGTGAAATGTGGTTAGAGATGTGAAGTTCAACATTTACCATAATTTTCTTGCATTTAAGAGAACAAACATGTGGCTTACATTAATATTTACAAATGACAGACTTATCTACAAAATCCTATCTAGCTAGGTTGGCAGCCTCCACAGCTCTGACTTCTGCTAAAAGATCTTCAGAGTTACAAGCTCTTATGGCTTGTCTTTCTTTCCTGATTTTCCAAAAGGACCTGGTTTCCTGTTAGAACTAATCTCTTTTTATGCTAAAAGTTGT